>NW_027472686.1:0-446581 GCF_030347505.1 Rhynchophorus ferrugineus
TCTTATAGTTTCCGAGATATGGACTATCGATAATTTACACCTTAGGCTCTGCTTCTAACTTGGGCCCAAATTGTAAAATGGTCTTATCTATTGGCGATTTCGTTCCAATTCACATTCCAAGTAATATTCGGCATGCTAATTACATTGCCGGTTGCCAAATTGCATTATCTCTTATAGTTTCCGAGATATGGACTATCGATAATTTACACCTTAGGCTCTGCTTCTAACTTGGGCCCAAATTGTAAAATGGTCTTATCTATTGGCGATTTCGTTCCAATTCACACTCCAAGTAATATTCGGCATGCTAATTACATTGCCGGTTGCGAAATTGCATTATCTCTTATAGTTTCCGAGATATGGACTATCGATAATTTACACCTTAGGCTCTGCTTCTAACTTGGGCCCAAATTGTAAAATGGTCATATCTATTGGCGATTTCGTTCCAATTCACATCCAAGTAATATTCGGCATGCTAATTACATTGCCGGTTGCCAAATTGCATTATCTCTTATAGTTTCCGAGATATGGACTATCGATAATTTACACCTTAGGCTCTGCTTCTAACTTGGGCCCAAATTGTAAAACGGTCTTATCTATTGGCGATTTCGTTCCAATTCACACTCCAAGTAATATTCGGCATGCTAATTACATTGCCGGTTGCGAAATTGCATTATCTCTTATAGTTTCCGAGATATGGACTATCGATAATTTACACCTTAGGCTCTGCTTCTAACTTGGGCCCAAATTGTAAAATGGTCATATCTATTGGCGATTTCGTTCCAATTCACATTCCAAGTAATATTCGGCATGCTAATTACATTGCCGGTTGCCAAATTGCATTATCTCTTATAGTTTCCGAGATATAGACTATCGATAATTTACACCTTAGGCTCTGCTTCTAACTTGGGCCCAAATTGTAAAATGGTCTTATCTATTGGCGATTTCGTTCCAATTCACATTCCAAGTAATATTCGGCATGCTAATTACATTGCCGGTTGCCAAATTGCATTATCTCTTATAGTTTCCGAGATATGGACTATCGATAATTTACACCTTAGGCTCTGCTTCTAACTTGGGCCCAAATTGTAAAATGGTCTTATCTATTGGCGATTTCGTTCCAATTCACATTCCAAGTAATATTAGGCATGCTAATTACATTGCCGGTTGCCAAATTGCATTATCTCTTATAGTTTCCGAGATATGGACTATCGATAATTTACACCTTAGGCTCTGCTTCTAACTTGGGCCCAAATTGTAAAATGGTCTTATCTATTGGCGATTTCGTTCCAATTCACATTCCAAGTAATATTCGGCATGCTAATTACATTGCCGGTTGCCAAATTGCATTATCTCTTATAGTTTCCGAGATATGGACTATCGATAATTTACACCTTAGGCTCTGCTTCTAACTTGGGCCCAAATTGTAAAATGGTCTTATCTATTGGCGATTTCGTTCCAATTCACATTCCAAGTAATATTCGGCATGCTAATTACATTGCCGGTTGCCAAATTGAATTATCTCTTATAGTTTCCGAGATATGGACTATCGATAATTTACACCTTAGGCTCTGCTTCTAACTTGGGCCCAAATTGTAAAATGGTCTTATCTATTGGCGATTTCGTCCAATTCACATTCCAAGTGATATTCGGCATGCTAATTACATTGCCGGTTGCGAAATTGCATTATCTCTTATAGTTTCCGAGATATGGACTATCAATAATTTACACCTTAGGCTCTGCTTCTAACTTGGGCCCAAATTGTAAAATGGTCTTATCTATTGGCGATTTCGTTGCAATTCACATTCCAAGTAATATTCGGCATGCTAATTACATTGCCGGTTGCCAAATTGCATTATCTCTTATAGTTTCCGAGATATGGACTATCGATAATTTACACCTTAGGCTCTGCTTCTAACTTGGGCCCAAATTGTAGAATGGTCTTATCTATTGGCGATTTCGTTCCAATTCACATTCCAAGTAATATTCGCCATGTTAATTACATTGCCGGTTGCCAAATTGCATTATCTCTTATAGTTTCCGAGATATGGACTATCGATAATTTACACCTTAGGCTCTGCTTCTAACTTGGGCCCAAATTGTAAAATGGTCTTATCTATTGGCGATTTCGTCCCAATTCACATTCCAAGTGATATTCGGCATGCTAATTACATTGCCGGTTGCGAAATTGCATTATCTCTTATAGTTTCCGAGATATGGACTATCAATAATTTACACCTTAGGCTCTGCTTCTAACTTGGGCCCAAATTGTAAAATGGTCTTATCTATTGGCGATTTCGTTCCAATTCACATTCCAAGTAATATTCGGCATGCTAATTACATTGCCGGTTGCCAAATTGCATTATCTCTTATAGTTTCCGAGATATGGACTATCGATAATTTACACCTTTGGCTCTGCTTCTAACTTGGGCCCAAATTGTAAAATGGTCTTATCTATTGGCGATTTCGTTCCAATTCACATTCCAAGTAATATTCGGCATGCTAATTACATTGCCGGTTGCCAAATTGCATTATCTTTATAGTTTCCGAGATATGGACTATCGATAATTTACACCTTAGGCTCTGCTTCTAACTTGGGCCCAAATTGTAAAATGGTCTTATCTATTGGCGATTTCGTTCCAATTCACATTCCAAGTAATATTCGGCATGCTAATTACATTGCCGGTTGCCAAATTGCATTATCTCTTATAGTTTCCGAGATATGGACTATCGATAATTTACACCTTAGGCTCTGCTTCTAACTTGGGCCCAAATTGTAAAATGGTCTTATCTATTGGCGATTTCGTTCCAATTCACACTCCAAGTAATATTCGGCATGCTAACATTGCCGTTGCGAAATTGCATTATCTCTTATAAGTTTCCGAGATATGGACTATCCATAATTTACACCTTAGGCTCTGCTTCTAACTTGGGCCCAAATTGTAAAATGGTCTTATCTATTGGCGATTTCGTTCCAATTCACATTCCAAGTAATATTCGGCATGCTAATTACATTGCCGGTTGCCAAATTGCATTATCTCTTATAGTTTCCGAGATATGGACTATCGATAATTTACACGTAGGCTCTGCTTCTAACTTGGGCCCAAATTGTAAAATGGTCCTATCTATTGGCGATTTCGTTCCAATTCACATTCCAAGTAATATTCGGCATGCTAATTACATTGCCGGTTGCCAAATTGCATTATCTCTTATAGTTTCCGAGATATGGACTATCGATAATTTATACCTTAGGCTCTGCTTCTAACTTGGGCCCAAATTGTAAAATGGTCTTATCTATTGGCGATTTCGTTCCAATTCACATTCCAAGTAATATTCGGCATGCTAATTACATTGCCGGTTGCCAAATTTGCATTATCTCTTATAGTTTCCGAGATATGGACTATCGATAATTTAAACCATAGGCTCTGCTTCTAACTTGGGCCCAAATTGTAAAATGGTCTTATCTATTGGCGATTTCGTTCCAATTCACATTCCAAGTAATATTCGGCATGCTAATTACATTGCCGGTTGCCAAATTGCATTATCTCTTATAGTTACCGAGATATGGACTATCGATAATTTACACCTTAGGCTCTGCTTCTAACTTGGGCCCAAATTGTAAAATGGTCTTACCTATTGGCGATTTCGTTCCAATTCACATTCCAAGTAATATTAGGCATGCTAATTACATTGCCGGTTGCCAAATTGCATTATCTCTTATAGTTTCCGAGATATGGACTATCGATAATTTACACCTTAGGCTCTGCTTCTAACTTGGGCCCAAATTGTAAAATGGTCTTATCTATTGGCGATTTCGTTCCAATTCACATTCCAAGTAATATTCGGCATGCTAATTACATTGCCGGTTGCCAAATTGCATTATCTCTTATAGTTTCCGAGATATGGACTATCGATAATTTACACCTTAGGCTCTGCTTCTAACTTGGGCCCAAATTGTAAAATGGTCTTACCTATTGGCGATTTCGTTCCAATTCACATTCCAAGTAATATTCGGCATGCTAATTACATTGCCGGATGCCAAATTGAATTATCTCTTATAGTTTCCGAGATATGGACTATCGATAATTTACACCTTAGGCTCTGCTTCTAACTTGGGCCCAAATTGTAAAATGGTTCCTTACCTATTGGCGATTTCGTCCCAATTCACATTCCAAGTAATATTCGGCATGCTAATTACATTGCCGGTTGCGAAATTGCATTATCTCTTATAGTTTCAGAGATATGGACTATCGATAATTTACACCTTAGGCTCTGCTTCTAACTTGGGCCCAAATTGTAAAATGGTCTTATCTATTGGCGATTTCGTTCCAATTCACATTCCAAGTAATATTCGGCATGCTAATTACATTGCCGGTTGCCAAATTGCATTATCTCTTATAGTTTCCGAGATATGGACTATCGATAATTTACACCTTAGGCTCTGCTTCTAACTTGGGCCCAAATTGTAAAATGGTCTTATCTATTGGCGATTTCGTTCCAATTCACATTCCAAGTAATATTCGGCATGCTAATTACATTGCCGGTTGCCAAATTGCATTATCTCTTATAGTTTCCGAGATATGGACTATCGATAATTTACACCTTAGGCTCTGCTTCTAACTTGGGCCCAAATTGTAAAATGGTCTTATCTATTGGCGATTTCGTCCCAATTCACATTCCAAGTGATATTCGGCATGCTAATTACATTGCCGGTTGCGAAATTGCATTATCTCTTATAGTTTCCGAGATATGGACTATCAATAATTTACACCTTAGGCTCTGCTTCTAACTTGGGCCCAAATTGTAAAATGGTCTTATCTATTGGCGATTTCGTTCCAATTCACATTCCAAGTAATATTCGGCATGCTAATTACATTGCCGGTTGCCAAATTGCATTATCTCTTATAGTTTCCGAGATATGGACTATCAATAATTTACACCTTAGGCTCTGCTTCTAACTTGGGCCCAAATTGTAAAATGGTCTTATCTATTGGCGATTTCGTTCCAATTCACATTCCAAGTAATATTCGGCATGCTAATTACATTGCCGGTTGCCAAATTGCATTATCTCTTATAGTTTCCGAGATATGGACTATCGATAATTTACACCTTAGGCTCTGCTTCTAACTTGGGCCCAAATTGTAAAATGGTCCTTATCTATTGGCGATTTCGTCCCAATTCACATTCCAAGTGATATTCGGCATGCTAATTACATTGCCGGTTGCGAAATTGCATTATCTCTTATAGTTTCCGAGATATGGACTATCAATAATTTACACCTTAGGCTCTGCTTCTAACTTGGGCCCAAATTGTAAAATGGTCTTATCTATTGGCGATTTCGTTGCAATTCACATTCCAAGTAATATTCGGCATGCTAATTACATTGCCGGTTGCCAAATTGCATTATCTCTTATAGTTTCCGAGATATGGACTATCGATAATTTACACCTTAGGCTCTGCTTCTAACTTGGGCCCAAATTGTAGAATGGTCTTATCTATTGGCGATTTCGTTCCAATTCACATTCCAAGTAATATTCGCCATGTTAATTACATTGCCGGTTGCCAAATTGCATTATCTCTTATAGTTTCCGAGATATGGACTATCGATAATTTACACCTTAGGCTCTGCTTCTAACTTGGGCCCAAATTGTAAAATGGTCTTATCTATTGGCGATTTCGTCCCAATTCACATTCCAAGTGATATTCGGCATGCTAATTACATTGCCGGTTGCGAAATTGCATTATCTCTTATAGTTTCCGAGATATGGACTATCAATAATTTACACCTTAGGCTCTGCTTCTAACTTGGGCCCAAATTGTAAAATGGTCTTATCTATTGGCGATTTCGTTCCAATTCACATTCCAAGTAATATTCGGCATGCTAATTACATTGCCGGTTGCCAAATTGCATTATCTCTTATAGTTTCCGAGATATGGACTATCGATAATTTACACCTTTGGCTCTGCTTCTAACTTGGGCCCAAATTGTAAAATGGTCTTATCTATTGGCGATTTCGTTCCAATTCACATTCCAAGTAATATTCGGCATGCTAATTACATTGCCGGTTGCCAAATTGCATTATCTTTATAGTTTCCGAGATATGGACTATCGATAATTTACACCTTAGGCTCTGCTTCTAACTTGGGCCCAAATTGTAAAATGGTCTTATCTATTGGCGATTTCGTTCCAATTCACATTCCAAGTAATATTCGGCATGCTAATTACATTGCCGGTTGCCAAATTGCATTATCTTTATAGTTTCCGAGATATGGACTATCGATAATTTACACCTTAGGCTCTGCTTCTAACTTGGGCCCAAATTGTAAAATGGTCTTATCTATTGGCGATTTCGTTCCAATTCACATTCCAAGTAATATTCGGCATGCTAATTACATTGCCGGTTGCCAAATTGCATTATCTCTTATAGTTTCCGAGATATGGACTATCGATAATTTACACCTTAGGCTCTGCTTCTAACTTGGGCCCAAATTGTAAAATGGTCTTATCTATTGGCGATTTCGTTCCAATTCACACTCCAAGTAATATTCGGCATGCTAATTACATTGCCGGTTGCGAAATTGCATTATCTCTTATAGTTTCCGAGATATGGACTATCCATAATTTACACCTTAGGCTCTGCTTCTAACTTGGGCCCAAATTGTAAAATGGTCTTATCTATTGGCGATTTCGTTCCAATTCACATTCCAAGTAATATTCGGCATGCTAATTACATTGCCGGTTGCCAAATTGCATTATCTCTTATAGTTTCCGAGATATGGACTATCGATAATTTACACGTTAGGCTCTGCTTCTAACTTGGGCCCAAATTGTAAAATGGTCCTATCTATTGGCGATTTCGTTCCAATTCACATTCCAAGTAATATTCGGCATGCTAATTACATTGCCGGTTGCCAAATTGCATTATCTCTTATAGTTTCCGAGATATGGACTATCGATAATTTATACCTTAGGCTCTGCTTCTAACTTGGGCCCAAATTGTAAAATGGTCTTATCTATTGGCGATTTCGTTCCAATTCACATTCCAAGTAATATTCGGCATGCTAATTACATTGCCGGTTGCCAAATTGCATTATCTCTTATAGTTTCCGAGATATGGACTATCGATAATTTAAACCATAGGCTCTGCTTCTAACTTGGGCCCAAATTGTAAAATGGTCTTATCTATTGGCGATTTCGTTCCAATTCACATTCCAAGTAATATTCGGCATGCTAATTACATTGCCGGTTGCCAAATTGCATTATCTCTTATAGTTACCGAGATATGGACTATCGATAATTTACACCTTAGGCTCTGCTTCTAACTTGGGCCCAAATTGTAAAATGGTCTTACCTATTGGCGATTTCGTTCCAATTCACATTCCAAGTAATATTAGGCATGCTAATTACATTGCCGGTTGCCAAATTGCATTATCTCTTATAGTTTCCGAGATATGGACTATCGATAATTTACACCTTAGGCTCTGCTTCTAACTTGGGCCCAAATTGTAAAATGGTCTTATCTATTGGCGATTTCGTTCCAATTCACATTCCAAGTAATATTCGGCATGCTAATTACATTGCCGGTTGCCAAATTGCATTATCTCTTATAGTTTCCGAGATATGGACTATCGATAATTTACACCTTAGGCTCTGCTTCTAACTTGGGCCCAAATTGTAAAATGGTCTTACCTATTGGCGATTTCGTTCCAATTCACATTCCAAGTAATATTCGGCATGCTAATTACATTGCCGGATGCCAAATTGAATTATCTCTTATAGTTTCCGAGATATGGACTATCGATAATTTACACCTTAGGCTCTGCTTCTAACTTGGGCCCAAATTGTAAAATGGTCTTACCTATTGGCGATTTCGTCCCAATTCACATTCCAAGTAATATTCGGCATGCTAATTACATTGCCGGTTGCGAAATTGCATTATCTCTTATAGTTTCAGAGATATGGACTATCGATAATTTACACCTTAGGCTCTGCTTCTAACTTGGGCCCAAATTGTAAAATGGTCTTATCTATTGGCGATTTCGTTCCAATTCACATTCCAAGTAATATTCGGCATGCTAATTACATTGCCGGTTGCCAAATTGCATTATCTCTTATAGTTTCCGAGATATGGACTATCGATAATTTACACCTTAGGCTCTGCTTCTAACTTGGGCCCAAATTGTAAAATGGTCTTATCTATTGGCGATTTCGTTCCAATTCACATTCCAAGTAATATTCGGCATGCTAATTACATTGCCGGTTGCCAAATTGCATTATCTCTTATAGTTTCCGAGATATGGACTATCGATAATTTACACCTTAGGCTCTGCTTCTAACTTGGGCCCAAATTGTAAAATGGTCTTATCTATTGGCGATTTCGTCCCAATTCACATTCCAAGTGATATTCGGCATGCTAATTACATTGCCGGTTGCGAAATTGCATTATCTCTTATAGTTTCCGAGATATGGACTATCAATAATTTACACCTTAGGCTCTGCTTCTAACTTGGGCCCAAATTGTAAAATGGTCTTATCTATTGGCGATTTCGTTCCAATTCACATTCCAAGTAATATTCGGCATGCTAATTACATTGCCGGTTGCCAAATTGCATTATCTCTTATAGTTTCCGAGATATGGACTATCAATAATTTACACCTTAGGCTCTGCTTCTAACTTGGGCCCAAATTGTAAAATGGTCTTATCTATTGGCGATTTCGTTCCAATTCACATTCCAAGTAATATTCGGCATGCTAATTACATTGCCGGTTGCCAAATTGCATTATCTCTTATAGTTTCCGAGATATGGACTATCGATAATTTACACCTTAGGCTCTGCTTCTAACTTGGGCCCAAATTGTAAAATGGTCTTATCTATTGGCGATTTCGTCCCAATTCACATTCCAAGTGATATTCGGCATGCTAATTACATTGCCGGTTGCGAAATTGCATTATCTCTTATAGTTTCCGAGATATGGACTATCAATAATTTACACCTTAGGCTCTGCTTCTAACTTGGGCCCAAATTGTAAAATGGTCTTATCTATTGGCGATTTCGTTGCAATTCACATTCCAAGTAATATTCGGCATGCTAATTACATTGCCGGTTGCCAAATTGCATTATCTCTTATAGTTTCCGAGATATGGACTATCGATAATTTACACCTTAGGCTCTGCTTCTAACTTGGGCCCAAATTGTAGAATGGTCTTATCTATTGGCGATTTCGTTCCAATTCACATTCCAAGTAATATTCGCCATGTTAATTACATTGCCGGTTGCCAAATTGCATTATCTCTTATAGTTTCCGAGATATGGACTATCGATAATTTACACCTTAGGCTCTGCTTCTAACTTGGGCCCAAATTGTAAAATGGTCTTATCTATTGGCGATTTCGTCCCAATTCACATTCCAAGTGATATTCGGCATGCTAATTACATTGCCGGTTGCGAAATTGCATTATCTCTTATAGTTTCCGAGATATGGACTATCAATAATTTACACCTTAGGCTCTGCTTCTAACTTGGGCCCAAATTGTAAAATGGTCTTATCTATTGGCGATTTCGTTCCAATTCACATTCCAAGTAATATTCGGCATGCTAATTACATTGCCGGTTGCCAAATTGCATTATCTCTTATAGTTTCCGAGATATGGACTATCGATAATTTACACCTTTGGCTCTGCTTCTAACTTGGGCCCAAATTGTAAAATGGTCTTATCTATTGGCGATTTCGTTCCAATTCACATTCCAAGTAATATTCGGCATGCTAATTACATTGCCGGTTGCCAAATTGCATTATCTTTATAGTTTCCGAGATATGGACTATCGATAATTTACACCTTAGGCTCTGCTTCTAACTTGGGCCCAAATTGTAAAATGGTCTTATCTATTGGCGATTTCGTTCCAATTCACATTCCAAGTAATATTCGGCATGCTAATTACATTGCCGGTTGCCAAATTGCATTATCTCTTATAGTTTCCGAGATATGGACTATCGATAATTTACACCTTAGGCTCTGCTTCTAACTTGGGCCCAAATTGTAAAATGGTCTTATCTATTGGCGATTTCGTTCCAATTCACACTCCAAGTAATATTCGGCATGCTAATTACATTGCCGGTTGCGAAATTGCATTATCTCTTATAGTTTCCGAGATATGGACTATCAATAATTTACACCTTAGGCTCTGCTTCTAACTTGGGCCCAAATTGTAAAATGGTCTTATCTATTGGCGATTTCGTTCCAATTCACATTCCAAGTAATATTCGGCATGCTAATTACATTGCCGGTTGCCAAATTGCATTATCTCTTATAGTTTCCGAGATATGGACTATCGATAATTTACACGTTAGGCTCTGCTTCTAACTTGGGCCCAAATTGTAAAATGGTCCTATCTATTGGCGATTTCGTTCCAATTCACATTCCAAGTAATATTCGGCATGCTAATTACATTGCCGGTTGCCAAATTGCATTATCTCTTATAGTTTCCGAGATATGGACTATCGATAATTTATACCTTAGGCTCTGCTTCTAACTTGGGCCCAAATTGTAAAATGGTCTTATCTATTGGCGATTTCGTTCCAATTCACATTCCAAGTAATATTCGGCATGCTAATTACATTGCCGGTTGCCAAATTGCATTATCTCTTATAGTTTCCGAGATATGGACTATCGATAATTTAAACCATAGGCTCTGCTTCTAACTTGGGCCCAAATTGTAAAATGGTCTTATCTATTGGCGATTTCGTTCCAATTCACATTCCAAGTAATATTCGGCATGCTAATTACATTGCCGGTTGCCAAATTGCATTATCTCTTATAGTTACCGAGATATGGACTATCGATAATTTACACCTTAGGCTCTGCTTCTAACTTGGGCCCAAATTGTAAAATGGTCTTACCTATTGGCGATTTCGTTCCAATTCACATTCCAAGTAATATTAGGCATGCTAATTACATTGCCGGTTGCCAAATTGCATTATCTCTTATAGTTTCCGAGATATGGACTATCGATAATTTACACCTTAGGCTCTGCTTCTAACTTGGGCCCAAATTGTAAAATGGTCTTATCTATTGGCGATTTCGTTCCAATTCACATTCCAAGTAATATTCGGCATGCTAATTACATTGCCGGTTGCCAAATTGCATTATCTCTTATAGTTTCCGAGATATGGACTATCGATAATTTACACCTTAGGCTCTGCTTCTAACTTGGGCCCAAATTGTAAAATGGTCTTACCTATTGGCGATTTCGTTCCAATTCACATTCCAAGTAATATTCGGCATGCTAATTACATTGCCGGATGCCAAATTGAATTATCTCTTATAGTTTCCGAGATATGGACTATCGATAATTTACACCTTAGGCTCTGCTTCTAACTTGGGCCCAAATTGTAAAATGGTCTTACCTATTGGCGATTTCGTCCCAATTCACATTCCAAGTAATATTCGGCATGCTAATTACATTGCCGGTTGCGAAATTGCATTATCTCTTATAGTTTCAGAGATATGGACTATCGATAATTTACACCTTAGGCTCTGCTTCTAACTTGGGCCCAAATTGTAAAATGGTCTTATCTATTGGCGATTTCGTTCCAATTCACATTCCAAGTAATATTCGGCATGCTAATTACATTGCCGGTTGCCAAATTGCATTATCTCTTATAGTTTCCGAGATATGGACTATCGATAATTTACACCTTAGGCTCTGCTTCTAACTTGGGCCCAAATTGTAAAATGGTCTTATCTATTGGCGATTTCGTTCCAATTCACATTCCAAGTAATATTCGGCATGCTAATTACATTGCCGGTTGCCAAATTGCATTATCTCTTATAGTTTCCGAGATATGGACTATCGATAATTTACACCTTAGGCTCTGCTTCTAACTTGGGCCCAAATTGTAAAATGGTCTTATCTATTGGCGATTTCGTTCCAATTCACACTCCAAGTAATATTCGGCATGCTAATTACATTGCCGGTTGCGAAATTGCATTATCTCTTATAGTTTCCGAGATATGGACTATCAATAATTTACACCTTAGGCTCTGCTTCTAACTTGGGCCCAAATTGTAAAATGGTCTTATCTATTGGCGATTTCGTTCCAATTCACAGTCCAAGTAATATTCGGCATGCTAATTACATTGCCGGTTGCCAAATTGAATTATCTCTTATAGTTTCCGAGATATGGACTATCGATAATTTACACCTTAGGCTCTGCTTCTAACTTGGGCCCAAATTGTAAAATGGTCTTATCTATTGGCGATTTCGTCCCAATTCACATTCCAAGTGATATTCGGCATGCTAATTACATTGCCGGTTGCGAAATTGCATTATCTCTTATAGTTTCCGAGATATGGACTATCAATAATTTACACCTTAGGCTCTGCTTCTAACTTGGGCCCAAATTGTAAAATGGTCTTATCTATTGGCGATTTCGTTGCAATTCACATTCCAAGTAATATTCGGCATGCTAATTACATTGCCGGTTGCCAAATTGCATTATCTCTTATAGTTTCCGAGATATGGACTATCGATAATTTACACCTTAGGCTCTGCTTCTAACTTGGGCCCAAATTGTAGAATGGTCTTATCTATTGGCGATTTCGTTCCAATTCACATTCCAAGTAATATTCGGCATGTTAATTACATTGCCGGTTGCCAAATTGCATTATCTCTTATAGTTTCCGAGATATGGACTATCGATAATTTACACCTTAGGCTCTGCTTCTAACTTGGGCCCAAATTGTAAAATGGTCTTATCTATTGGCGATTTCGTCCCAATTCACATTCCAAGTGATATTCGGCATGCTAATTACATTGCCGGTTGCGAAATTGCATTATCTCTTATAGTTTCCGAGATATGGACTATCAATAATTTACACCTTAGGCTCTGCTTCTAACTTGGGCCCAAATTGTAAAATGGTCTTATCTATTGGCGATTTCGTTCCAATTCACATTCCAAGTAATATTCGGCATGCTAATTACATTGCCGGTTGCCAAATTGCATTATCTCTTATAGTTTCCGAGATATGGACTATCGATAATTTACACCTTTGGCTCTGCTTCTAACTTGGGCCCAAATTGTAAAATGGTCTTATCTATTGGCGATTTCGTTCCAATTCACATTCCAAGTAATATTCGGCATGCTAATTACATTGCCGGTTGCCAAATTGCATTATCTCTTATAGTTTCCGAGATATGGACTATCGATAATTTACACCTTGGGCTCTGCTTCTAACTTGGGCCCAAATTGTAAAATGGTCTTATCTATTGGCGATTTCGTTCCAATTCACATTCCAAGTAATATTCGGCATGCTAATTACATTGCCGGTTGCCAAATTGCATTATCTCTTATAGTTTCCGAGATATGGACTATCGATAATTTACACCTTAGGCTCTGCTTCTAACTTGGGCCCAAATTGTAAAATGGTCTTATCTATTGGCGATTTCGTTCCAATTCACACTCCAAGTAATATTCGGCATGCTAATTACATTGCCGGTTGCGAAATTGCATTATCTCTTATAGTTTCCGAGATATGGACTATCAATAATTTACACCTTAGGCTCTGCTTCTAACTTGGGCCCAAATTGTAAAATGGTCTTATCTATTGGCGATTTCGTTCCAGTTCACATTCCAAGTAATATTCGGCATGCTAATTACATTGCCGGTTGCCAAATTGCATTATCTCTTATAGTTTCCGAGATATGGACTATCGATAATTTACACGTTAGGCTCTGCTTCTAACTTGGGCCCAAATTGTAAAATGGTCCTATCTATTGGCGATTTCGTTCCAATTCACATTCCAAGTAATATTCGGCATGCTAATTACATTGCCGGTTGCCAAATTGCATTATCTCTTATAGTTTCCGAGATATGGACTATCGATAATTTACACCTTAGGCTCTGCTTCTAACTTGGGCCCAAATTGTAAAATGGTCTTATCTATTGGCGATTTCGTTCCAATTCACATTCCAAGTAATATTCGGCATGCTAATTACATTGCCGGTTGCCAAATTGCATTATCTCTTATAGTTTCCGAGATATGGACTATCGATAATTTAAACCATAGGCTCTGCTTCTAACTTGGGCCCAAATTGTAAAATGGTCTTATCTATTGGCGATTTCGTTCCAATTCACATTCCAAGTAATATTCGGCATGCTAATTACATTGCCGGTTGCCAAATTGCATTATCTCTTATAGTTTCCGAGATATGGACTATCGATAATTTACACCTTAGGCTCTGCTTCTAACTTGGGCCCAAATTGTAAAATGGTCTTACCTATTGGCGATTTCGTTCCAATTCACATTCCAAGTAATATTAGGCATGCTAATTACATTGCCGGTTGCCAAATTGCATTATCTCTTATAGTTTCCGAGATATGGACTATCGATAATTTACACCTTAGGCTCTGCTTCTAACTTGGGCCCAAATTGTAAAATGGTCTTATCTATTGGCGATTTCGTTCCAATTCACATTCCAAGTAATATTCGGCATGCTAATTACATTGCCGGTTGCCAAATTGCATTATCTCTTATAGTTTCCGAGATATGGACTATCGATAATTTACACCTTAGGCTCTGCTTCTAACTTGGGCCCAAATTGTAAAATGATCTTACCTATTGGCGATTTCGTTCCAATTCACATTCCAAGTAATATTCGGCATGCTAATTACATTGCCGGATGCCAAATTGAATTATCTCTTATAGTTTCCGAGATATGGACTATCGATAATTTACACCTTAGGCTCTGCTTCTAACTTGGGCCCAAATTGTAAAATGGTCTTACCTATTGGCGATTTCGTCCCAATTCACATTCCAAGTAATATTCGGCATGCTAATTACATTGCCGGTTGCGAAATTGCATTATCTCTTATAGTTTCAGAGATATGGACTATCGATAATTTACACCTTAGGCTCTGCTTCTAACTTGGGCCCAAATTGTAAAATGGTCTTATCTATTGGCGATTTCGTTCCAATTCACATTCCAAGTAATATTCGGCATGCTAATTACATTGCCGGTTGCCAAATTGCATTATCTCTTATAGTTTCCGAGATATGGACTATAGATAATTTACACCTTAGGCTCTGCTTCTAACTTGGGCCCAAATTGTAAAATGGTCTTATCTATTGACGATTTCGTTCCAATTCACATTCCAAGTAATATTCGGCATGCTAATTACATTGCCGGTTGCCAAATTGCATTATCTCTTATAGTTTCCGAGATATGGACTATCGATAATTTACACCTTAGGCTCTGCTTCTAACTTGGGCCCAAATTGTAAAACGGTCTTATCTATTGGCGATTTCGTTCCAATTCAAACTCCAAGTAATATTCGGCATGCTAATTACATTGCCGGTTGCGAAATTGCATTATCTCTTATAGTTTCCGAGATATGGACTATCGATAATTTACACCTTAGGCTCTGCTTCTAACTTGGGCCCAAATTGTAAAATGGTCATATCTATTGGCGATTTCGTTCCAATTCACATTCCAAGTAATATTCGGCATGCTAATTACATTGCCGGTTGCCAAATTGCATTATCTCTTATAGTTTCCGAGATATAGACTATCGATAATTTACACCTTAGGCTCTGCTTCTAACTTGGGCCCAAATTGTAAAATGGTCTTATCTATTGGCGATTTCGTTCCAATTCACATTCCAAGTAATATTCGGCATGCTAATTACATTGCCGGTTGCCAAATTGCATTATCTCTTATAGTTTCCGAGATATGGACTATCGATAATTTACACCTTAGGCTCTGCTTCTAACTTGGGCCCAAATTGTAAAATGGTCTTATCTATTGGCGATTTCGTTCCAATTCACATTCCAAGTAATATTCGGCATGCTAATTACATTGCCGGTTGCCAAATTGCATTATCTCTTATAGTTTCCGAGATATGGACTATCGATAATTTACACCTTAGGCTCTGCTTCTAACTTGGGCCCAAATTGTAAAATGGTCTTATCTATTGGCGATTTCGTTCCAATTCACATTCCAAGTAATATTCGGCATGCTAATTACATTGCCGGTTGCCAAATTGAATTATCTCTTATAGTTTCCGAGATATGGACTATCGATAATTTACACCTTAGGCTCTGCTTCTAACTTGGGCCCAAATTGTAAAATGGTCTTATCTATTGGTGATTTCGTCCCAATTCACATTCCAAGTGATATTCGGCATGCTAATTACATTGCCGGTTGCGAAATTGCATTATCTCTTATAGTTTCCGAGATATGGACTATCAATAATTTACACCTTAGGCTCTGCTTCTAACTTGGGCCCAAATTGTAAAATGGTCTTATCTATTGGCGATTTCGTTGCAATTCACATTCCAAGAAATATTCGGCATGCTAATTACATTGCCGGTTGCCAAATTGCATTATCTCTTATAGTTTCCGAGATATGGACTATCGATAATTTACACCTTAGGCTCTGCTTCTAACTTGGGCCCAAATTGTAGAATGGTCTTATCTATTGGCGATTTCGTTCCAATTCACATTCCAAGTAATATTCGGCATGTTAATTACATGGCCGGTTGCCAAATTGCATTATCTCTTATAGTTTCCGAGATATGGACTATCGATAATTTACACCTTAGGCTCTGCTTCTAACTTGGGCCCAAATTGTAAAATGGTCTTATCTATTGGCGATTTCGTCCCAATTCACATTCCAAGTGATATTCGGCATGCTAATTACATTGCCGGTTGCGAAATTGCATTATCTCTTATAGTTTCCGAGATATGGACTATCAATAATTTACACCTTAGGCTCTGCTTCTAACTTGGGCCCAAATTGTAAAATGGTCTTATCTATTGGCGATTTCGTTCCAATTCACATTCCAAGTAATATTCGGCATGCTAATTACATTGCCGGTTGCCAAATTGCATTATCTCTTATAGTTTCCGAGATATGGACTATCGATAATTTACACCTTAGGCTCTGCTTCTAACTTGGGCCCAAATTGTAAAATGGTCTTACCTATTGGCGATTTCGTTCCAATTCACATTCCAAGTAATATTCGGCATGCTAATTACATTGCCGGATGCCAAATTGAATTATCTCTTATAGTTTCCGAGATATGGACTATCGATAATTTACACCTTAGGCTCTGCTTCTAACTTGGGCCCAAATTGTAAAATGGTCTTACCTATTGGCGATTTCGTCCCAATTCACATTCCAAGTAATATTCGGCATGCTAATTACATTGCCGGTTGCGAAATTGCATTATCTCTTATAGTTTCAGAGATATGGACTATCGATAATTTACACCTTAGGCTCTGCTTCTAACTTGGGCCCAAATTGTAAAATGGTTTTATCTATTGGCGATTTCGTTCCAATTCACATTCCAAGTAATATTCGGCATGCTAATTACATTGCCGGTTGCCAAATTGCATTATCTCTTATAGTTTCCGAGATATGGACTATCGATAATTTACACCTTAGGCTGTGCTTCTAACTTGGGCCCAAATTGTAAAATGGTCTTATCTATTGGCGATTTCGTTCCAATTCACATTCCAAGTAATATTCGGCATGCTAATTACATTGCCGGTTGCCAAATTGAATTATCTCTTATAGTTTCCGAGATATGGACTATCGATAATTTACACCTTAGGCTCTGCTTCTAACTTGGGCCCAAATTGTAAAATGGTCTTATCTATTGGCGATTTCGTCCCAATTCACATTCCAAGTGATATTCGGCATGCTAATTACATTGCCGGTTGCGAAATTGCATTATCTCTTATAGTTTCCGAGATATGGACTATCAATAATTTACACCTTAGGCTCTGCTTCTAACTTGGGCCCAAATTGTAAAATGGTCTTATCTATTGGCGATTTCGTTGCAATTCACACTCCAAGTAATATTCGGCATGCTAATTACATTGCCGGTTGCCAAATTGCATTATCTCTTATAGTTTCCGAGATATGGACTATCGATAATTTACACCTTAGGCTCTGCTTCTAACTTGGGCCCAAATTGTAGAATGGTCTTATCTATTGGCGATTTCGTTCCAATTCACATTCCAAGTAATATTCGGCATGTTAATTACATTGCCGGTTGCCAAATTGCATTATCTCTTATAGTTTCCGAGATATGGACTATCGATAATTTACACCTTAGGCTCTGCTTCTAACTTGGGCCCAAATTGTAAAATGGTCTTATCTATTGGCGATTTCGTCCCAATTCACATTCCAAGTGATATTCGGCATGCTAATTACATTGCCGGTTGCGAAATTGCATTATCTCTTATAGTTTCCGAGATATGGACTATCAATAATTTACACCTTAGGCTCTGCTTCTAACTTGGGCCCAAATTGTAAAATGGTCTTATCTATTGGCGATTTCGTTCCAATTCACATTCCAAGTAATATTCGGCATGCTAATTACATTGCCGGTTGCCAAATTGCATTATCTCTTATAGTTTCCGAGATATGGACTATCGATAATTTACACCTTTGGCTCTGCTTCTAACTTGGGCCCAAATTGTAAAATGGTCTTATCTATTGGCGATTTCGTTCCAATTCACATTCCAAGTAATATTCGGCATGCTAATTACATTGCCGGTTGCCAAATTGCATTATCTCTTATAGTTTCCGAGATATGGACTATCGATAATTTACACCTTAGGCTCTGCTTCTAACTTGGGCCCAAATTGTAAAATGGTCTTATCTATTGGCGATTTCGTTCCAATTCACATTCCAAGTAATATTCGGCATGCTAATTACATTGCCGGTTGCCAAATTGCATTATCTCTTATAGTTTCCGAGATATGGACTATCGATAATTTACACCTTAGGCTCTGCTTCTAACTTGGGCCCAAATTGTAAAATCGTCTTATCTATTGGCGATTTCGTTCCAATTCACATTCCAAGTAATATTCGGCATGCTAATTACATTGCCGGTTGCCTAATTGCATTATCTCTTATAGTTTCCGAGATATGGACTATCGATAATTTACACCTTAGGCTCTGCTTCTAACTTGGGCCCAAATTGTAAAATGGTCTTATCTATTGGCGATTTCGTTCCAATTCACATTCCAAGTAATATTCGGCATGCTAATTACATTGCCGGTTGCCAAAGTGAATTATCTCTTATAGTTTCCGAGATATGGACTATCAATAATTTACACCTTAGGCTCTGCTTCTAACTTGGGCCCAAATTGTAAAATGGTCTTACCTATTGGCGATTTCGTTCCAATTCACATTCCAAGTAATATTCGGCATGCTAATTACATTGCCGGTGGCCAAGTTGCATTATCTCTTATAGTTTCCGAGATATGGACTATCGATAATTTACACCTTAGGCTCTGCTTCTAACTTGGGCCCAAATTGTAAAATGGTCTTATCTATTGGCGATTTCGTTCCAATTCACATTCCAAGTAATATTCGGCATGCTAATTACATTGCCGTTTGCCAAATTGCATTATCTCTTATAGTTTCCGAGATATGGACTATCGATTATTTTTAACCTTAGGCTCTGCTTCTAACTTGGGCCCAAACTGTAAAATGGTCTTATCTATTGGCGATTTCGTTCTAATTCACATTCCAAGTAATATTCGGCATGCTAATTACATTGCCGGTTGCCAAATTGCATTATCTCTTATAGTTTCCGAGATATGGACTGTCGATAATTTACACCTTAGGCTCTGCTTCTAACTTGGGCCCAAATTGTAAAATGGTCTTATCTATTGGCGATTTCGTTCCAATTCACATTCCAAGTAATATTCGGCATGCTAATTACATTGCCGGTTGCCAAATTGCATTATCTCTTATAGTTTCCGAGATATGGACTATCGATAATTTACACCTTATGCTCTGCTTCTAACTTGGGCCCAAATTGTAAAATGGCCTTATCTATTGGCGATTTCGTCCCAATTCACATTCCAAGTAATATTCGGCATGCTAATTACATTGCCGGTTGCGAAATTGCATTATCTCTTATAGTTTCAGAGATATGGACTATCGATAATTTACACCTTAGGCTCTGCTTCTAACTTGGGACCAAATTGTAAAATGGTCTTATCTATTGGCGATTTCGTTCCAATTCACATTCCAAGTAATATTCGGCATGCTAATTACATTGCCGGTTGCCAAATTGCATTATCTCTTATAGTTTCCGAGATATGGACTATCGATAATTTACACCTTAGGCTCTGCTTCTAACTTGGGCCCAAATTGTAAAATGGTCTTATCTATTGGCGATTTCGTTCCAATTCACATTCCAAGTAATATTCGGCATGCTAATTACATTGCCGGTTGCCAAATTGCATTATCTCTTATAGTTTCCGAGATATGGACTATCGATAATTTACACCTTAGGCTCTGCTTCTAACTTGGGCCCAAATTGTAAAATGGTCTTATCTATTGGCGATTTCGTTCCAATTCACATTCCAAGTAATATTCGGCATGCTAATTACATAATTACATTGCCGGTTGCCAAATTGCATTATCTCTTATAGTTTCCGAGATATGGACTATCGATAATTTACACCATAGGCTCTGCTTCTAACTTGGGCCCAAATTGTAAAATGGTCTTATCTATTGGCGATTTCGTTCCAATTCACATTCCAAGTAATATTCGGCATGCTAATTACATTTCCGGTTGCCACATTGCATTATCTCTTATAGTTTCCGAGATATGGACTATCGATAATTTACACCATAGGCTCTGCTTCTAACTTGGGCTCAAATTGTAAAATGGTCTTATCTATTGGCGATTTCATTCCAATTCACATTCCAAGTAATATTCGGCATGCTAATTACATTGCCGGTTGCCAAATTGCATTATCTCTTATAGTTTCCGAGATATGGACTATCGATAATTTACACCTTAGGCTCTGCTTCTAACTTGGGCCCAAATTGTAAAATGGTCTTATCTATTGGCGATTTCGTTCCAATTCACATTCCAAGTAATATTCGGCATGCTAATTACATTGCCGGTTGCCAAATTGCATTATCTCTTATAGTTTCCGAGATATGGACTATCGATAATTTACACCTTAGGCTCTGCTTCTAACTTGGGCCCAAATTGTAAAATGGTCTTATCTATTGGCGATTTCGTTCCAATTCACATTCCAAGTAATATTCGGCATGCTAATTACATTGCTGGTTGCCAAATTGCATTATCTCTTATAGTTTCCGAGATATGGACTATCGATAATTTACACCTTAGGCTCTGCTTCTAACTTGGGCCCAAATTGTAAAATGGTCTTATCTATAGGCGATTTCGTTCCAATTCACACTCCAAGTAATATTCGGCATGCTAATTACATTGCCGGTTGCGAAATTGCATTATCTCTTATAGTTTCCGAGATATGGACTATCGATAATTTACACCTTAGGCTCTGCTTCTAACTTGGGCCCAAATTGTAAAATGGTCATATCTATTGGCGATTACGTTCCAATTCACATTCCAAGTAATATTCGGCATGCTAATTACATTGCCGGTTGCCAAATTGCATTATCTCTTATAGTTTCCGAGATATGGACTATCGATAATTTACACCTTAGGCTCTGGTTCGAACTTGGGCCCAAATTGTAAAATGGTCTTATCTATTGGCGATTTCGTTCCAATTCACATTCCAAGTAATATTCGGCATGCTAATTACATTGCCGGTTGCCAAATTGCATTATCTCTTATAGTTTCCGAGATATGGACTATCGATAATTTACACCTTAGTCTCTGCTTCTAACTTGGACCCAAATTGTAAAATGGTCTTATCTATTGGCGATTTCGTCCCAATTCACATTCCAAGTGATATTCGGCATGCTAATTACATTGCCGGTTGCGAAATTGCATTATCTCTTATAGTTTCCGAAATATGGACTATCAATAATTTACACCTTAGGCTCTGCTTCTAACTTAGGCCCAAATTGTAAAATGGTCTTATCTATTGGCGATTTCGTTCCAATTCACATTCCAAGTAATATTCGGCATGCTAATTACATTGCCGGTTGCCACATTGCATTATCTCTTATAGTTTCCGAGATATGGACTATCGATAATTTACACCTTAGGCTCTGCTTCTAACTTGGGCCCAAATTGTAAAATCGTCTTATCTATTGGCGATTTTGTTCCAATTCACATTCCAAGTAATATTCGGCATGCTAATTACATTGCCGTTTGCCAAATTGCATTATCTCTTATAGTTTCCGAGATATGGACTATCGATAATTTACACCTTAGGCTCTGCTTCTAACTTGGGCCCAAATTGTAAAATGGTCTTATCTATTGGCGATTTCGTTCCAATTCACATTCCAAGTAATATTCGGCATGCTAATTACATTGCCGGTTGCCAAAGTGAATTATCTCTTATAGTTTCCGAGATATAGACTATCAATAATTTACACCTTAGGCTCTGCTTCTAACTTGGGCCCAAATTGTAAAATGGTCTTACCTATTGGCGATTTCGTTCCAATTCACATTCCAAGTAATATTCGGCATGCTAATTACATTGCCGGTGGCCAAGTTGCATTATCTCTTATAGTTTCCGAGATATGGACTATCGATAATTTACACCTTAGGCTCTGCTTCTAACTTGGGCCCAAATTGTAAAATGGTCTTATCTATTGGCGATTTCGTTCCAATTCACATTCCAAGTAATATTCGGCATGCTAATTACATTGCCGGTTGCCAAATTGCATTATCTCTTATAGTTTCCGAGATATGGACTATCGATAATTTACACCTTAGTCTCTGCTTCTAACTTGGACCCAAATTGTAAAATGGTCTTATCTATTGGCGATTTCGTCCCAATTCACATTCCAAGTGATATTCGGCATGCTAATTACATTGCCGGTTGCGAAATTGCATTATCTCTTATAGTTTCCGAAATATGGACTATCAATAATTTACACCTTAGGCTCTGCTTCTAACTTGGGCCCAAATTGTAAAATGGTCTTACCTATTGGCGATTTCGTTCCAATTCACATTCCAAGTAATATTCGGCATGCTAATTACATTGCCGGTGGCCAAGTTGCATTATCTCTTATAGTTTCCGAGATATGGACTATCGATAATTTACACCTTAGGCTCTGCTTCTAACTTGGGCCCAAATTGTAAAATGGTCTTACCTATTGGCGATTTCGTTCCAATTCACATTCCAAGTAATATTCGGCATGCTAATTACATTGCCGGTTGCCAAATTGCATTATCTCTTATAGTTTCCGAGATATGGACTATCGATAATTTACACCTTAGTCTCTGCTTCTAACTTGGACCCAAATTGTAAAATGGTCTTATCTATTGGCGATTTCGTCCCAATTCACATTCCAAGTGATATTCGGCATGCTAATTACATTGCCGGTTGCGAAATTGCATTATCTCTTATAGTTTCCGAAATATGGACTATCAATAATTTACACCTTAGGCTCTGCTTCTAACTTAGGCCCAAATTGTAAAATGGTCTTATCTATTGGCGATTTCGTTCCAATTCACATTCCAAGTAATATTCGGCATGCTAATTACATTGCCGGTTGCCACATTGCATTATCTCTTATAGTTTCCGAGATATGGACTATCGATAATTTACACCTTAGGCTCTGCTTCTAACTTGGGCCCAAATTGTAAAATCGTCTTATCTATTGGCGATTTCGTTCCAATTCACATTCCAAGTAATATTCGGCATGCTAATTACATTGCCGTTTGCCAAATTGCATTATCTCTTATAGTTTCCGAGATATGGACTATCGATAATTTACACCTTAGGCTCTGCTTCTAACTTGGGCCCAAATTGTAAAATGGTCTTATCTATTGGCGATTTCGTTCCAATTCACATTCCAAGTAATATTCGGCATGCTAATTACATTGCCGGTTGCCAAATTGCATTATCTCTTATAGTTTCCGAGATATGGACTATCGATTATTTTTAACCTTAGGCTCTGCTTCTAACTTGGGCCCAAACTGTAAAATGGTCTTATCTATTGGCGATTTCGTTCCAATTCACATTCCAAGTAATATTCGGCATGCTAATTACATTGCCGGTTGCCAAATTGCATTATCTCTTATAGTTTCCGAGATATGGACTGTCGATAATTTACACCTTAGGCTCTGCTTCTAACTTGGGCCCAAATTGTAAAATGGTCTTATCTATTGGCGATTTCGTTCCAATTCACATTCCAAGTAATATTCGGCATGCTAATTACATTGCCGGTTGCCAAATTGTATTATCTCTTATAGTTTCCGAGATATGGACTATCGATAATTTACACCTTATGCTCTGCTTCTAACTTGGGCCCAAATTGTAAAATGGCCTTATCTATTGGCGATTTCGTCCCAATTCACATTCCAAGTAATATTCGGCATGCTAATTACATTGCCGGTTGCGAAATTGCATTATCTCTTATAGTTTCAGAGATATGGACTATCGATAATTTACACCTTAGGCTCTGCTTCTAACTTGGGCCCAAATTGTAAAATGGTCTTATCTATTGGCGATTTCGTTCCAATTCACATTCCAAGTAATGTTCGGCATGCTAATTACATTGCCGGTTGCCATATTGCATTATCTCTTATAGTTTCCGAGATATGGACTATCGATAATTTACACCTTAGGCTCTGCTTCTAACTTGGGCCCAAATTGTAAAATGGTCTTATCTATTGGCGATTTCGTTCCAATTCACATTCCAAGTAATATTCGGCATGCTAATTACATTGCCGGTTGCTAAATTGCATTATCTCTTATAGTTTCCGAGATATGGACTATCGATAATTTACACCTTAGGCTCTGCTTCTAACTTGGGCCCAAATTGTAAAATGGTCTTATCTATTGGCGATTTCGTTCCAATTCACATTCCAAGTAATATTCGGCATGCTAATTACATAATTACATTGCCGGTTGCCAAATTGCATTATCTCTTATAGTTTCCGAGATATGGACTATCGATAATTTACACCATAGGCTCTGCTTCTAACTTGGGCCCAAATTGTAAAATGATCTTATCTATTGGCGATTTCGTTCCAATTCACATTCCAAGTAATATTCGGCATGCTAATTACATTGCCGGTTGCGAAATTGCATTATCTCTTATAGTTTCCGAGATATGGACTATCGATTATTTTTAACCTTAGGCTCTGCTTCTAACTTGGGCCCAAACTGTAAAATGGTCTTATCTATTGGCGATTTCGTTCCAATTCACATTCCAAGTAATATTCGGCATGCTAATTACATTGCCGGTTGCCAAATTGCATTATCTCTTATTGTTTCCGAGATATGGACTGTCGATAATTTACACCTTAGGCTCTGCTTCTAACTTGGGCCCAAATTGTAAAATGGTCTTATCTATTGGCGATTTCGTTCCAATTCACATTCCAAGTAATATTCGGCATGCTAATTACATTGCCGGTTGCCAAATTGTATTATCTCTTATAGTTTCCGAGATATGGACTATCGATAATTTACACCTTATGCTCTGCTTCTAACTTGGGCCCAAATTGTAAAATGGCCTTATCTATTGGCGATTTCGTCCCAATTCACATTCCAAGTAATATTCGGCATGCTAATTACATTGCCGGTTGCGAAATTGCATTATCTCTTATAGTTTCAGAGATATGGACTATCGATAATTTACACCTTAGGCTCTGCTTCTAACTTGGGCCCAAATTGTAAAATGGTCTTATCTATTGGCGATTTCGTTCCAATTCACATTCCAAGTAATGTTCGGCATGCTAATTACATTGCCGGTTGCCATATTGCATTATCTCTTATAGTTTCCGAGATATGGACTATCGATAATTTACACCTTAGGCTCTGCTTCTAACTTGGGCCCAAATTGTAAAATGGTCTTATCTATTGGCGATTTCGTTCCAATTCACATTCCAAGTAATATTCGGCATGCTAATTACATTGCCGGTTGCCAAATTGCATTATCTCTTATAGTTTCCGAGATATGGACTATCGATAATTTACACCTTAGGCTCTGCTTCTAACTTGGGCCCAAATTGTAAAATGGTCTTATCTATTGGCGATTTCGTTCCAATTCACATTCCAAGTAATATTCGGCATGCTAATTACATAATTACATTGCCGGTTGCCAAATTGCATTATCTCTTATAGTTTCCGAGATATGGACTATCGATAATTTACACCATAGGCTCTGCTTCTAACTTGGGCCCAAATTGTAAAATGGTCTTATCTATTGGCGATTTCGTTCCAATTCACATTCCAAGTAATATTCGGCATGCTAATTACATTGCCGGTTGCGAAATTGCATTATCTCTTATAGTTTCCGAGATATGGACTATCGATAATTTACACCTTAGGCTCTGCTTCTAACTTGGGCCCAAATTGTAAAATGGTCATATCTATTGGCGATTACGTTCCAATTCACATTCCAAGTAATATTCGGCATGCTAATTACATTGCCGGTTGCCAAATTGCATTATCTCTTATAGATTCCGAGATATGGACTATCGATAATTTACACCTTAGGCTCTGCTTCTAACTTGGGCCCAAATTGTAAAATGGTCTTATCTATTGGCGATTTCGTTCCAATTCACATTCCAAGTAATATTCGGCATGCTAATTACATTGCCGGTTGCCAAATTGCATTATCTCTTATAGTTTCCGAGATATGGACTATCGATAATTTACACCTTAGTCTCTGCTTCTAACTTGGACCCAAATTGTAAAATGGTCTTATCTATTGGCGATTTCGTCCCAATTCACATTCCAAGTGATATTCGGCATGCTAATTACATTGCCGGTTGCGAAATTGCATTATCTCTTATAGTTTCCGAAATATGGACTATCAATAATTTACAACTTAGGCTCTGCTTCTAACTTAGGCCCAAATTGTAAAATGGTCTTATCTATTGGCGATTTCGTTCCAATTCACATTCCAAGTAATATTCGGCATGCTAATTACATTGCCGGTTGCCACATTGCATTATCTCTTATAGTTTCCGAGATATGGACTATCGATAATTTACACCTTAGGCTCTGCTTCTAACTTGGGCCCAAATTGTAAAATCGTCTTATCTATTGGCGATTTCGTTCCAATTCACATTCCAAGTAATATTCGGCATGCTAATTACATTGCCGTTTGCCAAATTGCATTATCTCTTATAGTTTCCGAGATATGGACTATCGATAATTTACACCTTAGGCTCTGATTCTAACTTGGGCCCAAATTGTAAAATGGTCTTATCTATTGGCGATTTCGTTCCAATTCACATTCCAAGTAATATTCGGCATGCTAATTACATTGCCGGTTGCCAAAGTGAATTATCTCTTATAGTTTCCGAGATATGGACTATCAATAATTTACACCTTAGGCTCTGCTTCTAACTTGGGCCCAAATTGTAAAATGGTCTTACCTATTGGCGATTTCGTTCCAATTCACATTCCAAGTAATATTCGGCATGCTAATTACATTGCCGGTGGCCAAGTTGCATTATCTCTTATAGTTTCCGAGATATGGACTATCGATAATTTACACCTTAGGCTCTGCTTCTAACTTGGGCCCAAATTGTAAAATGGTCTTATCTATTGGCGATTTCGTTCCAATTCACATTCCAAGTAATATTCGGCATGCTAATTACATTGCCGGTTGCCAAATTGCATTATCTCTTATAGTTTCCGAGATATGGACTATCGATAATTTACACCTTAGTCTCTGCTTCTAACTTGGACCCAAATTGTAAAATGGTCTTATCTATTGGCGATTTCGTCCCAATACACATTCCAAGTGATATTCGGCATGCTAATTACATTGCCGGTTGCGAAATTGCATTATCTCTTATAGTTTCCGAAATATGGACTATCAATAATTTACACCTTAGGCTCTGCTTCTAACTTGGGCCCAAATTGTAAAATGGTCTTACCTATTGGCGATTTCGTTCCAATTCACATTCCAAGTAATATTCGGCATGCTAATTACATTGCCGGTGGCCAAGTTGCATTATCTCTTATAGTTTCCGAGATATGGACTATCGATAATTTACACCTTAGGCTCTGCTTCTAAGTTGGGCCCAAATTGTAAAATGGTCTTACCTATTGGCGATTTCGTTCCAATTCACATTCCAAGTAATATTCGGCATGCTAATTACATTGCCGGTTGCCAAATTGCATTATCTCTTATAGTTTCCGAGATATGGACTATCGATAATTTACACCTTAGTCTCTGCTTCTAACTTGGACCCAAATTGTAAAATGGTCTTATCTATTGGCGATTTCGTCCCAATTCACATTCCAAGTGATATTCGGCATGCTAATTACATTGCCGGTTGCGAAATTGCATTATCTCTTATAGTTTCCGAAATATGGACTATCAATAATTTACACCTTAGGCTCTGCTTCTAACTTAGGCCCAAATTGTAAAATGGTCTTATCTATTGGCGATTTCGTTCCAATTCACATTCCAAGTAATATTCGGCATGCTAATTACATTGCCGGTTGCCACATTGCATTATCTCTTATAGTTTCCGAGATATGGACTATCGATAATTTACACCTTAGGCTCTGCTTCTAACTTGGGCCCAAATTGTAAAATCGTCTTATCTATTGGCGATTTCGTTCCAATTCACATTCCAAGTAATATTCGGCATGCTAATTACATTGCCGTTTGCCAAATTGCATTATCTCTTATAGTTTCCGAGATATGGACTATCGATAATTTACACCTTAGGCTCTGCTTCTAACTTGGGCCCAAATTGTAAAATGGTCTTATCTATTGGCGATTTCGTTCCAATTCACATTCCAAGTAATATTCGGCATGCTAATTACATTGCCGGTTGCCAAATTGCATTATCTCTTATAGTTTCCGAGATATGGACTATCGATTATTTTTAACCTTAGGCTCTGCTTCTAACTTGGGCCCAAACTGTAAAATGGTCTTATCTATTGGCGATTTCGTTCCAATTCACATTCCAAGTAATATTCGGCATGCTAATTACATTGCCGGTTGCCAAATTGCATTATCTCTTATAGTTTCCGAGATATGGACTGTCGATAATTTACACCTTAGGCTCTGCTTCTAACTTGGGCCCAAATTGTAAAATGGTCTTATCTATTGGCGATTTCGTTCCAATTCACATTCCAAGTAATATTCGGCATGCTAATTACATTGCCGGTTGCCAAATTGTATTATCTCTTATAGTTTCCGAGATATGGACTATCGATAATTTACACCTTATGCTCTGCTTCTAACTTGGGCCCAAATTGTAAAATGGCCTTATCTATTGGCGATTTCGTCCCAATTCACATTCCAAGTAATATTCGGCATGCTAATTACATTGCCGGTTGCGAAATTGCATTATCTTCGTCCATCGATCGATGGACGAACCTATAGTTTCAGAGATATGGACTATCGATAATTTACACCTTAGGCTCTGCTTCTAACTTGGGCCCAAATTGTAAAATGGTCTTATCTATTGGCGATTTCGTTCCAATTCACATTCCAAGTAATATTCGGCATGCTAATTACATAATTACATTGCCGGTTGCCAAATTGCATTATCTCTTATAGTTTCCGAGATATGGACTATCGATAATTTACACCATAGGCTCTGCTTCTAACTTGGGCCCAAATTGTAAAATGGTCTTATCTATTGGCGATTTCGTTCCAATTCACATTCCAAGTAATATTCGGCATGCTAATTACATTGCCGGTTGCCAAATTGCATTATCTCTTATAGTTTCCGAGATATGGACTATCGATAATTTACACCATAGGCTCTGCTTCTAACTTGGGCTCAAATTGTAAAATGGTCTTATCTATTGGCGATTTCGTTCCAATTCACATTCCAAGAAATACTCGGCATGCTAATTACATTGCCGGTTGCCAAATTGCATTATCTCTTATAGTTTCCGAGATATGGACTATCGATAATTTACACCTTAGGCTCTGCTTCTAACTTGGGCCCAAATTGTAAAATGGTCTTATCTATTGGCTATTTCGTTCCAATTCACATTCCAAGTAATATTCGGCATGCTAATTACATTGCCGGTTGTCAAATTGCATTATCTCTTATAGTTTCCGAGATATGGACTATCGATAATTTACACCTTAGGCTCTGCTTCTAACTTGGGCCCAAATTGTAAAATGGTCTTATCTATTGGCGATTTCGTTCCAATTCACATTCCAAGTAATATTCGGCATGCTAATTACATTGCCGGTTGCCAAATTGCATTATCTCTTATAGTTTCCGAGATATGGACTATCGATAATTTACACCTTAGGCTCTGCTTCTAACTTGGGCCCAAATTGTAAAATGGTCTTATCTATTGGCGATTTCGTTCCAATTCACATTCCATGTAATATTCGGCATGCTAATTACATTGCCGGTTGCCAAATTGCATTATCTCTTATAGTTTCCGAGATATGGACTATCGATAATTTACACCTTAGGCTCTGCTTCTAACTTGGGCCCAAATTGTAAAATGGTCTTATCTATTGGCGATTTCGTTCCAATTCACACTCCAAGTAATATTCGGCATGCTAATTACATTGCCGGTTGCGAAATTGCATTATCTCTTATAGTTTCCGAGATATGGACTATCGATAATTTACACCTTATGCTCTGCTTCTAACTTGGGCCCAAATTGTAAAATGGTCATATCTATTGGCGATTTCGTTCCAATTCACATTCCAAGTAATATTCGGCATGCTAATTACATTGCCGGTTGCCAAATTGCATTATCTCTTATAGTTTCCGAGATATGGACTATCGATAATTTACACCTTAGGCTCTGCTTCTAACTTGGGCCCAAATTGTAAAATGGTCTTATCTATTGGCGATTTCGTTCCAATTCACATTCCAAGTAATATTCGGCATGCTAATTACATTGCCGGTTGCCAAATTGCATTATCTCTTATAGTTTCCGAGATATGGACTATCGATAATTTACACCTTAGTCTCTGCTTCTAACTTGGACCCAAATTGTAAAATGGTCTTATCTATTGGCGATTTCGTCCCAATTCACATTCCAAGTGATATTCGGCATGCTAATTACATTGCCGGTTGCGAAATTGCATTATCTCTTATAGTTTCCGAGATATGGACTATCAATAATTTACACCTTAGGCTCTGCTCCTAACTTAGGCCCAAATTGTAAAATGGTCTTATCTATTGGCGATTTCGTTCCAATTCACATTCCAAGTAATATTCGGCATGCTAATTACATTGCCGGTTGCCAAATTGCATTATCTCTTATAGTTTCCGAGATATGGACTATCGATAATTTACACCTTAGGCTCTGCTTCTAACTTGGGCCCAAATTGTAAAATGGTCTTATCTATTGGCGATTTCGTTCCAATTCACATTCCAAGTAATATTCGGCATGCTAATTACATTGCCGGTTGCCAAATTGCATTATCTCTTATAGTTTCCGAGATATGGACTATCGATAATTTACACCATAGACTCTGCTTCTAACTTGGGCCCAAATTGTAAAATGGTCTTATCTATTGGCGATTTCGTTCCAATTCACATTCCAAGTTATATTCGGCATGCTAATTACATTGCCGGATGCCAAATTGAATTATCTCTTATAGTTTCCGAGATATGGACTATCGATAATTTACACCTTAGGCTCTGCTTCTAACTTGGGCCCAAATTGTAAAATGGTCTTACCTATTGGCGATTTCGTTCCAATTCACATTCCAAGTAATATTCGGCATGCTAATTACATTGCCGGTTGCCAAATTGCATTATCTCTTATAGTTTCCGAGATATGGACTGTCGATAATTTACACCTTATGCTCTGCTTCTAACTTGGGCCCAAATTGTAAAATGGCCTTATCTATTGGCGATTTCGTCCCAATTCACATTCCAAGTAATATTCGGCATGCTAATTACATTGCCGGTTGCGAAATTGCATTATCTCTTATAGTTTCAGAGATATGGACTATCGATAATTTACACCTTAGGCTCTGCTTCTAACTTGGGCCCAAATTGTAAAATGGTCTTATCTATTGGCGATTTCGTTCCAATTCACATTCCAAGTAATATTCGGCATGCTAATTACATTGCCGGTTGCCAAATTGCATTATCTCTTATAGTTTCCGAGATATGGACTATCGATAATTTACACCTTAGGCTGTGCTTCTAACTTGGGCCCAAATTGTAAAATGGTCTTATCTATTGGCGATTTCGTTCCAATTCACATTCCAAGTAATATTCGGCATGCTAATTACATTGCCGGTTGCCAAATTGCATTATCTCTTATAGTTTCCGAGATATGGACTATCGATAATTTACACCTTAGGCTCTGCTTCTAACTTGGGCCCAAATTGTAAAATGGTCTTATCTATTGACGATTTCGTTCCAATTCACATTCCAAGTAATATTCGGCATGCTAATTACATTGCCGGTTGCCAAATTGCATTATCTCTTATAGTTTCCGAGATATGGACTATCGATAATTTACACCTTAGGCTCTGCTTCTAACTTGGGCCCAAATTGTAAAACGGTCTTATCTATTGGCGATTTCGTTCCAATTCACACTCCAAGTAATATTCGGCATGCTAATTACATTGCTGGTTGCGAAATTGCATTATCTCTTATAGTTTCCGAGATATGGACTATCGATAATTTACACCTTAGGCTCTGCTTCTAACTTGGGCCCAAATTGTAAAATGGTCTTATCTATTGGCGATTTCGTTCCAATTCACATTCCAAGTAATATTCGGCATGCTAATAACATTGCCGGTTGCCAAATTGCATTATCTCTTATAGTTTCCGAGATATGGACTATCGATAATTTACACCTTAGGCTCTGCTTCTAACTTGGGCCCAAATTGTAAAATGGTCTTATCTATTGGCGATTTCGTTCCAATTCACATTCCAAGTAATATTCGGCATGCTAATTACATTGTCGGTTGCCAAATTGCATTATCTCTTATAGTTTCCGAGATATGGACTATCGATAATTTACACCTTAGGCTCTGCTTCTAACTTGCTCCCAAATTGTAAAATGGTCTTATCTATTGGCGATTTCGTTCCAATTCACATTCCAAGTAATATTCGGCATGCTAATTACATTGCCGGTTGCCAAATTGCATTATCTCTTATAGTTTCCGAGATATGGACTATCGATAATTTACACCTTAGGCTCTGCTTCTAACTTGGGCCCAAATTGTAAAATGGTCTTATCTATTGGCGATTTCGTTCCAATTCACATTCCAAGTAATATTCGGCATGCTAATTACATTGCCGGTTGCCAAATTGAATTATCTCTTATAATTTCCGAGATATGGACTATCGATAATTTACACCTTAGGCTCTGCTTCTAACTTGGGCCCAAATTGTAAAATGGTCTTACCTATTGGCGATTTCGTTCCAATTCACATTCCAAGTAATATTCGGCATGCTAATTACATTGCCGGTTGCCAAATTGCATTATCTCTTATAGTTTCCGAGATATGGACTATCGATAATTTACACCTTAGGCTCTGCTTCTAACTTGGGCCCAAATTGTAAAATGGTCTTATCTATTGGCGATTTCGTTCCAATTCACATTCCAAGTAATATTCGGCATGCTAATTACATTGCCGGTTGCCAAATTGCATTATCTCTTATAGTTTCCGAGATATGGACTATCGATAATTTACACCTTAGGCTGTGCTTCTAACTTGGGCCCAAATTGTAAAATGGTCTTATCTATTGGCGATTTCGTTCCAATTCACATTCCAAGTAATATTCGGCATGCTAATTACATTGCCGGTTGCCAAATTGCATTATCTCTTATAGTTTCCGAGATATGGACTATCGATAATATACACCTTAGGCTCTGCTTCCAACTTGGGCCCAAATTGTAAAATGGTCTTATCTATTGGCGATTTCGTTCCAATTCACATTCCAAGTAATATTCGGCATGCTAATTACATTGCCGGTTGCCAAATTGCATTATCTCTTATAGTTTCCGAGATATGGACTATCGATAATTTACACCTTAGGCTCTGCTTCTAACTTGGGTTCAAATTGTAAAATGGTCTTATCTATTGGCGATTTCGTTCCAATTCACATTCCAAGTAATATTCGGCATGCTAATTACATTGCCGGTTGCCAAATTGCATTATCTCTTATAGTTTCCGAGATATGGACTATCGATAATTTACACCTTATGCTCTGCTTCTAACTTGGGCCCAAATTGCAAAATGGCCTTATCCATTGGCGATTTCGTCCCAATTCACATTCCAAGTAATATTCGGCATGCTAATTACATTGCCGGTTGCGAAATTGAATTATCTCTTATAGTTTCAGAGATATGGACTATCGATAATTTACACCTTAGGCTCTGCTTCTAACTTGGGCCCAAATTGTAAAATGGTCTTATCTATTGGCGATTTCGTTCCAATTCACATTCCAAGTAATATTCGGCATGCTAATTACATTGCCGGTTGCCAAATTGCATTATCTCTTATAGTTTCCGAGATATGGACTATCGATAATTTACACCTTAGGCTCTGCTTCTAACTTGGGCCCAAATTGTAAAATGGTCTTATCTATTGGCGATTTCGTTCCAATTCACATTCCAAGTAATATTCGGCATGCTAATTACATTGCCGGTTGCCAAATTGCATTATCTCTTATAGTTTCCGAGATATGGACTATCGATAATTTACATCTTAGGCTCTGCTTCTAACTTGGGCCCAAATTGTAAAATGGTCTTATCTATTGGCGATTTCGTTCTAATTCACATTCCAAGAAATATTCGGCATGCTAATTACATTGCCGGTTGCCAAATTGCATTATCTCTTATAGTTTCCGAGATATGGACTATCGATAATTTACACCATAGGCTCTGCTTCTAACTTGGGCCCAAATTGTAAAATGGTCTTATCTATTGGCGATTTCGTTCCAATTCACATTCCAAGTAATATTCGGCATGCTAATTACATTGCCGGTTGCCAAATTGCATTATCTCTTATAGTTTCCGAGATATGGACTATCGATAATTTACACCTTAGGCTCTGCTTCTAACTTGGGCCCAAATTGTAAAATGGTCTTATCTATTGGCGATTTCGTTCCAATTCACATTCCAAGTAATATTCGGCATGCTAATTACATTGCCGGTTGCCAAATTGCATTATCTCTTATAGTTTCCGAGATATGGACTATCGATAATTTACACCTTAGGCTCTGCTTCTAACTTGGGCCCAAATTGTAAAATGGTCTTATCTATTGGCGATTTCGTTCCAATTCACACTCCAAGTAATATTCGGCATGCTAATTACATTGCCGGTTGCGAAATTGCATTATCTCTTATAGTTTCCGAGATATGGACTATCGATAATTTACACCTTAGGCTCTGCTTCTAACTTGGGCCCAAATTGTAAAATGGTCATATCTATTGGCGATTTCGTTCCAATTCACATTCCAAGTAATATTCGGCATGCTAATTACATTGCCGGTTGCCAAATTGCATTATCTCTTATAGTTTCCGAGATATGGACTATCGATAATTTACACCTTAGGCTCTGCTTCTAACTTGGGCCCAAATTGTAAAATGGTCTTATCTATTGGCGATTTCGTTCCAATTCACATTCCAAGTAATATTCGGCATGCTAATTACATTGCCGGTTGCCAAATTGCATTATCTCTTATAGTTTCCGAGATATGGACTATCGATAATTTACACCTTAGGCTCTGCTTCTAACTTGGGCCCAAATTGTAAAATGGTCTTACCTATTGGCGATTTCGTTCCAATTCACATTCCAAGTAATATTCGGCATGCTAATTACATTGCCGGTTGCCAAATTGCATTATCTCTTATAGTTTCCGAGATATGGACTATCGATAATTTACACCTTATGCTCTGCTTCTAACTTGGGCCCAAATTGTAAAATGGCCTTATCTATTGGCGATTTCGTCCCAATTCACATTCCAAGTAATATTCGGCATGCTAATTATATTGCCGGTTGCGAAATTGCATTATCTCTTATAGTTTCAGAGATATGGACTATCGATAATTTACACCTTAGGCTCTGCTTCTAACTTGGGCCCAAATTGTAAAATGGTCTTATCTATTGGCGATTTCGTTCCAATTCACATTCCAAGTAATATTCGGCATGCTAATTACATTGCCGGTTGCCAAATTGCATTATCTCTTATAGTTTCCGAGATATGGACTATCGATAATTTACACCTTAGGCTGTGCTTCTAACTTGGGCCCAAATTGTAAAATGGTCTTATCTATTGGCGATATCGTTCCAATTCACATTCCAAGTAATATTCGGCATGCTAATTACATTGCCGGTTGCCAAATTGCATTATCTCTTATAGTTTCCGAGATATGGACTATCGATAATTTACACCTTAGGCTCTGCTTCTAACTTGGGCCCAAATTGTAAAATGGTCTTATCTATTGACGATTTCGTTCCAATTCACATTCCAAGTAATATTCGGCATGCTAATTACATTGCCGGTTGCCAAATTGCATTATCTCTTATAGTTTCCGAGATATGGACTATCGATAATTTACACCTTAGGCTCTGCTTCTAACTTGGGCCCAAATTGTAAAACGGTCTTATCTATTGGCGATTTCGTTCCAATTCACACTCCAAGTAATATTCGGCATGCTAATTACATTGCTGGTTGCGAAATTGCATTATCTCTTATAGTTTCCGAGATATGGACTATCGATAATTTACACCTTAGGCTCTGCTTCTAACTTGGGCCCAAATTGTAAAATGGTCTTATCTATTGGCGATTTCGTTCCAATTCACATTCCAAGTAATATTCGGCATGCTAATAACATTGCCGGTTGCCAAATTGCATTATCTCTTATAGTTTCCGAGATATGGACTATCGATAATTTACACCTTAGGCTCTGCTTCTAACTTGGGCCCAAATTGTAAAATGGTCTTATCTATTGGCGATTTCGTTCCAATTCACATTCCAAGTAATATTCGGCATGCTAATTACATTGTCGGTTGCCAAATTGCATTATCTCTTATAGTTTCCGAGATATGGACTATCGATAATTTACACCTTAGGCTCTGCTTCTAACTTGCTCCCAAATTGTAAAATGGTCTTATCTATTGGCGATTTCGTTCCAATTCACATTCCAAGTAATATTCGGCATGCTAATTACATTGCCGGTTGCCAAATTGCATTATCTCTTATAGTTTCCGAGATATGGACTATCGATAATTTACACCTTAGGCTCTGCTTCTAACTTGGGCCCAAATTGTAAAATGGTCTTATCTATTGGCGATTTCGTTCCAATTCACATTCCAAGTAATATTCGGCATGCTAATTACATTGCCGGTTGCCAAATTGAATTATCTCTTATAATTTCCGAGATATGGACTATCGATAATTTACACCTTAGGCTCTGCTTCTAACTTGGGCCCAAATTGTAAAATGGTCTTACCTATTGGCGATTTCGTTCCAATTCACATTCCAAGTAATATTCGGCATGCTAATTACATTGCCGGTTGCCAAATTGCATTATCTCTTATAGTTTCCGAGATATGGACTATCGATAATTTACACCTTAGGCTCTGCTTCTAACTTGGGCCCAAATTGTAAAATGGTCTTATCTATTGGCGATTTCGTTCCAATTCACATTCCAAGTAATATTCGGCATGCTAATTACATTGCCGGTTGCCAAATTGCATTATCTCTTATAGTTTCCGAGATATGGACTATCGATAATTTACACCTTAGGCTGTGCTTCTAACTTGGGCCCAAATTGTAAAATGGTCTTATCTATTGGCGATTTCGTTCCAATTCACATTCCAAGTAATATTCGGCATGCTAATTACATTGCCGGTTGCCAAATTGCATTATCTCTTATAGTTTCCGAGATATGGACTATCGATAATTTACACCTTAGGCTCTGCTTCTAACTTGGGCCCAAATTGTAAAATGGTCTTATCTATTGGCGATTTCGTTCCAATTCACATTCCAAGTAATATTCGGCATGCTAATTACATTGCCGGTTGCCAAATTGAATTATCTCTTATAATTTCCGAGATATGGACTATCGATAATTTACACCTTAGGCTCTGCTTCTAACTTGGGCCCAAATTGTAAAATGGTCTTACCTATTGGCGATTTCGTTCCAATTCACATTCCAAGTAATATTCGGCATGCTAATTACATTGCCGGTTGCCAAATTGCATTATCTCTTATAGTTTCCGAGATATGGACTATCGATAATTTACATCTTAGGCTCTGCTTCTAACTTGGGCCCAAATTGTAAAATGGTCTTATCTATTGGCGATTTCGTTCTAATTCACATTCCAAGAAATATTCGGCATGCTAATTACATTGCCGGTTGCCAAATTGCATTATCTCTTATAGTTTCCGAGATATGGACTATCGATAATTTACACCATAGGCTCTGCTTCTAACTTGGGCCCAAATTGTAAAATGGTCTTATCTATTGGCGATTTCGTTCCAATTCACATTCCAAGTAATATTCGGCATGCTAATTACATTGCCGGTTGCCAAATTGCATTATCTCTTATAGTTTCCGAGATATGGACTATCGATAATTTACACCATAGGCTCTGCTTCTAACTTGGGCTCAAATTGTAAAATGGTCTTATCTATTGGCGATTTCGTTCCAATTCACATTCCAAGTAATATTCGGCATGCTAATTACATTGTCGGTTGCCAAATTGCATTATCTCTTATAGTTTCCGAGATATGGACTATCGATAATTTACACCTTAGGCTCTGCTTCTAACTTGCTCCCAAATTGTAAAATGGTCTTATCTATTGGCGATTTCGTTCCAATTCACATTCCAAGTAATATTCGGCATGCTAATTACATTGCCGGTTGCCAAATTGCATTATCTCTTATAGTTTCCGAGATATGGACTATCGATAATTTACACCTTAGGCTCTGCTTCTAACTTGGGCCCAAATTGTAAAATGGTCTTATCTATTGGCGATTTCGTTCCAATTCACATTCCAAGTAATATTCGGCATGCTAATTACATTGCCGGTTGCGAAATTGCATTATCTCTTATAGTTTCCGAGATATGGACTATCAATAATTTACACCTTAGGCTCTGCTCCTAACTTAGGCCCAAATTGTAAAATGGTCTTATCTATTGGCGATTTCGTTCCAATTCACATTCCAAGTAATATTCGGCATGCTAATTACATTGCCGGTTGCCAAATTGCATTATCTCTTATAGTTTCCGAGATATGGACTATCGATAATTTACACCTTAGGCTCTGTTTCTAACTTGGGCCCAAATTGTAAAATGGTCTTATCTATTGGCGATTTCGTTCCAATTCACATTCCAAGTAATATTCGGCATGCTAATTACATTGCCGGTTGCCAAATTGCATTATCTCTTATAGTTTCCGAGATATGGACTATCGATAATTTACACCATAGACTCTGCTTCTAACTTGGGCCCAAATTGTAAAATGGTCTTATCTATTGGCGATTTCGTTCCAATTCACATTCCAAGTTATATTCGGCATGCTAATTACATTGCCGGATGCCAAATTGAATTATCTCTTATAGTTTCCGAGATATGGACTATCGATAATTTACACCTTAGGCTCTGCTTCTAACTTGGGCCCAAATTGTAAAATGGTCTTACCTATTGGCGATTTCGTTCCAATTCACATTCCAAGTAATATTCGGCATGCTAATTACATTGCCGGTTGCCAAATTGCATTATCTCTTATAGTTTCCGAGATATGGACTATCGATAATTTACACCTTATGCTCTGCTTCTAACTTGGGCCCAAATTGTAAAATGGCCTTATCTATTGGCGATTTCGTCCCAATTCACATTCCAAGTAATATTCGGCATGCTAATTACATTGCCGGTTGCGAAATTGCATTATCTCTTATAGTTTCAGAGATATGGACTATCGATAATTTACACCTTAGGCTCTGCTTCTAACTTGGGCCCAAATTGTAAAATGGTCTTATCTATTGGCGATTTCGTTCCAATTCACATTCCAAGTAATATTCGGCATGCTAATTACATTGCCGGTTGCCAAATTGCATTATCTCTTATAGTTTCCGAGATATGGACTATCGATAATTTACACCTTAGGCTGTGCTTCTAACTTGGGCCTAAATTGTAAAATGGTCTTATCTATTGGCGATTTCGTTCCAATTCACATTCCAAGTAATATTCGGCATGCTAATTACATTGCCGGTTGCCAAATTGCATTATCTCTTATAGTTTCCGAGATATGGACTATCGATAATTTACACCTTAGGCTCTGCTTCTAACTTGGGCCCAAATTGTAAAATGGTCTTATCTATTGACGATTTCGTTCCAATTCACATTCCAAGTAATATTCGGCATGCTAATTACATTGCCGGTTGCCAAATTGCATTATCTCTTATAGTTTCCGAGATATGGACTATCGATAATTTACACCTTAGGCTCTGCTTCTAACTTGGGCCCAAATTGTAAAACGGTCTTATCTATTGGCGATTTCGTTCCAATTCACACTCCAAGTAATATTCGGCATGCTAATTACATTGCCGGTTGCGAAATTGCATTATCTCTTATAGTTTCCGAGATATGGACTATCGATAATTTACACCTTAGGCTCTGCTTCTAACTTGGGCCCAAATTGTAAAATGGTCATATCTATTGGCGATTTCGTTCCAATTCACATTCCAAGTAATATTCGGCATGCTAATTACATTGCCGGTTGCCAAATTGCATTATCTCTTATAGTTTCCGAGATATAGACTATCGATAATTTACACCTTAGGCTCTGCTTCTAACTTGGGCCCAAATTGTAAAATGGTCTTATCTATTGGCGATTTCGTTCCAATTCACATTCCATGTAATATTCGGCATGCTAATTACATTGCCGGTTGCCAAATTGCATTATCTCTTATAGTTTCCGAGATATGGACTATCGATAATTTACACCTTAGGCTCTGCTTCTAACTTGGACCCAAATTGTAAAATGGTCTTATCTATTGGCGATTTCGTCCCAATTCACATTCCAAGTAATATTCGGCATGCTAATTACATTGCCGGTTGCCAAATTGCATTATCTCTTATAGTTTCCGAGATATGGACTATCGATAATTTACACCTTAGGCTCTGCTTCTAACTTGGGCCCAAATTGTAAAATGGTCTTATCTATTGGCGATTTCGTTCCAATTCACATTCCAAGTAATATTCGGCATGCTAATTACATTGCCAGTTGCCAAATTGCATTATCTCTTATAGTTTCCGAGATATGGACTATCGATAATTTACACCTTAGGCTCTGCTTCTAACTTGCTCCCAAATTGTAAAATGGTCTTATCTATTGGCGATTTCGTTCCAATTCACATTCCAAGTAATATTCGGCATGCTAATTACATTGCCGGTTGCCAAATTGCATTATCTCTTATAGTTTCCGAGATATGGACTATCGATAATTTACACCTTAGGCTCTGCTTCTAACTTGGGCCCAAATTGTAAAATGGTCTTATCTATTGGCGATTTCGTTCCAATTCACATTCCAAGTAATATTCGGCATGCTAATTACATTGCCGGTTGCCAAATTGAATTATCTCTTATAATTTCCGAGATATGGACTATCGATAATTTACACCTTAGGCTCTGCTTCTAACTTGGGCCCAAATTGTAAAATGGTCTTACCTATTGGCGATTTCGTTCCAATTCACATTCCAAGTAATATTCGGCATGCTAATTACATTGCCGGTTGCCAAATTGCATTATCTCTTATAGTTTCCGAGATATGGACTATCGATAATTTACATCTTAGGCTCTGCTTCTAACTTGGGCCCAAATTGTAAAATGGTCTTATCTATTGGCGATTTCGTTCTAATTCACATTCCAAGAAATATTCGGCATGCTAATTACATTGCCGGTTGCCAAATTGCATTATCTCTTATAGTTTCCGAGATATGGACTATCGATAATTTACACCATAGGCTCTGCTTCTAACTTGGGCCCAAATTGTAAAATGGTCTTATCTATTGGCGATTTCGTTCCAATTCACATTCCAAGTAATATTCGGCATGCTAATTACATTGCCGGTTGCCAAATTGCATTATCTCTTATAGTTTCCGAGATATGGACTATCGATAATTTACACCATAGGCTCTGCTTCTAACTTGGGCTCAAATTGTAAAATGGTCTTATCTATTGGCGATTTCGTTCCAATTCACATTCCAAGTAATATTCGGCATGCTAATTACATTGTCGGTTGCCAAATTGCATTATCTCTTATAGTTTCCGAGATATGGACTATCGATAATTTACACCTTAGGCTCTGCTTCTAACTTGCTCCCAAATTGTAAAATGGTCTTATCTATTGGCGATTTCGTTCCAATTCACATTCCAAGTAATATTCGGCATGCTAATTACATTGCCGGTTGCCAAATTGCATTATCTCTTATAGTTTCCGAGATATGGACTATCGATAATTTACACCTTAGGCTCTGCTTCTAACTTGGGCCCAAATTGTAAAATGGTCTTATCTATTGGCGATTTCGTTCCAATTCACATTCCAAGTAATATTCGGCATGCTAATTACATTGCCGGTTGCGAAATTGCATTATCTCTTATAGTTTCCGAGATATGGACTATCAATAATTTACACCTTAGGCTCTGCTCCTAACTTAGGCCCAAATTGTAAAATGGTCTTATCTATTGGCGATTTCGTTCCAATTCACATTCCAAGTAATATTCGGCATGCTAATTACATTGCCGGTTGCCAAATTGCATTATCTCTTATAGTTTCCGAGATATGGACTATCGATAATTTACACCTTAGGCTCTGTTTCTAACTTGGGCCCAAATTGTAAAATGGTCTTATCTATTGGCGATTTCGTTCCAATTCACATTCCAAGTAATATTCGGCATGCTAATTACATTGCCGGTTGCCAAATTGCATTATCTCTTATAGTTTCCGAGATATGGACTATCGATAATTTACACCTTATGCTCTGCTTCTAACTTGGGCCCAAATTGTAAAATGGCCTTATCTATTGGCGATTTCGTCCCAATTCACATTCCAAGTAATATTCGGCATGCTAATTACATTGCCGGTTGCGAAATTGCATTATCTCTTATAGTTTCAGAGATATGGACTATCGATAATTTACACCTTAGGCTCTGCTTCTAACTTGGGCCCAAATTGTAAAATGGTCTTATCTATTGGCGATTTCGTTCCAATTCACATTCCAAGTTATATTCGGCATGCTAATTACATTGCCGGATGCCAAATTGAATTATCTCTTATAGTTTCCGAGATATGGACTATCGATAATTTACACCTTAGGCTCTGCTTCTAACTTGGGCCCAAATTGTAAAATGGTCTTACCTATTGGCGATTTCGTTCCAATTCACATTCCAAGTAATATTCGGCATGCTAATTACATTGCCGGTTGCCAAATTGCATTATCTCTTATAGTTTCCGAGATATGGACTATCGATAATTTACACCTTATGCTCTGCTTCTAACTTGGGCCCAAATTGTAAAATGGCCTTATCTATTGGCGATTTCGTCCCAATTCACATTCCAAGTAATATTCGGCATGCTAATTACATTGCCGGTTGCGAAATTGCATTATCTCTTATAGTTTCAGAGATATGGACTATCGATAATTTACACCTTAGGCTCTGCTTCTAACTTGGGCCCAAATTGTAAAATGGTCTTATCTATTGGCGATTTCGTTCCAATTCACATTCCAAGTAATATTCGGCATGCTAATTACATTGCCGGTTGCCAAATTGCATTATCTCTTATAGTTTCCGAGATATGGACTATCGATAATTTACACCTTAGGCTGTGCTTCTAACTTGGGCCTAAATTGTAAAATGGTCTTATCTATTGGCGATTTCGTTCCAATTCACATTCCAAGTAATATTCGGCATGCTAATTACATTGCCGGTTGCCAAATTGCATTATCTCTTATAGTTTCCGAGATATGGACTATCGATAATTTACACCTTAGGCTCTGCTTCTAACTTGGGCCCAAATTGTAAAATGGTCTTATCTATTGACGATTTCGTTCCAATTCACATTCCAAGTAATATTCGGCATGCTAATTACATTGCCGGTTGCCAAATTGCATTATCTCTTATAGTTTCCGAGATATGGACTATCGATAATTTACACCTTAGGCTCTGCTTCTAACTTGGGCCCAAATTGTAAAACGGTCTTATCTATTGGCGATTTCGTTCCAATTCACACTCCAAGTAATATTCGGCATGCTAATTACATTGCCGGTTGCGAAATTGCATTATCTCTTATAGTTTCCGAGATATGGACTATCGATAATTTACACCTTAGGCTCTGCTTCTAACTTGGGCCCAAATTGTAAAATGGTCATATCTATTGGCGATTTCGTTCCAATTCACATTCCAAGTAATATTCGGCATGCTAATTACATTGCCGGTTGCCAAATTGCATTATCTCTTATAGTTTCCGAGATATAGACTATCGATAATTTACACCTTAGGCTCTGCTTCTAACTTGGGCCCAAATTGTAAAATGGTCTTATCTATTGGCGATTTCGTTCCAATTCACATTCCATGTAATATTCGGCATGCTAATTACATTGCCGGTTGCCAAATTGCATTATCTCTTATAGTTTCCGAGATATGGACTATCGATAATTTACACCTTAGGCTCTGCTTCTAACTTGGACCCAAATTGTAAAATGGTCTTATCTATTGGCGATTTCGTCCCAATTCACATTCCAAGTAATATTCGGCATGCTAATTACATTGCCGGTTGCCAAATTGCATTATCTCTTATAGTTTCCGAGATATGGACTATCGATAATTTACACCTTAGGCTCTGCTTCTAACTTGGGCCCAAATTGTAAAATGGTCTTATCTATTGGCGATTTCGTTCCAATTCACATTCCAAGTAATATTCGGCATGCTAATTACATTGCCAGTTGCCAAATTGCATTATCTCTTATAGTTTCCGAGATATGGACTATCGATAATTTACACCTTAGGCTCTGCTTCTAACTTGCTCCCAAATTGTAAAATGGTCTTATCTATTGGCGATTTCGTTCCAATTCACATTCCAAGTAATATTCGGCATGCTAATTACATTGCCGGTTGCCAAATTGCATTATCTCTTATAGTTTCCGAGATATGGACTATCGATAATTTACACCTTAGGCTCTGCTTCTAACTTGGGCCCAAATTGTAAAATGGTCTTATCTATTGGCGATTTCGTTCCAATTCACATTCCAAGTAATATTCGGCATGCTAATTACATTGCCGGTTGCCAAATTGAATTATCTCTTATAATTTCCGAGATATGGACTATCGATAATTTACACCTTAGGCTCTGCTTCTAACTTGGGCCCAAATTGTAAAATGGTCTTACCTATTGGCGATTTCGTTCCAATTCACATTCCAAGTAATATTCGGCATGCTAATTACATTGCCGGTTGCCAAATTGCATTATCTCTTATAGTTTCCGAGATATGGACTATCGATAATTTACACCTTAGGCTCTGCTTCTAACTTGGGCCCAAATTGTAAAATGGTCTTATCTATTGGCGATTTCGTTCCAATTCACATTCCAAGTAATATTCGGCATGCTAATTACATTGCCGGTTGCCAAATTGCATTATCTCTTATAGTTTCCGAGATATGGACTATCGATAATTTACACCTTAGGCTGTGCTTCTAACTTGGGCCCAAATTGTAAAATGGTCTTATCTATTGGCGATTTCGTTCCAATTCCCATTCCAAGTAATATTCGGCATGCTAATTACATTGCCGGTTGCCAAATTGCATTATCTCTTATAGTTTCCGAGATATGGACTATCGATAATTTACACCTTAGGCTCTGCTTCTAACTTGGGCCCAAATTGTAAAATGGTCTTATCTATTGGCGATTTCGTTCCAATTCACATTCCAAGTAATATTCGGCATGCTAATTACATTGCCGGTTGCCAAATTGCATTATCTCTTATAGTTTCCGAGATATGGACTATCGATAATTTACACCTTAGGCTCTGCTTCTAACTTGGGCCCAAATTGTAAAATGGTCTTATCTATTGGCGATTTCGTTCCAATTCACACTCCAAGTAATATTCGGCATGCTAATTACATTGCCGGTTGCGAAATTGCATTATCTCTTATAGTTTCCGAGATATGGACTATCGATAATTTACACCTTAGGCTCTGCTTCTAACTTGGGCCCAAATTGTAAAATGGTCATATCTATTGGCGATTTCGTTCCAATTCACATTCCAAGTAATATTCGGCATGCTAATTACATTGGCGGTTGCCAAATTGCATTATCTCTTATAGTTTCCGAGATATGGACTATCGATAATTTACACCTTAGGCTCTGCTTCTAACTTGGGCCCAAATTGTAAAATGGTCTTATCTATTGGCGATTTCGTTCCAATTCACATTCCAAGTAATATTCGGCATGCTAATTACATTGCCGGTTGCCAAATTGCATTATCTCTTATAGTTTCCGAGATATGGACTATCGATAATTTACACCTTAGGCTCTGCTTCTAACTTGGACCCAAATTGTAAAATGGTCTTATCTATTGGCGATTTCGTCCCAATTCACATTCCAAGTAATATTCGGCATGCTAATTACATTGCCGGTTGCCAAATTGCATTATCTCTTATAGTTTCCGAGATATGGACTATCGATAATTTACACCTTAGGCTCTGCTTCTAACTTGGGTTCAAATTGTAAAATGGTTTTATCTATTGGCGATTTCGTTCCAATTCACATTCCAAGTAATATTCGGCATGCTAATTACATTGCCGGTTGCCAAATTGCATTATCTCTTATAGTTTCCGAGATATGGACTATCGATAATTTACACCTTATGCTCTGCTTCTAACTTGGGCCCAAATTGCAAAATGGCCTTATCTATTGGCGATTTCGTCCCAATTCACATTCCAAGTAATATTCGGCATGCTAATTACATTGCCGGTTGCGAAATTGCATTATCTCTTATAGTTTCCGAGATATGGACTATCGATAATTTACACCTTAGGCTCTGCTTCTAACTTGGGCTCAAATTGTAAAATGGTCATATCTATTGGCGATTTCGTTCTAATTCACATTCCAAGTAATATTCGGCATGCTAATTACATTGCCGGTTGCCAAATTGCATTATCTCTTATAGTTTCCGAGATATGGACTATCGATAATTTACACCTTAGGCTCTGCTTCTAACTTGGGCCCAAATTGTAAAATGGTCTTATCTATTGGCGATTTCGTTCGAATTCACATTCCAAGTAATATTCGGCATGCTAATTACATTGCCGGTTGCCAAATTGCATTATCTCTTATAGTTTCCGAGATATGGACTATCGATAATTTACACCTTAGGCTCTGCTTCTAACTTGGACCCAAATTGTAAAATGGTCTTATCTATTGGCGATTTCGTCCCAATTCACATTCCAAGTAATATTCGGCATGCTAATTACATTGCCGGTTGCCAAATTGCATTATCTCTTATAGTTTCCGAGATATGGACTATCGATAATTTACACCTTAGGCTCTGCTTCTAACTTGGGTTCAAATTGTAAAATGGTCTTATCTATTGGCGATTTCGTTCCAATTCACATTCCAAGTAATATTCGGCACGCTAATTACATTGCCGGTTGCCAAATTGCATTATCTCTTATAGTTTCCGAGATATGGACTATCGATAATTTACACCTTATGCTCTGCTTCTAACTTGGGCCCAAATTGCAAAATGGCCTTATCTATTGGCGATTTCGTCCCAATTCACATTCCAAGTAATATTCGGCATGCTAATTACATTGCCGGTTGCGAAATTGCATTATCTCTTATAGTTTCAGAGATATGGACTATCGATAATTTACACCTTAGGCTCTGCTTCTAACTTGGGCCCAAATTGTAAAATGGTCTTATCTATTGGCGATTTCGTTCCAATTCACATTCCAAGTAATATTCGGCATGCTAATTACATTGCCGGTTGCCAAATTGCATTATCTCTTATAGTTTCCGAGATATGGACTATCGATAATTTACACCTTAGGCTCTGCTTCTAACTTGGGCCCAAATTGTAAAATGGTCTTATCTATTGGCGATTTCGTTCCAATTCACATTCCAAGTAATATTCGGCATACTAATTACATTGCCGGTTGCCAAATTGCATTATCTCTTATAGTTTCCGAGATATGGACTATCGATAATTTACATCTTAGGCTCTGCTTCTAACTTGGGCCCAAATTGTAAAATGGTCTTATCTATTGGCGATTTCGTTCTAATTCACATTCCAAGAAATATTCGGCATGCTAATTACATTGCCGGTTGCCAAATTGCATTATCTCTTATAGTTTCCGAGATATGGACTATCGATAATTTACACCATAGGCTCTGCTTCTAACTTGGGCCCAAATTGTAAAATGGTCTTATCTATTGGCGATTTCGTTCCAATTCACATTCCAAGTAATATTCGGCATGCTAATTACATTGCCGGTTGCCAAATTGCATTATCTCTTATAGTTTCCGAGATATGGACTATCGATAATTTACACCTTAGGCTCTGCTTCTAACTTGCTCCCAAATTGTAAAATGGTCTTATCTATTGGCGATTTCGTTCCAATTCACATTCCAAGTAATATTCGGCATGCTAATTACATTGCCGGTTGCCAAATTGCATTATCTCTTATAGTTTCCGAGATATGGACTATCGATAATTTACACCTTAGGCTCTGCTTCTAACTTGGGCCCAAATTGTAAAATGGTCTTATCTATTGGCGATTTCGTTCCAATTCACATTCCAAGTAATATTCGGCATGCTAATTACATTGCCGGTTGCCAAATTGAATTATCTCTTATAGTTTCCGAGATATGGACTATCGATAATTTACACCTTAGGCTCTGCTTCTAACTTGGGCCCAAATTGTAAAATGGTCTTACCTATTGGCGATTTCGTTCCAATTCACATTCCAAGTAATATTCGGCATGCTAATTACATTGCCGGTTGCCAAATTGCATTATCTCTTATAGTTTCCGAGATATGGACTATCGATAATTTACACCTTAGGCTCTGCTTCTAACTTGGGCCCAAATTGTAAAATGGTCTTATCTATTGGCGATTTCGTTCCAATTCACATTCCAAGTAATATTCGGCATGCTAATTACATTGCCGGTTGCCAAATTGCATTATCTCTTATAGTTTCCGAGATATGGACTATCGATAATTTACACCTTAGGCTCTGCTACTAACTTGGGCCCAAATTGTAAAATGGTCTTATCTATTGGCGATTTCGTTCCAATTCACATTCCAAGTAATAATCGGCATGCTAATTACATTGCCGGTTGCCAAATTGCATTATCTCTTATAGTTTCCGAGATATGGACTATCGATAATTTACACCTTAGGCTCTGCTTCTAACTTGGGCCCAAATTGCAAAATGGTCTTATCTATTGGCGATTTCGTTCCAATTCACATTCCAAGTAATATTCGGCATGCTAATTACATTGCCGGTTGCCAAATTGCATTATCTCTTATAGTTTCCGAGATATGGACTATCGATAATTTACACCTTAGGCTCTGCTTCTAACTTGGGCCCAAATTGTAAAATGGTCTTATCTATTGGCGATTTCGTTCCAATTCACATTCCAAGTAATAATCGGCATGCTAATTACATTGCCGGTTGCCAAATTGCATTATCTCTTATAGTTTCCGAGATATGGACTATCGATTATTTACACCTTAGGCTCTGCTTCTAACTTGGGCCCAAATTGTAAAATGGTCTTATCTATTGGCGATTTCGTTCCAATTCACATTCCAAGTAATATTCGGCATGCTAATTACATTGCCGGTTGCCAAATTGCATTATCTCTTATAGTTTCCGAGATATGGACTATCGATAATTTACACCTTAGGCTCTGCTTCTAACTTGGACCCAAATTGTAAAATGGTCTTATCTATTGGCGATTTCGTTCCAATTCACACTCCAAGTAATATTCGGCATGCTAATTACATTGCCGGTTGCGAAATTGCATTATCTCTTATAGTTTCCGAGATATGGACTATCGATAATTTACACCTTAGGCTCTGCTTCTAACTTGGGCCCAAATTGTAAAATGGTCATATCTATTGGCGATTTCGTTCCAATTCACATTCCAAGTAATATTCGGCATGCTAATTACATTGCCGGTTGCCAAATTGCATTATCTCTTATAGTTTCCGAGATATGGACTATCGATAATTTACACCTTAGGCTCTGCTTCTAACTTGGGCCCAAATTGTAAAATGGTCTTATCTATTGGCAATTTCGTTCCAATTCACATTCCAAGTAATATTCGGCATGCTAATTACATTGCCGGTTGCCAAATTGCATTATCTCTTATAGTTTCCGAGATATGGACTATCGATAATTTACACCTTAGGCTCTGCTTCTAACTTGGACCCAAATTGTAAAATGGTCTTATCTATTGGCGATTTCGTCCCAATTCACATTCCAAGTGATATTCGGCATGCTAATTACATTGCCGGTTGCGAAATTGCATTATCTCTTATAGTTTCCGAGATATGGACTATCAATAATTTACACCTTAGGCTCTGCTTCTAACTTAGGCCCAAATTGTAAAATGACCTTATCTATTGGCGATTTCGTTCCAATTCACATTCCAAGTAATATTCGGCATGCTAATTACATTGCCGGTTGCCAAATTGCATTATCTCTTATAGTTTCCGAGATATGGACTATCGATAATTTACACCTTAGGCTCTGCTTCTAACTTGGGCCCAAATTGTAAAATGGTCTTATCTATTGGCGATTTCGTTCCAATTCACATTCCAAGTAATATTCGGCATGCTAATTACATTGCCGGTTGCCAAATTGCATTATCTCTTATAGTTTCCGAGATATGGACTATCGATAATTTACACCTTAGGCTCTGCTTCTAACTTGGACCCAAATTGTAAAATGGTCTTATCTATTGGCGATTTCGTCCCAATTCACATTCCAAGTAATATTCGGCATGCTAATTACATTGCCGGTTGCCAAATTGCATTATCTCTTATAGTTTCCGAGATATGGACTATCGATAATTTACACCTTAGGCTCTGCTTCTAACTTGGGTTCAAATTGTAAAATGGTCTTATCTATTGGCGATTTCGTTCCAATTCACATTCCAAGTAATATTCGGCATGCTAATTACATTGCCGGTTGCCAAATTGCATTATCTCTTATAGTTTCCGAGATATGGACTATCGATAATTTACACCTTATGCTCTGCTTCTAACTTGGGCCCAAATTGCAAAATGGCCTTATCTATTGGCGATTTCGTCCCAATTCACATTCCAAGTAATATTCGGCATGCTAATTACATTGCCGGTTGCGAAATTGCATTATCTCTTATAGTTTCAGAGATATGGACTATCGATAATTTACACCTTAGGCTCTGCTTCTAACTTGGGCCCAAATTGTAAAATGGTATTATCTATTGGCGATTTCGTTCCAATTCACATTCCAAGTAATATTCGGCATGCTAATTACATTGCCGGTTGCCAAATTGCATTATCTCTTATAGTTACCGAGATATGGACTATCGATAATTTACACCTTAGGCTCTGCTTTTAACTTGGGCCCAAATTGTAAAATGGTCTTATCTATTGGCGATTTCGTTCCAATTCACATTCCAAGTAATATTCGGCATGCTAATTACATTGCCGGTTGCCAAATTGCATTATCTCTTATAGTTTCCGAGATATGGACTATCGATAATTTACATCTTAGGCTCTGCTTCTAACTTGGGCCCAAATTGTAAAATGGTCTTATCTATTGGCGATTTCGTTCTAATTCACATTCCAAGAAATATTCGGCATGCTAATTACATTGCCGGTTGCCAAATTGCATTATCTCTTATAGTTTCCGAGATATGGACTATCGATAATTTACACCATAGGCTCTGCTTCTAACTTGGGCCCAAATTGTAAAATGGTCTTATCTATTGGCGATTTCGTTCCAATTCACATTCCAAGTAATATTCGGCATGCTAATTACATTGCCGGTTGCCAAATTGCATTATCTCTTATAGTTTCCGAGATATGGACTATCGATAATTTACACCATAGGCTCTGCTTCTAACTTGGGCTCAAATTGTAAAATGGTCTTATCTATTGGCGATTTCGTTCCAATTCACATTCCAAGTAATATTCGGCATGCTAATTACATTGCCGGTTGCCAAATTGCATTATCTCTTATAGTTTCCGAGATATGGACTATCGATAATTTACACCTTAGGCTCTGCTTCTAACTTGCTCCCAAATTGTAAAATGGTCTTATCTATTGGCGATTTCGTTCCAATTCACATTCCAAGTAATATTCGGCATGCTAATTACATTGCCGGTTGCCAAATTGCATTATCTCTTATAGTTTCCGAGATATGGACTATCGATAATTTACACCTTAGGCTCTGCTTCTAACTTGGGCCCAAATTGTAAAATGGTCTTATCTATTGGCGATTTCGTTCCAATTCACATTCCAAGTAATATTCGGCATGCTAATTACATTGCCGGTTGCGAAATTGCATTATCTCTTATAGTTTCCGAGATAAGGACTATCAATAATTTACACCTTAGGCTCTGCTCCTAACTTAGGCCCAAATTGTAAAATGGTCTTATCTATTGGCGATTTCGTTCCTTTTCACATTCCAAGTAATATTCGGCATGCTAATTACATTGCCGGTTGCCAAATTGCATTATCTCTTATAGTTTCCGAGATATGGACTATCGATAATTTACACCTTAGGCTCTGCTTCTAACTTGGGCCCAAATTGTAAAATGGTCTTATCTATTGGCGATTTCGTTCCAATTCACATTCCAAGTAATATTCGGCATGCTAATTACATTGCCGGTTGCCAAATTGCATTATCTCTTATAGTTTCCGAGATATGGACTATCGATAATTTACACCATAGACTCTGCTTCTAACTTGGGCCCAAATTGTAAAATGGTCTTATCTATTGGCGATTTCGTTCCAATTCACATTCCAAGTTATATTCGGCATGCTAATTACATTGCCGGATGCCAAATTGAATTATCTCTTATAGTTTCCGAGATATGGACTATCGATAATTTACACCTTAGGCTCTGCTTCTAACTTGGGCCCAAATTATAAAATGGTCTTACCTATTGGCGATTTCGTTCCAATTCACATTCCAAGTAATATTCGGCATGCTAATTACATTGCCGGTTGCCAAATTGCATTATCTCTTATAGTTTCCGAGATATGGACTATCGATAATTTACACCTTATGCTCTGCTTCTAACTTGGGCCCAAATTGTAAAATGGCCTTATCTATTGGCGATTTCGTCCCAATTCACATTCCAAGTAATATTCGGCATGCTAATTACATTGCCGGTTGCGAAATTGCATTATCTCTTATAGTTTCAGAGATATGGACTATCGATAATTTACACCTTAGGCTCTGCTTCTAACTTGGGCCCAAATTGTAAAATGGTCTTATCTATTGGCGATTTCGTTCCAATTCACATTCCAAGTAATATTCGGCATGCTAATTACATTGCCGGTTGCCAAATTGCATTATCTCTTATAGTTTCCGAGATATGGACTATCGATAATTTACACCTTAGGCTGTGCTTCTAACTTGGGCCCAAATTGTAAAATGGTCTTATCTATTGGCGATTTCGTTCCAATTCACATTCCAAGTAATATTCGGCATGCTAATTACATTGCCGGTTGCCAAATTGCATTATCTCTTATAGTTTCCGAGATATGGACTATCGATAATTTACACCTTAGGCTCTGCTTCTAACTTGGGCCCAAATTGTAAAATGGTCTTATCTATTGACGATTTCGTTCCAATTCACATTCCAAGTAATATTCGGCATGCTAATTACATTGCCGGTTGCCATATTGCATTATCTCTTATAGTTTCCGAGATATGGACTATCGATAATTTACACCTTAGGCTCTGCTTCTAACTTGGGCCCAAATTGTAAAACGGTCTTATCTATTGGCGATTTCGTTCCAATTCACACTCCAAGTAATATTCGGCATGCTAATTACATTGCCGGTTGCGAAATTGCATTATCTCTTATAGTTTCCGAGATATGGACTATCGATAATTTACACCTTAGGCTCTGCTTCTAACTTGGGCCCAAATTGTAAAATGGTCATATCTATTGGCGATTTCGTTCCAATTCACATTCCAAGTAATATTCGGCATGCTAATTACATTGCCGGTTGCCAAATTGCATTATCTCTTATAGTTTCCAAGATATAGACTATCGATAATTTACACCTTAGGCTCTGCTTCTAACTTGGGCCCAAATTGTAAAATGGTCTTATCTATTGGCGATTTCGTTCCAATTCACATTCCATGTAATATTCGGCATGCTAATTACATTGCCGGTTGCCAAATTGCATTATCTCTTATAGTTTCCGAGATATGGACTATCGATAATTTACACCTTAGGCTCTGCTTCTAACTTGGACCCAAATTGTAAAATGGTCTTATCTATTGGCGATTTCGTCCCAATTCACATTCCAAGTAATATTCGGCATGCTAATTACATTGCCGGTTGCCAAATTGCATTATCTCTTATAGTTTCCGAGATATGGACTATCGATAATTTACACCTTAGGCTCTGCTTCTAACTTGGGCCCAAATTGTAAAATGGTCTTATCTATTGGCGATTTCGTTCCAATTCACATTCCAAGTAATATTCGGCATGCTAATTACATTGCCAGTTGCCAAATTGCATTATCTCTTATAGTTTCCGAGATATGGACTATCGATAATTTACACCTTAGGCTTTGCTTCTAACTTGCTCCCAAATTGTAAAATGGTCTTATCTATTGGCGATTTCGTTCCAATTCACATTCCAAGTAATATTCGGCATGCTAATTACATTGCCGGTTGCCAAATTGCATTATCTCTTATAGTTTCCGAGATATGGACTATCGATAATTTACACCTTAGGCTCTGCTTCTAACTTGGGCCCAAATTGTAAAATGGTCTTATCTATTGGCGATTTCGTTCCAATTCACATTCCAAGTAATATTCGGCATGCTAATTACATTGCCGGTTGCCAAATTGAATTATCTCTTATAATTTCCGAGATATGGACTATCGATAATTTACACCTTAGGCTCTGCTTCTAACTTGGGCCCAAATTGTAAAATGGTCTTACCTATTGGCGATTTCGTTCCAATTCACATTCCAAGTAATATTCGGCATGCTAATTACATTGCCGGTTGCCAAATTGCATTATCTCTTATAGTTTCCGAGATATGGACTATCGATAATTTACACCTTAGGCTCTGCTTCTAACTTGGGCCCAAATTGTAAAATGGTCTTATCTATTGGCGATTTTGTTCCAATTCACATTCCAAGTAATATTCGGCATGCTAATTACATTGCCGGTTGCCAAATTGCATTATCTCTTATAGTTTCCGAGATATGGACTCTCGATAATTTACACCTTAGGCTGTGCTTCTAACTTGGGCCCAAATTGTAAAATGGTCTTATCTATTGGCGATTTCGTTCCAATTCACATTCCAAGTAATATTCGGCATGCTAATTACATTGCCGGTTGCCAAATTGCATTATCTCTTATAGTTTCCGAGATATGGACTATCGATAATTTACACCTTAGGCTCTGCTTCTAACTTGGGCCCAAATTGTAAAATGGTCTTATCTATTGGCGATTTCGTTCCAATTCACATTCCAAGTAATATTCGGCATGCTAATTACATTGCCGGTTGCCAAATTGCATTATCTCTTATAGTTTCCGAGATATGGACTATCGATAATTTACACCTTAGGCTGTGCTTCTAACTTGGGCCCAAATTGTAAAATGGTCTTATCTATTGGCGATTTCGTTCCAATTCACACTCCAAGTAATATTCGGTATGCTAATTACATTGCCGGTTGCGAAATTGCATTATCTCTTATAGTTTCCGAGATATGGACTATCGATAATTTACACCTTAGGCTCTGCTTCTAACTTGGGCCCAAATTGTAAAATGGTCATATCTATTGGCGATTTCGTTCCAATTCACATTCCAAGTAATATTCGGCATGCTAATTACATTGCCGGTTGCCAAATTGCATTATCTCTTATAGTTTCCGAGATATGGACTATCGATAATTTACACCTTAGGCTCTGCTTCTAACTTGGGCCCAAATTGTAAAATGGTCTTATCTATTGGCGATTTCGTTCCAATTCACATTCCAAGTAATATTCGGCATGCTAATTACATTGCCGGTTGCCAAATTGCATTATCTCTTATAGTTTCCGAGATATGGACTATCGATAATTTACACCTTAGGCTCTGCTTCTAACTTGGACCCAAATTGTAAAATGGTCTTATCTATTGGCGATTTCGTCCCAATTCACATTCCAAGTAATATTCGGCATGCTAATTACATTGCCGGTTGCCAAATTGCATTATCTCTTATAGTTTCCGAGATATGGACTATCGATAATTTACACCTTAGGCTCTGCTTCTAACTTGGGTTCAAATTGTAAAATGGTCTTATCTATTGGCGATTTCGTTCCAATTCACATTCCAAGTAATATTCGGCATGCTAATTACATTGCCGGTTGCCAAATTGCATTATCTCTTATAGTTTCCGAGATATGGACTATCGATAATTTACACCTTATGCTCTGCTTCTAACTTGGGCCCAAATTGCAAAATGGCCTTATCTATTGGCGATTTCGTCCCAATTCACATTCCAAGTAAAATTCGGCATGCTAATTACATTGCCGGTTGCGAAATTGCATTATCTCTTATAGTTTCCGAGATATGGACTATCGATAATTTACACCTTAGGCTCTGCTTCTAACTTGGGCCCAAATTGTAAAATGGTCATATCTATTGGCGATTTCGTTCCAATTCACATTCCAAGTAATATTCGGCATGCTAATTACATTGCCGGTTGCCAAATTGCATTATCTCTTATAGTTTCCGAGATATGGACTATCGATAATTTACACCTTAGGCTCTGCTTCTAACTTGGGCCCAAATTGTAAAATGGTCTTATCTATTGGCGATTTCGTTCGAATTCACATTCCAAGTAATATTCGGCATGCTAATTACATTGCCGGTTGCCAAATTGCATTATCTCTTATAGTTTCCGAGATATGGACTATCGATAATTTACACCTTAGGCTCTGCTTCTAACTTGGACCCAAATTGTAAAATGGTCTTATCTATTGGCGATTTCGTCCCAATTCACATTCCAAGTAATATTCGGCATGCTAATTACATTGCCGGTTGCCAAATTGCATTATCTCTTATAGTTTCCGAGATATGGACTATCGATAATTTACACCTTAGGCTCTGCTTCTAACTTGGGTTCAAATTGTAAAATGGTCTTATCTATTGGCGATTTCGTTCCAATTCACATTCCAAGTAATATTCGGCACGCTAATTACATTGCCGGTTGCCAAATTGCATTATCTCTTATAGTTTCCGAGATATGGACTATCGATAATTTACACCTTATGCTCTGCTTCTAACTTGGGCCCAAATTGCAAAATGGCCTTATCTATTGGCGATTTCGTCCCAATTCACATTCCAAGTAATATTCGGCATGCTAATTACATTGCCGGTTGCGAAATTGCATTATCTCTTATAGTTTCAGAGATATGGACTATCGATAATTTACACCTTAGGCTCTGCTTCTAACTTGGGCCCAAATTGTAAAATGGTCTTATCTATTGGCGATTTCGTTCCAATTCACATTCCAAGTAATATTCGGCATGCTAATTACATTGCCGGTTGCCAAATTGCATTATCTCTTATAGTTTCCGAGATATGGACTATCGATAATTTACACCTTAGGCTCTGCTTCTAACTTGGGCCCAAATTGTAAAATGGTCTTATCTATTGGCGATTTCGTTCCAATTCACATTCCAAGTAATATTCGGCATACTAATTACATTGCCGGTTGCCAAATTGCATTATCTCTTATAGTTTCCGAGATATGGACTATCGATAATTTACATCTTAGGCTCTGCTTCTAACTTGGGCCCAAATTGTAAAATGGTCTTATCTATTGGCGATTTCGTTCTAATTCACATTTCAAGAAATATTCGGCATGCTAATTACATTGCCGTTTGCCAAATTGCATTATCTCTTATAGTTTCCGAGATATGGACTATCGATAATTTACACCATAGGCTCTGCTTCTAACTTGGGCCCAAATTGTAAAATGGTCTTATCTATTGGCGATTTCGTTCCAATTCACATTCCAAGTAATATTCGGCATGCTAATTACATTGCCGGTTGCCAAATTGCATTATCTCTTATAGTTTCCGAGATATGGACTATCGATAATTTACACCATAGGCTCTGCTTCTAACTTGGGCTCAAATTGTAAAATGGTCTTATCTATTGGCGATTTCGTTCCAATTCACATTCCAAGTAATATTCGGCATGCTAATTACATTGCCGGTTGCCAAATTGCATTATCTCTTATAGTTTCCGAGATATGGACTATCGATAATTTACACCTTAGGCTCTGCTTCTAACTTGCTCCCAAATTGTAAAATGGTCTTATCTCTTGGCGATTTCGTTCCAATTCACATTCCAAGTAATATTCGGCATGCTAATTACATTGCCGGTTGCCAAATTGCATTATCTCTTATAGTTTCCGAGATATGGACTATCGATAATTTACACCTTAGGCTCTGCTTCTAACTTGGGCCCAAATTGTAAAATGGTCTTATCTATTGGCGATTTCGTTCCAATTCACATTCCAAGTAATATTCGGCATGCTAATTACATTGCCGGTTGCCAAATTGAATTATCTCTTATAGTTTCCGAGATATGGACTATCGATAATTTACACCTTAGGCTCTGCTTCTAACTTGGGCCCAAATTGTAAAATGGTCTTACCTATTGGCGATTTCGTTCCAATTCACATTCCAAGTAATATTCGGCATGCTAATTACATTGCCGGTTGCCAAATTGCATTATCTCTTATAGTTTCCGAGATATGGACTATCGATAATTTACACCTTAGGCTCTGCTTCTAACTTGGGCCCAAATTGTAAAATGGTCTTATCTATTGGCGATTTCGTTCCAATTCACATTCCAAGTAATATTCGGCATGCTAATTACATTGCCGGTTGCAAAATTGCATTATCTCTTATAGTTTCCGAGATATGGACTATCGATAATTTACACCTTAGGCTCTGCTTCTAACTTGGGCCCAAATTGTAAAATGGTCTTATCTATTGGCGATTTCGTTCCAATTCACATTCCAAGTAATAATCGGCATGCTAATTACATTGCCGGTTGCCAAATTGCATTATCTCTTATAGTTTCCGAGATATGGACTATCGATAATTTACACCTTAGGCTCTGCTTCTAACTTGGGCCCAAATTGTAAAATGGTCTTATCTATTGGCGATTTCGTTCCAATTCACATTCCAAGTAATATTCGGCATGCTAATTACATTGCCGGTTGCCAAATTGCATTATCTCTTATAGTTTCCGAGATATGGACTATCGATAATTTACACCTTAGGCTCTGCTTCTAACTTGGACCCAAATTGTAAAATGGTCTTATCTATTGGCGATTTCGTTCCAATTCACACTCCAAGTAATATTCGGCATGCTAATTACATTGCCGGTTTCGAAATTGCATTATCTCTTATAGTTTCCGAGATATGGACTATCGATAATTTACACCTTAGGCTCTGCTTCTAACTTGGGCCCAAATTGTAAAATTGTCATATCTATTGGCGATTTCGTTCCAATTCACATTCCAAGTAATATTCGGCATGCTAATTACATTGCCGGTTGCCAAATTGCATTATCTCTTATAGTTTCCGAGATATGGACTATCGATAATTTACACCTTAGGCTCTGCTTCTAACTTGGACCCAAATTGTAAAATGGTCTTATCTATTGGCGATTTCGTTCCAATTCACACTCCAAGTAATATTCGGCATGCTAATTACATTGCCGGTTTCGAAATTGCATTATCTCTTATAGTTTCCGAGATATGGACTATCGATAATTTACACCTTAGGCTCTGCTTCTAACTTGGGCCCAAATTGTAAAATGGTCTTATCTATTGGCGATTTCGTTCCAATTCACATTCCAAGTAATATTCGGCATGCTAATTACATTGCCGGTTGCCAAATTGCATTATCTCTTATAGTTTCCGAGATATGGACTATCGATAATTTACACCTTAGGCTCTGCTTCTAACTTGGACCCAAATTGTAAAATGGTCTTATCTATTGGCGATTTCGTTCCAATTCACACTCCAAGTAATATTCGGCATGCTAATTACATTGCCGGTTTCGAAATTGCATTATCTCTTATAGTTTCCGAGATATGGACTATCGATAATTTACACCTTAGGCTCTGCTTCTAACTTGGGCCCAAATTGTAAAATGGTCTTATCTATTGGCAATTTCGTTCCAATTCACATTCCAAGTAATATTCGGCATGCTAATTACATTGCCGGTTGCCAAATTGCATTATCTCTTATAGTTTCCGAGATATGGACTATCGATAATTTACACCTTAGGCTCTGCTTCTAACTTGGACCCAAATTGTAAAATGGTCTTATCTATTGGCGATTTCGTTCCAATTCACACTCCAAGTAATATTCGGCATGCTAATTACATTGCCGGTTTCGAAATTGCATTATCTCTTATAGTTTCCGAGATATGGACTATCGATAATTTACACCTTAGGCTCTGCTTCTAACTTGGGCCCAAATTGTAAAATGGTCTTATCTATTGGCGATTTCGTTCCAATTCACATTCCAAGTAATATTCGGCATGCTAATTACATTGCCGGTTGCCAAATTGCATTATCTCTTATAGTTTCCGAGATATGGACTATCGATAATTTACACCTTAGGCTCTGCTTCTAACTTGGACCCAAATTGTAAAATGGTCTTATCTATTGGCGATTTCGTTCCAATTCACACTCCAAGTAATATTCGGCATGCTAATTACATTGCCGGTTTCGAAATTGCATTATCTCTTATAGTTTCCGAGATATGGACTATCGATAATTTACACCTTAGGCTCTGCTTCTAACTTGGGCCCAAATTGTAAAATGGTCTTATCTATTGGCAATTTCGTTCCAATTCACATTCCAAGTAATATTCGGCATGCTAATTACATTGCCGTTGCCAAATTGCATTTTCTCTTATAGTTTCCGAGATATGGACTATCGATAATTTACACCTTAGGCTCTGCTTCTAACTTGGACCCAAATTGTAAAATGGTCTTATCTATTGGCGATTTCGTCCCAATTCACATTCCAAGTGATATTCGGCATGCTAATTACATTGCCGGTTGCGAAATTGCATTATCTCTTATAGTTTCCGAGATATGGACTATCAATAATTTACACCTTAGGCTCTGCTTCTAACTTAGGCCCAAATTGTAAAATGACCTTATCTATTGGCGATTTCGTTCCAATTCACATTCCAAGTAATATTCGGCATGCTAATTACATTGCCGGTTGCCAAATTGCATTATCTCTTATAGTTTCCGAGATATGGACTATCGATAATTTACACCTTAGGCTCTGCTTCTAACTTGGGCCCAAATTGTAAAATGGTCTTATCTATTGGCGATTTCGTTCCAATTCACATTCCAAGTAATATTCGGCATGCTAATTACATTGCCGGTTGCCAAATTGCATTATCTCTTATAGTTTCCGAGATATGGACTATCGATAATTTACACCTTAGGCTCTGCTTCTAACTTGGGCCCAAATTGTAAAATGGTCTTATCTATTGGCGATTTCGTTCCAATTCACATTCCAAGTAATATTCGGCATGCTAATTACATTGCCGGTTGCCAAATTGCATTATCTCTTATAGTTTCCGAGATATGGACTATCGATAATTTACACCATAGGCTCTGCTTCTAACTTGGGCCCAAATTGTAAAATGGTCTTATCTATTGGCAATTTCGTTCCAATTCACATTCCAAGTAATATTCGGCATGCTAATTACATTGCCGGTTGCCAAATTGAATTATCTCTTATAGTTTCCGAGATATGGACTATCGATAATTTACACCTTAGGCTCTGCTTCTAACTTGGGCCCAAATTGTAAAATGGCCTTACCTATTGGCGATTTCGTTCCAATTCACATTCCAAGTAATATTCGGCATGCTAATTACATTGCCGGTTGCCAAATTGCATTATCTCTTATAGTTTCCGAGATATGGACTATCGATAATTTACACCTTAGGCTCTGCTTCTAACTTGGGCCCAAATTGTAAAATGGTCTTATCTATTGGCGATTTCGTTCCAATTCACATTCCAAGTAATATTCGGCATGCTAATTACATTGCCGGTTGCCAAATTGCATTATCTCTTATAGTTTCCGAGATATGGACTATCGATAATTTACACCATAGGCTCTGCTTCTTACTTGGGCCCAAATTGTAAAATGGTCTTATCTATTGGCGATTTCGTTCCAATTCACATTAAAAGTAATATTCGGCATGCTAATTACATTGCCGGTTGCCAAATTGAATTATCTCTTATAGTTTCCGAGATATGGACTATCGATAATTTACACCTTAGACTCTGCTTCTAACTTGGGCCCAAATTGTAAAATGGTCTTACCTATTGGCGATTTCGTTCCAATTCACATTCCAAGTAATATTCGGCATGCTAATTACATTGCCGGTTGCCAAATTGCATTATCTCTTATAGTTTCCGAGATATGGACTATCGATAATTTACACCTTATGCTCTGCTTCTAACTTGGGCCCAAATTGTAAAATGGCCTTATCTATTGGCGATTTCGTCCCAATTCACATTCCAAGTAATATTCGGCATGCTAATTACATTGCCGGTTGCGAAATTGCATTATCTCTTATAGTTTCCGAGATATGGACTATCGATAATTTACACCTTAGGCTCTGCTTCTAACTTGGGCCCAAATTGTAAAATGGTCTTATCTATTGGCGATTTCGTTCCAATTCACATTCCAAGTAATATTCGGCATGCTAATTACATTGCCGGTTGCCAAATTGCATTATCTCTTATAGTTTCCGAGATATGGACTATCGATAATTTACACCTTAGGCTCTGCTTCTAACTTGGGCCCAAATTGTAAAATGGTCTTATCTATTGGCGATTTCGTTCCAATTCACATTCCAAGTAATATTCGGCATGCTAATTACATTGCCGGTTGCCAAATTGCATTATCTCTTATAGTTTCCGAGATATGGACTATCGATAATTTACACCTTAGGCTCTGCTTCTAACTTGCTCCCAAATTGTAAAATGGTCTTATCTATTGGCGATTTCGTTCCAATTCACATTCCAAGTAATATTCGGCATGCTAATTACATTGCCGGTTGCCAAATTGCATTATCTCTTATAGTTTCCGAGATATGGACTATCGATAATTTACACCTTAGGCTTTGCTTCTAACTTGGGCCCAAATTGTAAAATGGTCTTATCTATTGGCGATTTCGTTCCAATTCACATTACAAGTAATATTCGGCATGCTAATTACATTGCCGGTTGCCAAATTGCATTATCTCTTATAGTTTCCGAGATATGGACTATCGATAATTTACACCTTAGGCTCTGCTTCTAACTTGGGCCCAAATTGTAAAATGGTCTTATCTATTGGCGATTTCGTTCCAATTCACATTCCAAGTAATATTCGGCATGCTAATTACAATGCCGGTTGCCAAATTGCATTATCTCTTATAGTTTCCGAGATATGGACTATCGATAATTTACACCTTAGGCTCTGCTTCTAACTTGGGCCCAAATTGTAAAATGGTCTTATCTATTGGCGATTTCGTTCCAATTCACATTCCGAGTAATATTCGGCATGCTAATTACATTGCCGGTTGCCAAATTGCATTATCTCTTATAGTTTCCGAGATATGGACTATCGATAATTTACACCATAGGCTCTGCTTCTAACTTGGGCTCAAATTGTAAAATGGTCTTATCTATTGGCGATTTCGTTCCAATTCACATTCCAAGTAATATTCGGCATGCTAATTACATTGCCGGTTGCCAAATTGCATTATCTCTTATAGTTTCCGAGATATGGACTATCGATAATTTACACCTTAGGCTCTGCTTCTAACTTGCTCCCAAATTGTAAAATGGTCTTATCTATTGGCGATTTCGTTCCAATTCACATTCCAAGTAATATTCGGCATGCTAATTACATTGCCGGTTGCCAAATTGCATTATCTCTTATAGTTTCCGAGATATGGGCTATCGATAATTTACACCTTAGGCTCTGCTTCTAACTTGGGCCCAAATTGTAAAATGGTCTTATCTATTGGCGATTTCGTTCCAATTCACATTCCAAGTAATATTCGGCATGCTAATTACATTGCCGGTTGCCAAATTGAATTATCTCTTATAGTTTCCGAGATATGGACTATCGATAATTTACACCTTAGGCTCTGCTTCTAACTTGGGCCCAAATTGTAAAATGGTCTTACCTATTGGCGATTTCGTTCCAATTCACATTCCAAGTAATATTCGGCATGCTAATTACATTGCCGGTTGCCAAATTGCATTATCTCTTATAGTTTCCGAGATATGGACTATCGATAATTTACACCTTAGGCTCTGCTTTTAACTTGGGCCCAAATTGTAAAATGGTTTTATCTATTGGCGATTTCGTTCCAATTCACATTCCAGGTAATATTCGGCATGCTAATTACATTGCCGGTTGCCAAATTGAATTATCTCTTATAGTTTCCGAGATATAGAGTATCGATAATTTACACCATAGGCTCTGCTTCTAACTTGGGCTCAAATTGTAAAATGGTCTTATCTATTGGCGATTTCGTTCCAATTCACATTCCAAGTAATATTCGGCATGATAATTACATTGCCGGTTGCCAAATTGCATTATCTCTTATAGTTTCCGAGATATGGACTATCGATAATTTACACCATAGGCTCTGCTTCTAACTTGGGCTCAAATTGTAAAATGGTCTTATCTATTGGCGATTTCGTTCCAATTCACATTCCAAGTAATATTCGGCATGCTAATTACATTGCCGGTTGCCAAATTGCATTATCTCTTATAGTTTCCGAGATATGGACTATCGATAATTTACACCTTAGGCTCTGCTTCTAACTTGCTCCCAAATTGTAAAATGGTCTTATCTATTGGCGATTTCGTTCCAATTCACATTCCAAGTAATATTCGGCATGCTAATTACATTGCCGGTTGCCAAATTGCATTATCTCTTATAGTTTCCGAGATATGGGCTATCGATAATTTACACCTTAGGCTCTGCTTCTAACTTGGGCCCAAATTGTAAAATGGTCTTATCTATTGGCGATTTCGTTCCAATTCACATTCCAAGTAATATTCGGCATGCTAATTACATTGCCGGTTGCCAAATTGAATTATCTCTTATAGTTTCCGAGATATGGACTATCGATAATTTACACCTTAGGCTCTGCTTCTAACTTGGGCCCAAATTGTAAAATGGTCTTACCTATTGGCGATTTCGTTCCAATTCACATTCCAAGTAATATTCGGCATGCTAATTACATTGCCGGTTGCCAAATTGCATTATCTCTTATAGTTTCCGAGATATGGACTATCGATAATTTACACCTTAGGCTCTGCTTTTAACTTGGGCCCAAATTGTAAAATGGTTTTATCTATTGGCGATTTCGTTCCAATTCACATTCCAGGTAATATTCGGCATGCTAATTACATTGCCGGTTGCCAAATTGAATTATCTCTTATAGTTTCCGAGATATAGAGTATCGATAATTTACACCATAGGCTCTGCTTCTAACTTGGGCTCAAATTGTAAAATGGTCTTATCTATTGGCGATTTCGTTCCAATTCACATTCCAAGTAATATTCGGCATGCTAATTACATTGCCGGTTGCCAAATTGCATTATCTCTTATAGTTTCCGAGATATGGACTATCGATAATTTACACCTTAGGCTCTGCTTCTAACTTGCTCCCAAATTGTAAAATGGTCTTATCTATTGGCGATTTCGTTCCAATTCACATTCCAAGTAATATTCGGCATGCTAATTACATTGCCGGTTGCCAAATTGCATTATCTCTTATAGTTTCCGAGATATGGACTATCGATAATTTACACCTTAGGCTCTGCTTTTTACTTGGGCCCAAATTGTAAAATGGTTTTATCTATTGGCGATTTCGTTCCAATTCACATTCCAGGTAATATTCGGCATGCTAATTACATTGCCGGTTGCCAAATTGCATTATCTCTTATAGTTTCCGAGATATGGACTATCGATAATTTACACCTTAGGCTCTGCTTCTAACTTGGGCCCAAATTGTAAAATGGTCTTATCTATTGGCGATTTCGTTCCAATTCACATTCCAAGTAATAATCGGCATGCTAATTACATTGCCGGTTGCCAAATTGCATTATCTCTTATAGTTTCCGAGATATGGACTATCGATAATTTACACCTTAGGCTCTGCTTCTAACTTGGGCCCAAATTGTAAAATGGTCTTATCTATTGGCGATTTCGTTCCAATTCACATTCCAAGTAATATTCGGCATGCTAATTACATTGCCGGTTGCCAAATTGCATTATCTCTTATAGTTTCCGAGATATGGACTATCGATAATTTACACCTTAGGCTCTGCTTCTAATTTGGGCCCAAATTGTAAAATGGTCTTATCTATTGGCGATTTCGTTCCAATTCACACTCCAAGTAATATTCGGCATGCTAATTACATTGCCGGTTGCGAAATTGCATTATCTCTTATAGTTTCCGAGATATGGACTATCGATAATTTACACCTTAGGCTCTGCTTCTAACTTGGGCCCAAATTGTAAAATGGTCATATCTATTGGCGATTTCGTTCCAATTCACATTCCAAGTAATATTCGGCATGCTAATTACATTGCCGGTTGCCAAATTGCATTATCTCTTATAGTTTCCGAGATATGGACTATCGATAATTTACACCTTAGGCTCTGCTTCTAACTTGGACCCAAATTGTAAAATGGTCTTATCTATTGGCGGTTTCGTCCCAATTCACATTCCAAGTGATATTCGGCATGCTAATTACATTGCCGGTTGCGAAATTGCATTATCTCTTATAGTTTCCGAGATATGGACTATCAATAATTTACACCTTAGGCTCTGCTTCTAACTTAGGCCCAAATTGTAAAATGACCTTATCTATTGGCGATTTCGTTCCAATTCACATTCCAAGTAATATTCGGCATGCTAATTACATTGCCGGTTGCCAAATTGCATTATCTCTTATAGTTTCCGAGATATGGACTATCGATAATTTTCACCTTAGGCTCTGCTTCTAACTTGGGCCCAAATTGTAAAATGGTCTTATCTATTGGCGATTTCGTTCCAATTCACATTCCAAGTAATATTCGGCATGCTAATTATATTGCCGGTTGCCAAATTGCATTATCTCTTATAGTTTCCGAGATATGGACTATCGATAATTTACACCTTAGGCTCTGCTTCTAACTTGGGCCCAAATTGTAAAATGGTCTTATCTATTGGCGATTTCGTTCCAATTCACATTCCAAGTAATATTCGGCATGCTAATTACATTGCCGGTTGCCAAATTGCATTATCTCTTATAGTTTCCGAGATATGGACTATCGATAATTTACACCATAGGCTCTGCTTCTAACTTGGGCCCAAATTGTAAAATGGTCTTATCTATTGGCAATTTCGTTCCAATTCACATTCCAAGTAATATTCGGCATGCTAATTACATTGCCGGTTGCCAAATTGAATTATCTCTTATAGTTTCCGAGATATGGACTATCGATAATTTACACCTTAGGCTCTGCTTCTAACTTGGGCCCAAATTGTAAAATGGTCTTACCTATTGGCGATTTCGTTCCAATTCACATTCCAAGTAATATTCGGCATGCTAATTACATTGCCGGTTGCCAAATTGCATTATCTCTTATAGTTTCCGAGATATGGACTATCGATAATTTACACCTTAGGCTCTGCTTCTAACTTGGGCCCAAATTGTAAAATGGTCTTATCTATTGGCGATTTCGTTCCAATTCACATTCCAAGTAATATTCGGCATGCTAATTACATTGCCGGTTGCCAAATTGCATTATCTCTTATAGTTTCCGAGATATGGACTATCGATAATTTACACCTTAGGCTCTGCTTCTAACTTGGGCCCAAATTGTAAAATGGTCTTATCTATTGGCGATTTCGTTCCAATTCACATTCCAAGTAATATTCGGCATGCTAATTACATTGCCGGTTGCCAAATTGCATTATCTCTTATAGTTTCCGAGATATGGACTATCGATAATTTACACCATAGGCTCTGCTTCTAACTTGGGCCCAAATAGTAAAATGGTCTTATCTATTGGCGATTTCGTTCCAATTCACATTCCAAGTAATATTCGGCATGCTAATTACATTGCCGGTTGCCAAATTGCATTATCTCTTATAGTTTCCGAGATATGGACTATCGATAATTTACACCATAGGCTCTGCTTCTAACTTGGGCTCAAATTGTAAAATGGTCTTATCTATTGGCGATTTCGTTCCAATTCACATTCCAAGTAATATTCGGCATGCTAATTACATTGCCGGTTGCCAAACTGCATTATCTCTTATAGTTTCCGAGATATGGACTATCGATAATTTACACCTTAGGCTCTGCTTCTAACATGCTCCCAAATTGTAAAATGGTCTTATCTATTGGCGATTTCGTTCCAATTCACATTCCAAGTAATATTCGGCATGCTAATTACATTGCCGGTTGCCAAATTGCATTATCTCTTATAGTTTCCGAGATATGGACTATCGATAATTTACACCTTAGGCTCTGCTTCTAACTTGCTCCCAAATTGTAAAATGGCCTTATCTATTGGCGATTTCGTTCCAATTCACATTCCAAGTAATATTCGGCATGCTAATTACATTGCCGGTTGCCAAATTGCATTATCTCTTATAGTTTCCGAGATATGGACTATCGATAATTTACACCTTAGGCTCTGCTTCTAACTTGGGCCCAAATTGTAAAATGGTCTTATCTATTGGCGATTTCGTTCCAATTCACATTCCAAGTAATATTCGGCATGCTAATTACATTGCCGGTTGCCAAATTGCATTATCTCTTATAGTTTCCGAGATATGGACTATCGATAATTTACACCTTAGGCTCTGCTTCTAACTTGGGCCCAAATTGTAAAATGGTCTTATCTATTGGCGATTTCGTTCCAATTCACATTCCAAGTAATATTCGGCATGCTAATTACATTGCCGGTTGCCAAATTGCATTATCTCTTATAGTTTCCGAGATATGGACTATCGATAATTTACACCTTAGGCTCTGCTTCTAACTTGGGCCCAAATTGTAAAATGGTCTTATCTATTGGCGATTTCGTTCCAATTCACACTCCAAGTAATATTCGGCATGCTAATTACATTGCCGGTTGCGAAATTGCATTATCTCTTATAGTTTCCGAGATATGGACTATCGATAATTTACACCTTAGGCTCTGCTTCTAACTTGGGCCCAAATTGTAAAATGGTCATATCTATTGGCGATTTCGTCCCAATTCACATTCCAAGTAATATTCGGCATGCTAATTACATTGCCGTTTGCCAAATTGCATTATCTCTTATAGTTTCCGAGATATGGACTATCGATAATTTACACCTTAGGCTCTGCTTCTAACTTGGGCCCAAATTGTAAAATGGTCTTATCTATTGGCGATTTCGTTCCAATTCACATTCCAAGTAATATTCGGCATGCTAATTACATTGCCGGTTGCCAAATTGCATTATCTCTTATAGTTTCCGAGATATGGACTATCGATAATTTACACCTTAGGCTCTGCTTCTAACTTGCTCCCAAATTGTAAAATGGTCTTATCTATTGGCGATTTCGTTCCAATTCACATTCCAAGTAATATTCGGCATGCTAATTACATTGCCGGTTGCCAAATTGCATTATCTCTTATAGTTTCCGAGATATGGACTATCGATAATTTACACCTTAGGCTCTGCTTCTAACTTGGGCCCAAATTGTAAAATGGTCTTATCTATTGGCGATTTCGTTCCAATTCACACTCCAAGTAATATTCGGCATGCTAATTACATTGCCGGTTGCGAAATTGCATTATCTCTTATAGTTTCCGAGATATGGACTATCGATAATTTACACCTTAGGCTCTGCTTCTAACTTGGGCCCAAATTGTAAAATGGTCTTATCTATTGGCGATTTCGTTCCAATTCACATTCCAAGTAATATTCGGCATGCTAATTACATTGCCGGTTGCCAAATTGCATTATCTCTTATAGTTTCCGAGATATGGACTATCGATAATTTACACCATAGGCTCTGCTTCTAACTTGGGCTCAAATTGTAAAATGGTCTTATCTATTGGCGATTTCGTTCCAATTCACATTCCAAGTAATATTCGGCATGCTAATTACATTGCCGGTTGCCAAATTGCATTATCTCTTATAGTTTCCGAGATATGGACTATCGATAATTTACACCTTAGGCTCTGCTTCTAACTTGCTCCCAAATTGTAAAATGGTCTTATCTATTGGCGATTTCGTTCCAATTCACATTCCAAGTAATATTCGGCATGCTAATTACATTGCCGGTTGCCAAATTGCATTATCTCTTATAGTTTCCGAGATATGGACTATCGATAATTTACACCTTAGGCTCTGCTTCTAACTTGGGCCCAAATTGTAAAATGGTCTTATCTATTGGCGATTTCGTTCCAATTCACACTCCAAGTAATATTCGGCATGCTAATTACATTGCCGGTTGCCAAATTGCATTATCTCTTATAGTTTCCGAGATATGGACTATCGATAATTTACACCTTAGGCTCTGCTTCTAACTTGGACCCAAATTGTAAAATGGTCTTATCTATTGGCGATTTCGTCCCAATTCACATTCCAAGTAATATTCGGCATGCTAATTACATTGCCGGTTGCCAAATTGCATTATCTCTTATAGTTTCCGAGATATGGACTATCGATAATTTACACCTTAGGCTCTGCTTCTAACTTGGGTTCAAATTGTAAAATGGTCTTATCTATTGGCGATTTCGTTCCAATTCACATTCCAAGTAATATTCGGCACGCTAATTACATTGCCGGTTGCCAAATTGCATTATCTCTTATAGTTTCCGAGATATGGACTATCGATAATTTACACCTTATGCTCTGCTTCTAACTTGGGCCCAAATTGCAAAATGGCCTTATCTATTGGCGATTTCGTCCCAATTCACATTCCAAGTAATATTCGGCATGCTAATTACATTGCCGGTTGCGAAATTGCATTATCTCTTATAGTTTCAGAGATATGGACTATCGATAATTTACACCTTAGGCTCTGCTTCTAACTTGGGCCCAAATTGTAAAATGGTCTTATCTATTGGCGATTTCGTTCCAATTCACATTCCAAGTAATATTCGGCATGCTAATTACATTGCCGGTTGCCAAATTGCATTATCTCTTATAGTTTCCGAGATATGGACTATCGATAATTTACACCTTAGGCTCTGCTTCTAACTTGGGCCCAAATTGTAAAATGGTCTTATCTATTGGCGATTTCGTTCCAATTCACATTCCAAGTAATATTCGGCATGCTAATTACATTGCCGGTTGCCAAATTGCATTATCTCTTATAGTTTCCGAGATATGGACTATCGATAATTTACACCTTAGGCTCTGCTTCTAACTTGCTCCCAAATTGTAAAATGGTCTTATCTATTGGCGATTTCGTTCCAATTCACATTCCAAGTAATATTCGGCATGCTAATTACATTGCCGGTTGCCAAATTGCATTATCTCTTATAGTTTCCGAGATATGGACTATCGATAATTTACACCTTAGGCTCTGCTTCTAACTTGGGCCCAAATTGTAAAATGGTCTTATCTATTGGCGATTTCGTTCCAATTCACATTCCAAGTAATATTCGGCATGCTAATTACATTGCCGGTTGCCAAATTGAATTATCTCTTATAGTTTCCGAGATATGGACTATCGATAATTTACACCTTAGGCTCTGCTTCTAACTTGGGCCCAAATTGTAAAATGGTCTTACCTATTGGCGATTTCGTTCCAATTCACATTCCAAGTAATATTCGGCATGCTAATTACATTGCCGGTTGCCAAATTGCATTATCTCTTATAGTTTCCGAGATATGGACTATCGATAATTTACACCTTAGGCTCTGCTTCTAACTTGGGCCCAAATTGTAAAATGGTCTTATCTATTGGCGATTTCGTTCCAATTCACATTCCAAGTAATATTCGGCATGCTAATTACATTGCCGGTTGCCAAATTGCATTATCTCTTATAGTTTCCGAGATATGGACTATCGATAATTTACACCTTAGGCTCTGCTTCTAACTTGGGCCCAAATTGTAAAATGGTCTTATCTATTGGCGATTTCGTTCCAATTCACATTCCAAGTAATAATCGGCATGCTAATTACATTGCCGGTTGCCAAATTGCATTATCTCTTATAGTTTCCGAGATATGGACTATCGATAATTTACACCTTAGGCTCTGCTTCTAACTTGGGCCCAAATTGCAAAATGGTCTTATCTATTGGCGATTTCGTTCCAATTCACATTCCAAGTAATATTCGGCATGCTAATTACATTGCCGGTTGCCAAATTGCATTATCTCTTATAGTTTCCGAGATATGGACTATCGATAATTTACACCTTAGGCTCTGCTTCTAACTTGGGCCCAAATTGTAAAATGGTCTTATCTATTGGCGATTTCGTTCCAATTCACATTCCAAGTAATAATCGGCATGCTAATTACATTGCCGGTTGCCAAATTGCATTATCTCTTATAGTTTCCGAGATATGGACTATCGATTATTCACACCTTAGGCTCTGCTTCTAACTTGGGCCCAAATTGTAAAATGGTCTTATCTATTGGCGATTTCGTTCCAATTCACATTCCAAGTAATATTCGGCATGCTAATTACATTGCCGGTTGCCAAATTGCATTATCTCTTATAGTTTCCGAGATATGGACTATCGATAATTTACACCTTAGGCTCTGCTTCTAACTTGGACCCAAATTGTAAAATGGTCTTATCTATTGGCGATTTCGTTCCAATTCACACTCCAAGTAATATTCGGCATGCTAATTACATTGCCGGTTGCGAAATTGCATTATCTCTTATAGTTTCCGAGATATGGACTATCGATAATTTACACCTTAGGCTCTGCTTCTAACTTGGGCCCAAATTGTAAAATGGTCATATCTATTGGCGATTTCGTTCCAATTCACATTCCAAGTAATATTCGGCATGCTAATTACATTGCCGGTTGCCAAATTGCATTATCTCTTATAGTTTCCGAGATATGGACTATCGATAATTTACACCTTAGGCTCTGCTTCTAACTTGGGCCCAAATTGTAAAATGGTCTTATCTATTGGCAATTTCGTTCCAATTCACATTCCAAGTAATATTCGGCATGCTAATTACATTGCCGGTTGCCAAATTGCATTATCTCTTATAGTTTCCGAGATATGGACTATCGATAATTTACACCTTAGGCTCTGCTTCTAACTTGGACCCAAATTGTAAAATGGTCTTATCTATTGGCGATTTCGTCCCAATTCACATTCCAAGTGATATTCGGCATGCTAATTACATTGCCGGTTGCGAAATTGCATTATCTCTTATAGTTTCCGAGATATGGACTATCAATAATTTACACCTTAGGCTCTGCTTCTAACTTAGGCCCAAATTGTAAAATGACCTTATCTATTGGCGATTTCGTTCCAATTCACATTCCAAGTAATATTCGGCATGCTAATTACATTGCCGGTTGCCAAATTGCATTATCTCTTATAGTTTCCGAGATATGGACTATCGATAATTTACACCTTAGGCTCTGCTTCTAACTTGGGCCCAAATTGTAAAATGGTCTTATCTATTGGCGATTTCGTTCCAATTCACATTCCAAGTAATATTCGGCATGCTAATTACATTGCCGGTTGCCAAATTGCATTATCTCTTATAGTTTCCGAGATATGGACTATCGATAATTTACACCTTAGGCTCTGCTTCTAACTTGGACCCAAATTGTAAAATGGTCTTATCTATTGGCGATTTCGTCCCAATTCACATTCCAAGTAATATTCGGCATGCTAATTACATTGCCGGTTGCCAAATTGCATTATCTCTTATAGTTTCCGAGATATGGACTATCGATAATTTACACCTTAGGCTCTGCTTCTAACTTGGGTTCAAATTGTAAAATGGTCTTATCTATTGGCGATTTCGTTCCAATTCACATTCCAAGTAATATTCGGCATGCTAATTACATTGCCGGTTGCCAAATTGCATTATCTCTTATAGTTTCCGAGATATGGACTATCGATAATTTACACCTTATGCTCTGCTTCTAACTTGGGCCCAAATTGCAAAATGGCCTTATCTATTGGCGATTTCGTCCCAATTCACATTCCAAGTAATATTCGGCATGCTAATTACATTGCCGGTTGCGAAATTGCATTATCTCTTATAGTTTCAGAGATATGGACTATCGATAATTTACACCTTAGGCTCTGCTTCTAACTTGGGCCCAAATTGTAAAATGGTATTATCTATTGGCGATTTCGTTCCAATTCACATTCCAAGTAATATTCGGCATGCTAATTACATTGCCGGTTGCCAAATTGCATTATCTCTTATAGTTTCCGAGATATGGACTATCGATAATTTACACCTTAGGCTCTGCTTCTAACTTGCTCCCAAATTGTAAAATGGTCTTATCTATTGGCGATTTCGTTCCAATTCACATTCCAAGTAATATTCGGCATGCTAATTACATTGCCGGTTGCCAAATTGCATTATCTCTTATAGTTTCCGAGATATGGACTATCGATAATTTACACCTTAGGCTCTGCTTCTAACTTGGGCCCAAATTGTAAAATGGTCTTATCTATTGGCGATTTCGTTCCAATTCACATTCCAAGTAATATTCGGCATGCTAATTACATTGCCGGTTGCGAAATTGCATTATCTCTTATAGTTTCCGAGATATGGACTATCAATAATTTACACCTTAGGCTCTGCTCCTAACTTAGGCCCAAATTGTAAAATGGTCTTATCTATTGGCGATTTCGTTCCTTTTCACATTCCAAGTAATATTCGGCATGCTAATTACATTGCCGGTTGCCAAATTGCATTATCTCTTATAGTTTCCGAGATATGGACTATCGATAATTTACACCTTAGGCTCTGCTTCTAACTTGGGCCCAAATTGTAAAATGGTCTTATCTATTGGCGATTTCGTTCCAATTCACATTCCAAGTAATATTCGGCATGCTAATTACATTGCCGGTTGCCAAATTGCATTATCTCTTATAGTTTCCGAGATATGGACTATCGATAATTTACACCATAGACTCTGCTTCTAACTTGGGCCCAAATTGTAAAATGGTCTTATCTATTGGCGATTTCGTTCCAATTCACATTCCAAGTTATATTCGGCATGCTAATTACATTGCCGGATGCCAAATTGAATTATCTCTTATAGTTTCCGAGATATGGACTATCGATAATTTACACCTTAGGCTCTGCTTCTAACTTGGGCCCAAATTATAAAATGGTCTTACCTATTGGCGATTTCGTTCCAATTCACATTCCAAGTAATATTCGGCATGCTAATTACATTGCCGGTTGCCAAATTGCATTATCTCTTATAGTTTCCGAGATATGGACTATCGATAATTTACACCTTATGCTCTGCTTCTAACTTGGGCCCAAATTGTAAAATGGCCTTATCTATTGGCGATTTCGTCCCAATTCACATTCCAAGTAATATTCGGCATGCTAATTACATTGCCGGTTGCGAAATTGCATTATCTCTTATAGTTTCAGAGATATGGACTATCGATAATTTACACCTTAGGCTCTGCTTCTAACTTGGGCCCAAATTGTAAAATGGTCTTATCTATTGGCGATTTCGTTCCAATTCACATTCCAAGTAATATTCGGCATGCTAATTACATTGCCGGTTGCCAAATTGCATTATCTCTTATAGTTTCCGAGATATGGACTATCGATAATTTACACCTTAGGCTGTGCTTCTAACTTGGGCCCAAATTGTAAAATGGTCTTATCTATTGGCGATTTCGTTCCAATTCACATTCCAAGTAATATTCGGCATGCTAATTACATTGCCGGTTGCCAAATTGCATTATCTCTTATAGTTTCCGAGATATGGACTATCGATAATTTACACCTTAGGCTCTGCTTCTAACTTGGGCCCAAATTGTAAAATGGTCTTATCTATTGACGATTTCGTTCCAATTCACATTCCAAGTAATATTCGGCATGCTAATTACATTGCCGGTTGCCATATTGCATTATCTCTTATAGTTTCCGAGATATGGACTATCGATAATTTACACCTTAGGCTCTGCTTCTAACTTGGGCCCAAATTGTAAAACGGTCTTATCTATTGGCGATTTCGTTCCAATTCACACTCCAAGTAATATTCGGCATGCTAATTACATTGCCGGTTGCGAAATTGCATTATCTCTTATAGTTTCCGAGATATGGACTATCGATAATTTACACCTTAGGCTCTGCTTCTAACTTGGGCCCAAATTGTAAAATGGTCATATCTATTGGCGATTTCGTTCCAATTCACATTCCAAGTAATATTCGGCATGCTAATTACATTGCCGGTTGCCAAATTGCATTATCTCTTATAGTTTCCGAGATATAGACTATCGATAATTTACACCTTAGGCTCTGCTTCTAACTTGGGCCCAAATTGTAAAATGGTCTTATCTATTGGCGATTTCGTTCCAATTCACATTCCATGTAATATTCGGCATGCTAATTACATTGCCGGTTGCCAAATTGCATTATCTCTTATAGTTTCCGAGATATGGACTATCGATAATTTACACCTTAGGCTCTGCTTCTAACTTGGACCCAAATTGTAAAATGGTCTTATCTATTGGCGATTTCGTCCCAATTCACATTCCAAGTAATATTCGGCATGCTAATTACATTGCCGGTTGCCAAATTGCATTATCTCTTATAGTTTCCGAGATATGGACTATCGATAATTTACACCTTAGGCTCTGCTTCTAACTTGGGCCCAAATTGTAAAATGGTCTTATCTATTGGCGATTTCGTTCCAATTCACATTCCAAGTAATATTCGGCATGCTAATTACATTGCCAGTTGCCAAATTGCATTATCTCTTATAGTTTCCGAGATATGGACTATCGATAATTTACACCTTAGGCTTTGCTTCTAACTTGCTCCCAAATTGTAAAATGGTCTTATCTATTGGCGATTTCGTTCCAATTCACATTCCAAGTAATATTCGGCATGCTAATTACATTGCCGGTTGCCAAATTGCATTATCTCTTATAGTTTCCGAGATATGGACTATCGATAATTTACACCTTAGGCTCTGCTTCTAACTTGGGCCCAAATTGTAAAATGGTCTTATCTATTGGCGATTTCGTTCCAATTCACATTCCAAGTAATATTCGGCATGCTAATTACATTGCCGGTTGCCAAATTGAATTATCTCTTATAATTTCCGAGATATGGACTATCGATAATTTACACCTTAGGCTCTGCTTCTAACTTGGGCCCAAATTGTAAAATGGTCTTACCTATTGGCGATTTCGTTCCAATTCACATTCCAAGTAATATTCGGCATGCTAATTACATTGCCGGTTGCCAAATTGCATTATCTCTTATAGTTTCCGAGATATGGACTATCGATAATTTACACCTTAGGCTCTGCTTCTAACTTGGGCCCAAATTGTAAAATGGTCTTATCTATTGGCGATTTCGTTCCAATTCACATTCCAAGTAATATTCGGCATGCTAATTACATTGCCGGTTGCCAAATTGCATTATCTCTTATAGTTTCCGAGATATGGACTCTCGATAATTTACACCTTAGGCTGTGCTTCTAACTTGGGCCCAAATTGTAAAATGGACTTATCTATTGGCGATTTCGTTCCAATTCACATTCCAAGTAATATTCGGCATGCTAATTACATTGCCGGTTGCCAAATTGCATTATCTCTTATAGTTTCCGAGATATGGACTATCGATAATTTACACCTTAGGCTCTGCTTCTAACTTGGGCCCAAATTGTAAAATGGTCTTATCTATTGGCGATTTCGTTCCAATTCACATTCCAAGTAATATTCGGCATGCTAATTACATTGCCGGTTGCCAAATTGCATTATCTCTTATAGTTTCCGAGATATGGACTATCGATAATTTACACCTTAGGCTGTGCTTCTAACTTGGGCCCAAATTGTAAAATGGTCTTATCTATTGGCGATTTCGTTCCAATTCACACTCCAAGTAATATTCGGTATGCTAATTACATTGCCGGTTGCGAAATTGCATTATCTCTTATAGTTTCCGAGATATGGACTATCGATAATTTACACCTTAGGCTCTGCTTCTAACTTGGGCCCAAATTGTAAAATGGTCATATCTATTGGCGATTTCGTTCCAATTCACATTCCAAGTAATATTCGGCATGCTAATTACATTGCCGGTTGCCAAATTGCATTATCTCTTATAGTTTCCGAGATATGGACTATCGATAATTTACACCTTAGGCTCTGCTTCTAACTTGGGCCCAAATTGTAAAATGGTCTTATCTATTGGCGATTTCGTTCCAATTCACATTCCAAGTAATATTCGGCATGCTAATTACATTGCCGGTTGCCAAATTGCATTATCTCTTATAGTTTCCGAGATATGGACTATCGATAATTTACACCTTAGGCTCTGCTTCTAACTTGGACCCAAATTGTAAAATGGTCTTATCTATTGGCGATTTCGTCCCAATTCACATTCCAAGTAATATTCGGCATGCTAATTACATTGCCGGTTGCCAAATTGCATTATCTCTTATAGTTTCCGAGATATGGACTATCGATAATTTACACCTTAGGCTCTGCTTCTAACTTGGGTTCAAATTGTAAAATGGTCTTATCTATTGGCGATTTCGTTCCAATTCACATTCCAAGTAATATTCGGCATGCTAATTACATTGCCGGTTGCCAAATTGCATTATCTCTTATAGTTTCCGAGATATGGACTATCGATAATTTACACCTTATGCTCTGCTTCTAACTTGGGCCCAAATTGCAAAATGGCCTTATCTATTGGCGATTTCGTCCCAATTCACATTCCAAGTAAAATTCGGCATGCTAATTACATTGCCGGTTGCGAAATTGCATTATCTCTTATAGTTTCCGAGATATGGACTATCGATAATTTACACCTTAGGCTCTGCTTCTAACTTGGGCCCAAATTGTAAAATGGTCATATCTATTGGCGATTTCGTTCCAATTCACATTCCAAGTAATATTCGGCATGCTAATTACATTGCCGGTTGCCAAATTGCATTATCTCTTATAGTTTCCGAGATATGGACTATCGATAATTTACACCTTAGGCTCTGCTTCTAACTTGGGCCCAAATTGTAAAATGGTCTTATCTATTGGCGATTTCGTTCGAATTCACATTCCAAGTAATATTCGGCATGCTAATTACATTGCCGGTTGCCAAATTGCATTATCTCTTATAGTTTCCGAGATATGGACTATCGATAATTTACACCTTAGGCTCTGCTTCTAACTTGGACCCAAATTGTAAAATGGTCTTATCTATTGGCGATTTCGTCCCAATTCACATTCCAAGTAATATTCGGCATGCTAATTACATTGCCGGTTGCCAAATTGCATTATCTCTTATAGTTTCCGAGATATGGACTATCGATAATTTACACCTTAGGCTCTGCTTCTAACTTGGGTTCAAATTGTAAAATGGTCTTATCTATTGGCGATTTCGTTCCAATTCACATTCCAAGTAATATTCGGCACGCTAATTACATTGCCGGTTGCCAAATTGCATTATCTCTTATAGTTTCCGAGATATGGACTATCGATAATTTACACCTTATGCTCTGCTTCTAACTTGGGCCCAAATTGCAAAATGGCCTTATCTATTGGCGATTTCGTCCCAATTCACATTCCAAGTAATATTCGGCATGCTAATTACATTGCCGGTTGCGAAATTGCATTATCTCTTATAGTTTCAGAGATATGGACTATCGATAATTTACACCTTAGGCTCTGCTTCTAACTTGGGCCCAAATTGTAAAATGGTCTTATCTATTGGCGATTTCGTTCCAATTCACATTCCAAGTAATATTCGGCATGCTAATTACATTGCCGGTTGCCAAATTGCATTATCTCTTATAGTTTCCGAGATATGGACTATCGATAATTTACACCTTAGGCTCTGCTTCTAACTTGGGCCCAAATTGTAAAATGGTCTTATCTATTGGCGATTTCGTTCCAATTCACATTCCAAGTAATATTCGGCATACTAATTACATTGCCGGTTGCCAAATTGCATTATCTCTTATAGTTTCCGAGATATGGACTATCGATAATTTACATCTTAGGCTCTGCTTCTAACTTGGGCCCAAATTGTAAAATGGTCTTATCTATTGGCGATTTCGTTCTAATTCACATTTCAAGAAATATTCGGCATGCTAATTACATTGCCGTTTGCCAAATTGCATTATCTCTTATAGTTTCCGAGATATGGACTATCGATAATTTACACCATAGGCTCTGCTTCTAACTTGGGCCCAAATTGTAAAATGGTCTTATCTATTGGCGATTTCGTTCCAATTCACATTCCAAGTAATATTCGGCATGCTAATTACATTGCCGGTTGCCAAATTGCATTATCTCTTATAGTTTCCGAGATATGGACTATCGATAATTTACACCATAGGCTCTGCTTCTAACTTGGGCTCAAATTGTAAAATGGTCTTATCTATTGGCGATTTCGTTCCAATTCACATTCCAAGTAATATTCGGCATGCTAATTACATTGCCGGTTGCCAAATTGCATTATCTCTTATAGTTTCCGAGATATGGACTATCGATAATTTACACCTTAGGCTCTGCTTCTAACTTGCTCCCAAATTGTAAAATGGTCTTATCTCTTGGCGATTTCGTTCCAATTCACATTCCAAGTAATATTCGGCATGCTAATTACATTGCCGGTTGCCAAATTGCATTATCTCTTATAGTTTCCGAGATATGGACTATCGATAATTTACACCTTAGGCTCTGCTTCTAACTTGGGCCCAAATTGTAAAATGGTCTTATCTATTGGCGATTTCGTTCCAATTCACATTCCAAGTAATATTCGGCATGCTAATTACATTGCCGGTTGCCAAATTGAATTATCTCTTATAGTTTCCGAGATATGGACTATCGATAATTTACACCTTAGGCTCTGCTTCTAACTTGGGCCCAAATTGTAAAATGGTCTTACCTATTGGCGATTTCGTTCCAATTCACATTCCAAGTAATATTCGGCATGCTAATTACATTGCCGGTTGCCAAATTGCATTATCTCTTATAGTTTCCGAGATATGGACTATCGATAATTTACACCTTAGGCTCTGCTTCTAACTTGGGCCCAAATTGTAAAATGGTCTTATCTATTGGCGATTTCGTTCCAATTCACATTCCAAGTAATATTCGGCATGCTAATTACATTGCCGGTTGCAAAATTGCATTATCTCTTATAGTTTCCGAGATATGGACTATCGATAATTTACACCTTAGGCTCTGCTTCTAACTTGGGCCCAAATTGTAAAATGGTCTTATCTATTGGCGATTTCGTTCCAATTCACATTCCAAGTAATAATCGGCATGCTAATTACATTGCCGGTTGCCAAATTGCATTATCTCTTATAGTTTCCGAGATATGGACTATCGATAATTTACACCTTAGGCTCTGCTTCTAACTTGGGCCCAAATTGTAAAATGGTCTTATCTATTGGCGATTTCGTTCCAATTCACATTCCAAGTAATATTCGGCATGCTAATTACATTGCCGGTTGCCAAATTGCATTATCTCTTATAGTTTCCGAGATATGGACTATCGATAATTTACACCTTAGGCTCTGCTTCTAACTTGGACCCAAATTGTAAAATGGTCTTATCTATTGGCGATTTCGTTCCAATTCACACTCCAAGTAATATTCGGCATGCTAATTACATTGCCGGTTTCGAAATTGCATTATCTCTTATAGTTTCCGAGATATGGACTATCGATAATTTACACCTTAGGCTCTGCTTCTAACTTGGGCCCAAATTGTAAAATTGTCATATCTATTGGCGATTTCGTTCCAATTCACATTCCAAGTAATATTCGGCATGCTAATTACATTGCCGGTTGCCAAATTGCATTATCTCTTATAGTTTCCGAGATATGGACTATCGATAATTTACACCTTAGGCTCTGCTTCTAACTTGGGCCCAAATTGTAAAATGGTCTTATCTATTGGCAATTTCGTTCCAATTCACATTCCAAGTAATATTCGGCATGCTAATTACATTGCCGTTGCCAAATTGCATTTTCTCTTATAGTTTCCGAGATATGGACTATCGATAATTTACACCTTAGGCTCTGCTTCTAACTTGGACCCAAATTGTAAAATGGTCTTATCTATTGGCGATTTCGTCCCAATTCACATTCCAAGTGATATTCGGCATGCTAATTACATTGCCGGTTGCGAAATTGCATTATCTCTTATAGTTTCCGAGATATGGACTATCAATAATTTACACCTTAGGCTCTGCTTCTAACTTAGGCCCAAATTGTAAAATGACCTTATCTATTGGCGATTTCGTTCCAATTCACATTCCAAGTAATATTCGGCATGCTAATTACATTGCCGGTTGCCAAATTGCATTATCTCTTATAGTTTCCGAGATATGGACTATCGATAATTTACACCTTAGGCTCTGCTTCTAACTTGGGCCCAAATTGTAAAATGGTCTTATCTATTGGCGATTTCGTTCCAATTCACATTCCAAGTAATATTCGGCATGCTAATTACATTGCCGGTTGCCAAATTGCATTATCTCTTATAGTTTCCGAGATATGGACTATCGATAATTTACACCTTAGGCTCTGCTTCTAACTTGGGCCCAAATTGTAAAATGGTCTTATCTATTGGCGATTTCGTTCCAATTCACATTCCAAGTAATATTCGGCATGCTAATTACATTGCCGGTTGCCAAATTGCATTATCTCTTATAGTTTCCGAGATATGGACTATCGATAATTTACACCATAGGCTCTGCTTCTAACTTGGGCCCAAATTGTAAAATGGTCTTATCTATTGGCAATTTCGTTCCAATTCACATTCCAAGTAATATTCGGCATGCTAATTACATTGCCGGTTGCCAAATTGAATTATCTCTTATAGTTTCCGAGATATGGACTATCGATAATTTACACCTTAGGCTCTGCTTCTAACTTGGGCCCAAATTGTAAAATGGCCTTACCTATTGGCGATTTCGTTCCAATTCACATTCCAAGTAATATTCGGCATGCTAATTACATTGCCGGTTGCCAAATTGCATTATCTCTTATAGTTTCCGAGATATGGACTATCGATAATTTACACCTTAGGCTCTGCTTCTAACTTGGGCCCAAATTGTAAAATGGTCTTATCTATTGGCGATTTCGTTCCAATTCACATTCCAAGTAATATTCGGCATGCTAATTACATTGCCGGTTGCCAAATTGCATTATCTCTTATAGTTTCCGAGATATGGACTATCGATAATTTACACCATAGGCTCTGCTTCTTACTTGGGCCCAAATTGTAAAATGGTCTTATCTATTGGCGATTTCGTTCCAATTCACATTAAAAGTAATATTCGGCATGCTAATTACATTGCCGGTTGCCAAATTGAATTATCTCTTATAGTTTCCGAGATATGGACTATCGATAATTTACACCTTAGACTCTGCTTCTAACTTGGGCCCAAATTGTAAAATGGTCTTACCTATTGGCGATTTCGTTCCAATTCACATTCCAAGTAATATTCGGCATGCTAATTACATTGCCGGTTGCCAAATTGCATTATCTCTTATAGTTTCCGAGATATGGACTATCGATAATTTACACCTTATGCTCTGCTTCTAACTTGGGCCCAAATTGTAAAATGGCCTTATCTATTGGCGATTTCGTCCCAATTCACATTCCAAGTAATATTCGGCATGCTAATTACATTGCCGGTTGCGAAATTGCATTATCTCTTATAGTTTCCGAGATATGGACTATCGATAATTTACACCTTAGGCTCTGCTTCTAACTTGGGCCCAAATTGTAAAATGGTCTTATCTATTGGCGATTTCGTTCCAATTCACATTCCAAGTAATATTCGGCATGCTAATTACATTGCCGGTTGCCAAATTGCATTATCTCTTATAGTTTCCGAGATATGGACTATCGATAATTTACACCTTAGGCTCTGCTTCTAACTTGGGCCCAAATTGTAAAATGGTCTTATCTATTGGCGATTTCGTTCCAATTCACATTCCAAGTAATATTCGGCATGCTAATTACATTGCCGGTTGCCAAATTGCATTATCTCTTATAGTTTCCGAGATATGGACTATCGATAATTTACACCTTAGGCTCTGCTTCTAACTTGCTCCCAAATTGTAAAATGGTCTTATCTATTGGCGATTTCGTTCCAATTCACATTCCAAGTAATATTCGGCATGCTAATTACATTGCCGGTTGCCAAATTGCATTATCTCTTATAGTTTCCGAGATATGGACTATCGATAATTTACACCTTAGGCTTTGCTTCTAACTTGGGCCCAAATTGTAAAATGGTCTTATCTATTGGCGATTTCGTTCCAATTCACATTACAAGTAATATTCGGCATGCTAATTACATTGCCGGTTGCCAAATTGCATTATCTCTTATAGTTTCCGAGATATGGACTATCGATAATTTACACCTTAGGCTCTGCTTCTAACTTGGGCCCAAATTGTAAAATGGTCTTATCTATTGGCGATTTCGTTCCAATTCACATTCCAAGTAATATTCGGCATGCTAATTACAATGCCGGTTGCCAAATTGCATTATCTCTTATAGTTTCCGAGATATGGACTATCGATAATTTACACCTTAGGCTCTGCTTCTAACTTGGGCCCAAATTGTAAAATGGTCTTATCTATTGGCGATTTCGTTCCAATTCACATTCCAAGTAATATTCGGCATGCTAATTACATTGCCGGTTGCCAAATTGCATTATCTCTTATAGTTTCCGAGATATGGACTATCGATAATTTACACCATAGGCTCTGCTTCTAACTTGGGCTCAAATTGTAAAATGGTCTTATCTATTGGCGATTTCGTTCCAATTCACATTCCAAGTAATATTCGGCATGCTAATTACATTGCCGGTTGCCAAATTGCATTATCTCTTATAGTTTCCGAGATATGGACTATCGATAATTTACACCTTAGGCTCTGCTTCTAACTTGCTCCCAAATTGTAAAATGGTCTTATCTATTGGCGATTTCGTTCCAATTCACATTCCAAGTAATATTCGGCATGCTAATTACATTGCCGGTTGCCAAATTGCATTATCTCTTATAGTTTCCGAGATATGGGCTATCGATAATTTACACCTTAGGCTCTGCTTCTAACTTGGGCCCAAATTGTAAAATGGTCTTATCTATTGGCGATTTCGTTCCAATTCACATTCCAAGTAATATTCGGCATGCTAATTACATTGCCGGTTGCCAAATTGAATTATCTCTTATAGTTTCCGAGATATGGACTATCGATAATTTACACCTTAGGCTCTGCTTCTAACTTGGGCCCAAATTGTAAAATGGTCTTACCTATTGGCGATTTCGTTCCAATTCACATTCCAAGTAATATTCGGCATGCTAATTACATTGCCGGTTGCCAAATTGCATTATCTCTTATAGTTTCCGAGATATGGACTATCGATAATTTACACCTTAGGCTCTGCTTTTAACTTGGGCCCAAATTGTAAAATGGTTTTATCTATTGGCGATTTCGTTCCAATTCACATTCCAGGTAATATTCGGCATGCTAATTACATTGCCGGTTGCCAAATTGAATTATCTCTTATAGTTTCCGAGATATAGAGTATCGATAATTTACACCATAGGCTCTGCTTCTAACTTGGGCTCAAATTGTAAAATGGTCTTATCTATTGGCGATTTCGTTCCAATTCACATTCCAAGTAATATTCGGCATGATAATTACATTGCCGGTTGCCAAATTGCATTATCTCTTATAGTTTCCGAGATATGGACTATCGATAATTTACACCATAGGCTCTGCTTCTAACTTGGGCTCAAATTGTAAAATGGTCTTATCTATTGGCGATTTCGTTCCAATTCACATTCCAAGTAATATTCGGCATGCTAATTACATTGCCGGTTGCCAAATTGCATTATCTCTTATAGTTTCCGAGATATGGACTATCGATAATTTACACCTTAGGCTCTGCTTCTAACTTGCTCCCAAATTGTAAAATGGTCTTATCTATTGGCGATTTCGTTCCAATTCACATTCCAAGTAATATTCGGCATGCTAATTACATTGCCGGTTGCCAAATTGCATTATCTCTTATAGTTTCCGAGATATGGGCTATCGATAATTTACACCTTAGGCTCTGCTTCTAACTTGGGCCCAAATTGTAAAATGGTCTTATCTATTGGCGATTTCGTTCCAATTCACATTCCAAGTAATATTCGGCATGCTAATTACATTGCCGGTTGCCAAATTGAATTATCTCTTATAGTTTCCGAGATATGGACTATCGATAATTTACACCTTAGGCTCTGCTTCTAACTTGGGCCCAAATTGTAAAATGGTCTTACCTATTGGCGATTTCGTTCCAATTCACATTCCAAGTAATATTCGGCATGCTAATTACATTGCCGGTTGCCAAATTGCATTATCTCTTATAGTTTCCGAGATATGGACTATCGATAATTTACACCTTAGGCTCTGCTTTTAACTTGGGCCCAAATTGTAAAATGGTTTTATCTATTGGCGATTTCGTTCCAATTCACATTCCAGGTAATATTCGGCATGCTAATTACATTGCCGGTTGCCAAATTGAATTATCTCTTATAGTTTCCGAGATATAGAGTATCGATAATTTACACCATAGGCTCTGCTTCTAACTTGGGCTCAAATTGTAAAATGGTCTTATCTATTGGCGATTTCGTTCCAATTCACATTCCAAGTAATATTCGGCATGCTAATTACATTGCCGGTTGCCAAATTGCATTATCTCTTATAGTTTCCGAGATATGGACTATCGATAATTTACACCTTAGGCTCTGCTTCTAACTTGCTCCCAAATTGTAAAATGGTCTTATCTATTGGCGATTTCGTTCCAATTCACATTCCAAGTAATATTCGGCATGCTAATTACATTGCCGGTTGCCAAATTGCATTATCTCTTATAGTTTCCGAGATATGGACTATCGATAATTTACACCTTAGGCTCTGCTTTTTACTTGGGCCCAAATTGTAAAATGGTTTTATCTATTGGCGATTTCGTTCCAATTCACATTCCAGGTAATATTCGGCATGCTAATTACATTGCCGGTTGCCAAATTGCATTATCTCTTATAGTTTCCGAGATATGGACTATCGATAATTTACACCTTAGGCTCTGCTTCTAACTTGGGCCCAAATTGTAAAATGGTCTTATCTATTGGCGATTTCGTTCCAATTCACATTCCAAGTAATAATCGGCATGCTAATTACATTGCCGGTTGCCAAATTGCATTATCTCTTATAGTTTCCGAGATATGGACTATCGATAATTTACACCTTAGGCTCTGCTTCTAACTTGGGCCCAAATTGTAAAATGGTCTTATCTATTGGCGATTTCGTTCCAATTCACATTCCAAGTAATATTCGGCATGCTAATTACATTGCCGGTTGCCAAATTGCATTATCTCTTATAGTTTCCGAGATATGGACTATCGATAATTTACACCTTAGGCTCTGCTTCTAATTTGGGCCCAAATTGTAAAATGGTCTTATCTATTGGCGATTTCGTTCCAATTCACACTCCAAGTAATATTCGGCATGCTAATTACATTGCCGGTTGCGAAATTGCATTATCTCTTATAGTTTCCGAGATATGGACTATCGATAATTTACACCTTAGGCTCTGCTTCTAACTTGGGCCCAAATTGTAAAATGGTCATATCTATTGGCGATTTCGTTCCAATTCACATTCCAAGTAATATTCGGCATGCTAATTACATTGCCGGTTGCCAAATTGCATTATCTCTTATAGTTTCCGAGATATGGACTATCGATAATTTACACCTTAGGCTCTGCTTCTAACTTGGACCCAAATTGTAAAATGGTCTTATCTATTGGCGGTTTCGTCCCAATTCACATTCCAAGTGATATTCGGCATGCTAATTACATTGCCGGTTGCGAAATTGCATTATCTCTTATAGTTTCCGAGATATGGACTATCAATAATTTACACCTTAGGCTCTGCTTCTAACTTAGGCCCAAATTGTAAAATGACCTTATCTATTGGCGATTTCGTTCCAATTCACATTCCAAGTAATATTCGGCATGCTAATTACATTGCCGGTTGCCAAATTGCATTATCTCTTATAGTTTCCGAGATATGGACTATCGATAATTTTCACCTTAGGCTCTGCTTCTAACTTGGGCCCAAATTGTAAAATGGTCTTATCTATTGGCGATTTCGTTCCAATTCACATTCCAAGTAATATTCGGCATGCTAATTATATTGCCGGTTGCCAAATTGCATTATCTCTTATAGTTTCCGAGATATGGACTATCGATAATTTACACCTTAGGCTCTGCTTCTAACTTGGGCCCAAATTGTAAAATGGTCTTATCTATTGGCGATTTCGTTCCAATTCACATTCCAAGTAATATTCGGCATGCTAATTACATTGCCGGTTGCCAAATTGCATTATCTCTTATAGTTTCCGAGATATGGACTATCGATAATTTACACCATAGGCTCTGCTTCTAACTTGGGCCCAAATTGTAAAATGGTCTTATCTATTGGCAATTTCGTTCCAATTCACATTCCAAGTAATATTCGGCATGCTAATTACATTGCCGGTTGCCAAATTGAATTATCTCTTATAGTTTCCGAGATATGGACTATCGATAATTTACACCTTAGGCTCTGCTTCTAACTTGGGCCCAAATTGTAAAATGGTCTTACCTATTGGCGATTTCGTTCCAATTCACATTCCAAGTAATATTCGGCATGCTAATTACATTGCCGGTTGCCAAATTGCATTATCTCTTATAGTTTCCGAGATATGGACTATCGATAATTTACACCTTAGGCTCTGCTTCTAACTTGGGCCCAAATTGTAAAATGGTCTTATCTATTGGCGATTTCGTTCCAATTCACATTCCAAGTAATATTCGGCATGCTAATTACATTGCCGGTTGCCAAATTGCATTATCTCTTATAGTTTCCGAGATATGGACTATCGATAATTTACACCTTAGGCTCTGCTTCTAACTTGGGCCCAAATTGTAAAATGGTCTTATCTATTGGCGATTTCGTTCCAATTCACATTCCAAGTAATATTCGGCATGCTAATTACATTGCCGGTTGCCAAATTGCATTATCTCTTATAGTTTCCGAGATATGGACTATCGATAATTTACACCATAGGCTCTGCTTCTAACTTGGGCCCAAATAGTAAAATGGTCTTATCTATTGGCGATTTCGTTCCAATTCACATTCCAAGTAATATTCGGCATGCTAATTACATTGCCGGTTGCCAAATTGCATTATCTCTTATAGTTTCCGAGATATGGACTATCGATAATTTACACCATAGGCTCTGCTTCTAACTTGGGCTCAAATTGTAAAATGGTCTTATCTATTGGCGATTTCGTTCCAATTCACATTCCAAGTAATATTCGGCATGCTAATTACATTGCCGGTTGCCAAACTGCATTATCTCTTATAGTTTCCGAGATATGGACTATCGATAATTTACACCTTAGGCTCTGCTTCTAACATGCTCCCAAATTGTAAAATGGTCTTATCTATTGGCGATTTCGTTCCAATTCACATTCCAAGTAATATTCGGCATGCTAATTACATTGCCGGTTGCCAAATTGCATTATCTCTTATAGTTTCCGAGATATGGACTATCGATAATTTACACCTTAGGCTCTGCTTCTAACTTGCTCCCAAATTGTAAAATGGCCTTATCTATTGGCGATTTCGTTCCAATTCACATTCCAAGTAATATTCGGCATGCTAATTACATTGCCGGTTGCCAAATTGCATTATCTCTTATAGTTTCCGAGATATGGACTATCGATAATTTACACCTTAGGCTCTGCTTCTAACTTGGGCCCAAATTGTAAAATGGTCTTATCTATTGGCGATTTCGTTCCAATTCACATTCCAAGTAATATTCGGCATGCTAATTACATTGCCGGTTGCCAAATTGCATTATCTCTTATAGTTTCCGAGATATGGACTATCGATAATTTACACCTTAGGCTCTGCTTCTAACTTGGGCCCAAATTGTAAAATGGTCTTATCTATTGGCGATTTCGTTCCAATTCACATTCCAAGTAATATTCGGCATGCTAATTACATTGCCGGTTGCCAAATTGCATTATCTCTTATAGTTTCCGAGATATGGACTATCGATAATTTACACCTTAGGCTCTGCTTCTAACTTGGGCCCAAATTGTAAAATGGTCTTATCTATTGGCGATTTCGTTCCAATTCACACTCCAAGTAATATTCGGCATGCTAATTACATTGCCGGTTGCGAAATTGCATTATCTCTTATAGTTTCCGAGATATGGACTATCGATAATTTACACCTTAGGCTCTGCTTCTAACTTGGGCCCAAATTGTAAAATGGTCATATCTATTGGCGATATCGTCCCAATTCACATTCCAAGTAATATTCGGCATGCTAATTACATTGCCGTTTGCCAAATTGCATTATCTCTTATAGTTTCCGAGATATGGACTATCGATAATTTACACCTTAGGCTCTGCTTCTAACTTGGGCCCAAATTGTAAAATGGTCTTATCTATTGGCGATTTCGTTCCAATTCACATTCCAAGTAATATTCGGCATGCTAATTACATTGCCGGTTGCCAAATTGCATTATCTCTTATAGTTTCCGAGATATGGACTATCGATAATTTACACCTTAGGCTCTGCTTCTAACTTGCTCCCAAATTGTAAAATGGTCTTATCTATTGGCGATTTCGTTCCAATTCACATTCCAAGTAATATTCGGCATGCTAATTACATTGCCGGTTGCCAAATTGCATTATCTCTTATAGTTTCCGAGATATGGACTATCGATAATTTACACCTTAGGCTCTGCTTCTAACTTGGGCCCAAATTGTAAAATGGTCTTATCTATTGGCGATTTCGTTCCAATTCACACTCCAAGTAATATTCGGCATGCTAATTACATTGCCGGTTGCGAAATTGCATTATCTCTTATAGTTTCCGAGATATGGACTATCGATAATTTACACCTTAGGCTCTGCTTCTAACTTGGGCCCAAATTGTAAAATGGTCTTATCTATTGGCGATTTCGTTCCAATTCACATTCCAAGTAATATTCGGCATGCTAATTACATTGCCGGTTGCCAAATTGCATTATCTCTTATAGTTTCCGAGATATGGACTATCGATAATTTACACCATAGGCTCTGCTTCTAACTTGGGCTCAAATTGTAAAATGGTCTTATCTATTGGCGATTTCGTTCCAATTCACATTCCAAGTAATATTCGGCATGCTAATTACATTGCCGGTTGCCAAATTGCATTATCTCTTATAGTTTCCGAGATATGGACTATCGATAATTTACACCTTAGGCTCTGCTTCTAACTTGCTCCCAAATTGTAAAATGGTCTTATCTATTGGCGATTTCGTTCCAATTCACATTCCAAGTAATATTCGGCATGCTAATTACATTGCCGGTTGCCAAATTGCATTATCTCTTATAGTTTCCGAGATATGGACTATCGATAATTTACACCTTAGGCTCTGCTTCTAACTTGGGCCCAAATTGTAAAATGGTCTTATCTATTGGCGATTTCGTTCCAATTCACACTCCAAGTAATATTCGGCATGCTAATTACATTGCCGGTTGCCAAATTGCATTATCTCTTATAGTTTCCGAGATATGGACTATCGATAATTTTCACCTTAGGCTCTGCTTCTAACTTGGGCCCAAATTGTAAAATGGTCTTATCTATTGGCGATTTCGTTCCAATTCACATTCCAAGTAATATTCGGCATGCTAATTACATTGCCGGTTGCCAAATTGCATTATCTCTTATAGTTTCCGAGATATGGACTATCGATAATTTACACCTTACGCTCTGCTTCTAACTTGGGCCCAAATTGTAAAATGGTCTTATCTATTGGTGATTTCGTTCCAATTCACATTCCAAGTAATATTCGGCATGCTAATTACATTGCCGGTTGCCAAATTGCATTATCTCTTATAGTTTCCGAGATATGGACTATCGATAATTTACACCATAGGCTCTGCTTCTAACTTGGGCCCAAATTGTAAAATGGTCTTATCTATTGGCAATTTCGTTCCAATTCACATTCCAAGTAATATTCGGCATGCTAATTACATTGCCGGTTGCCAAATTGAATTATCTCTTATAGTTTCCGAGATATGGACTATCGATAATTTACACCTTAGGCTCTGCTTCTAACTTGGGCCCAAATTGTAAAATGGTCTTACCTATTGGCGATTTCGTTCCAATTAACATTCCAAGTAATATTCGGCATGCTAATTACATTGCCGGTTGCCAAATTGCATTATCTCTTATAGTTTCCGAGATATGGACTATCGATAATTTACACCTTAGGCTCTGCTTCTAACTTGGGCCCAAATTGTAAAATGGTCTTATCTATTGGCGATTTCGTTCCAATTCACATTCCAAGTAATATTCGGCATGCTAATTACATTGCCGGTTGCCAAATTGCATTATCTCTTATAGTTTCCGAGATATGGACTATCGATAATTTACACCTTAGGCTCTGCTTCTAACTTGGGCCCAAATTGTAAAATGGTCTTATCTATTGGCGATTTCGTTCCAATTCACATTCCAAGTAATATTCGGCATGCTAATTACATTGCCGGTTGCCAAATTGCATTATCTCTTACAGTTTCCGAGATATGGACTATCGATAATTTACACCATAGGCTCTGCTTCTAACTTGGGCCCAAATTGTAAAATGGTCTTATCTATTGGCGATTTTGTTCCAATTCACATTCCAAGTAATATTCGGCATGCTAATTACATTGCCGGTTGCCAAATTGCATTATCTCTTATAGTTTCCGAGATATGGACTATCGATAATTTACACCATAGGCTCTGCTTCTAACTTGGGCTCAAATTGTAAAATGGTCTTATCTATTGGCGATTTCGTTCCAATTCACATTCCAAGTAATATTCGGCATGCTAATTACATTGCCGGTTGCCAAATTGCATTATCTCTTATAGTTTCCGAGATATGGACTATCGATAATTTACACCTTAGGCTCTGCTCCTAACTTGCTCCCAAATTGTAAAATGGTCTTATCTATTGGCGATTTCGTTCCAATTCACATTCCAAGTAATATTCGGCATGCTAATTACATTGCCGGTTGCCAAATTGCATTATCTCTTATAGTTTCCGAGATATGGACTATCGATAATTTACTCCTTAGGCTCTGCTTCTAACTTGGGCCCAAATTGTAAAATGGTCTTATCTATTGGCGATTTCGTTCCAATTCACATTCCAAGTAATATTCGGCATGCTAATTACATTGCCGGTTGCCAACTTGCATTATCTCTTATAGTTTCCAAGATATGGACTATCGATAATTTACACCTTAGGCTCTGCTTCTAACTTGGGCCCAAATTGTAAAATGGTCTTATCTATTGGCGATTTCGTTCCAATTCACATTCCAAGTAATATTCGGCATGCTAATTACATTGCCGGTTGCCAAATTGCATTATCTCTTATAGTTTCCGAGATATGGACTATCGATAATTTACACCTTAGGCTCTGCTTCTAACTTGGGCCCAAATTGTAAAATGGTCTTATCTATTGGCGATTTCGTTCCAATTCACATTCCAAGTAATATTCGGCATGCTAATTACATTGCCGGTTGCCAAATTGCATTATCTCTTATAGTTTCCGAGATATGGACTATCGATAATTTACACCTTAGGTTCTGCTTCTAACTTGGGCCCAAATTGTAAAATGGTCTTATCTATTGGCGATTTCGTTCCAATTCACACTCCAAGTAATATTCGGCATGCTAATTACATTGCCGGTTGCGAAATTGCATTATCTCTTATAGTTTCCGAGATATGGACTATCGATAATTTACACCTTAGGCTCTGCTTCTAACTTGGGCCCAAATTGTAAAATGGTCATATCTATTGGCGATTTCGTCCCAATTTACATTCCAAGTAATATTCGGCATGCTAATTACATTGCCGGTTGCCAAATTGCATTATCTCTTATAGTTTCCGAGATATGGACTATCGATAATTTACACCTTAGGCTCTGCTTCTAACTTGGGCCCAAATTGTAAAATGGTCTTATCTATTGGCGATTTCGTTCCAATTCACATTCCAAGTAATATTCGGCATGCTAATTACATTGTCGGTTGCAAAATTGCATTATCTCTTATAGTTTCCGAGATATGGACTATCGATAATTTACACCTTAGGCTCTGCTTCTAACTTGGGCCCAAATTGTAAAATGGTCTTATCTATTGGCGATTTCGTTCCAATTCACACTCCAAGTAATATTCGGCATGCTAATTACATTGCCGGTTGCGAAATTGCATTATCTCTTATAGTTTCCGAGATATGGACTATCGATAATTTACACCTTAGGCTCTGCTTCTAACTTGCTCCCAAATTGTAAAATGGTCTTATCTATTGGCGATTTCGTTCCAATTCACATTCCAAGTAATATTCGGCATGCTAATTACATTGCCGGTTGCCAAATTGCATTATCTCTTATAGTTTCCGAAATATGGACTATCGATAATTTACACCTTAGGCTCTGCTTCTAACTTGGGCCCAAATTGTAAAATGGTCTTATCTATTGGCGATTTCGTTCCAATTCACACTCCAAGTAATATTCGGCATGCTAATTACATTGCCGGTTGCGAAATTGCATTATCTCTTATAGTTTCCGAGATATGGACTATCGATAATTTACACCTTAGGCTCTGCTTCTAACTTGGGCCCAAATTGTAAAATGGTCATATCTATTGGCGATTTCGTCCCAATTCACATTCCAAGTAATATTCGGCATGCTAATTACATTGCCGGTTGCCAAATTGCATTATCTCTTATAGTTTCCGAGATATGGACTATCGATAATTTACACCTTAGGCTCTGCTTCTAACTTGGGCCCAAATTGTAAAATGGTCTTATCTATTGGCGATTTCGTTCCAATTCACACTCCAAGTAATATTCGGCATGCTAATTACATTGCCGGTTGCCAAATTGCATTATCTCTTATAGTTTCCGAGATATGGACTATCGATAATTTACACCATAGGCTCTGCTTCTAACTTGGGCTCAAATTGTAAAATGGTCTTATCTATTGGCGATTTCGTTCCAATTCACATTCCAAGTAATATTCGGCATGCTAATTACATTGCCGGTTGCCAAACTGCATTATCTCTTATAGTTTCCGAGATATGGACTATCGATAATTTACACCTTAGGCTCTGCTTCTAACTTGGGCCCAAATTGTAAAATGGTCATATCTATTGGCGATTTCGTCCCAATTCACATTCCAAGTAATATTCGGCATGCTAATTACATTGCCGGTTGCCAAATTGCATTATCTCTTATAGTTTCCGAGATATGGACTATCGATAATTTACACCTTAGGCTCTGCTTCTAACTTGGGCCCAAATTGTAAAATGGTCTTATCTATTGGCGATTTCGTTCCAATTCACACTCCAAGTAATATTCGGCATGCTAATTACATTGCCGGTTGCCAAATTGCATTATCTCTTATAGTTTCCGAGATATGGACTATCGATAATTTACACCATAGGCTCTGCTTCTAACTTGGGCTCAAATTGTAAAATGGTCTTATCTATTGGCGATTTCGTTCCAATTCACATTCCAAGTAATATTCGGCATGCTAATTACATTGCCGGTTGCCAAACTGCATTATCTCTTATAGTTTCCGAGATATGGACTATCGATAATTTACACCTTAGGCTCTGCTTCTAACATGCTCCCAAATTGTAAAATGGTATTATCTATTGGCGATTTCGTTCCAATTCACATTCCAAGTAATATTCGGCATGCTAATTACATTGCCGGTTGCCAAATTGCATTATCTCTTATAGTTTCCGAGATATGGACTATCGATAATTTACACCTTAGGCTCTGCTTCTAACTTGCTCCCAAATTGTAAAATGGCCTTATCTATTGGCGATTTCGTTCCAATTCACATTCCAAGTAATATTCGGCATGCTAATTACATTGCCGGTTGCCAAATTGCATTATCTCTTATAGTTTCCGAGATATGGACTATCGATAATTTACACCTTAGGCTCTGCTTCTAACTTGGGCCCAAATTGTAAAATGGTCTTATCTATTGGCGATTTCGTTCCAATTCACATTCCAAGTAATATTCGGCATGCTAATTACATTGCCGGTTGCCAAATTGCATTATCTCTTATAGTTTCCGAGATATGGACTATCGATAATTTACACCTTAGGCTCTGCTTCTAACTTGGGCCCAAATTGTAAAATGGTCTTATCTATTGGCGATTTCGTTCCAATTCACATTCCAAGTAATATTCGGCATGCTAATTACATTGCCGGTTGCCAAATTGCATTATCTCTTATAGTTTCCGAGATATGGACTATCGATAATTTACACCTTAGGCTCTGCTTCTAACTTGGGCCCAAATTGTAAAATGGTCTTATCTATTGGCGATTTCGTTCCAATTCACACTCCAAGTAATATTCGGCATGCTAATTACATTGCCGGTTGCGAAATTGCATTATCTCTTATAGTTTCCGAGATATGGACTATCGATAATTTACACCTTAGGCTCTGCTTCTAACTTGGGCCCAAATTGTAAAATGGTCATATCTATTGGCGATTTCGTCCCAATTCACATTCCAAGTAATATTCGGCATGCTAATTACATTGCCGTTTGCCAAATTGCATTATCTCTTATAGTTTCCGAGATATGGACTATCGATAATTTACACCTTAGGCTCTGCTTCTAACTTGGGCCCAAATTGTAAAATGGTCTTATCTATTGGCGATTTCGTTCCAATTCACATTCCAAGTAATATTCGGCATGCTAATTACATTGCCGGTTGCCAAATTGCATTATCTCTTATAGTTTCCGAGATATGGACTATCGATAATTTACACCTTAGGCTCTGCTTCTAACTTGCTCCCAAATTGTAAAATGGTCTTATCTATTGGCGATTTCGTTCCAATTCACATTCCAAGTAATATTCGGCATGCTAATTACATTGCCGGTTGCCAAATTGCATTATCTCTTATAGTTTCCGAGATATGGACTATCGATAATTTACACCTTAGGCTCTGCTTCTAACTTGGGCCCAAATTGTAAAATGGTCTTATCTATTGGCGATTTCGTTCCAATTCACACTCCAAGTAATATTCGGCATGCTAATTACATTGCCGGTTGCGAAATTGCATTATCTCTTATAGTTTCCGAGATATGGACTATCGATAATTTACACCTTAGGCTCTGCTTCTAACTTGGGCCCAAATTGTAAAATGGTCTTATCTATTGGCGATTTCGTTCCAATTCACATTCCAAGTAATATTCGGCATGCTAATTACATTGCCGGTTGCCAAATTGCATTATCTCTTATAGTTTCCGAGATATGGACTATCGATAATTTACACCATAGGCTCTGCTTCTAACTTGGGCTCAAATTGTAAAATGGTCTTATCTATTGGCGATTTCGTTCCAATTCACATTCCAAGTAATATTCGGCATGCTAATTACATTGCCGGTTGCCAAATTGCATTATCTCTTATAGTTTCCGAGATATGGACTATCGATAATTTACACCTTAGGCTCTGCTTCTAACTTGCTCCCAAATTGTAAAATGGTCTTATCTATTGGCGATTTCGTTCCAATTCACATTCCAAGTAATATTCGGCATGCTAATTACATTGCCGGTTGCCAAATTGCATTATCTCTTATAGTTTCCGAGATATGGACTATCGATAATTTACACCTTAGGCTCTGCTTCTAACTTGGGCCCAAATTGTAAAATGGTCTTATCTATTGGCGATTTCGTTCCAATTCACACTCCAAGTAATATTCGGCATGCTAATTACATTGCCGGTTGCCAAATTGCATTATCTCTTATAGTTTCCGAGATATGGACTATCGATAATTTTCACCTTAGGCTCTGCTTCTAACTTGGGCCCAAATTGTAAAATGGTCTTATCTATTGGCGATTTCGTTCCAATTCACATTCCAAGTAATATTCGGCATGCTAATTACATTGCCGGTTGCCAAATTGCATTATCTCTTATAGTTTCCGAGATATGGACTATCGATAATTTACACCTTACGCTCTGCTTCTAACTTGGGCCCAAATTGTAAAATGGTCTTATCTATTGGTGATTTCGTTCCAATTCACATTCCAAGTAATATTCGGCATGCTAATTACATTGCCGGTTGCCAAATTGCATTATCTCTTATAGTTTCCGAGATATGGACTATCGATAATTTACACCATAGGCTCTGCTTCTAACTTGGGCCCAAATTGTAAAATGGTCTTATCTATTGGCAATTTCGTTCCAATTCACATTCCAAGTAATATTCGGCATGCTAATTACATTGCCGGTTGCCAAATTGAATTATCTCTTATAGTTTCCGAGATATGGACTATCGATAATTTACACCTTAGGCTCTGCTTCTAACTTGGGCCCAAATTGTAAAATGGTCTTACCTATTGGCGATTTCGTTCCAATTAACATTCCAAGTAATATTCGGCATGCTAATTACATTGCCGGTTGCCAAATTGCATTATCTCTTATAGTTTCCGAGATATGGACTATCGATAATTTACACCTTAGGCTCTGCTTCTAACTTGGGCCCAAATTGTAAAATGGTCTTATCTATTGGCGATTTCGTTCCAATTCACATTCCAAGTAATATTCGGCATGCTAATTACATTGCCGGTTGCCAAATTGCATTATCTCTTATAGTTTCCGAGATATGGACTATCGATAATTTACACCTTAGGCTCTGCTTCTAACTTGGGCCCAAATTGTAAAATGGTCTTATCTATTGGCGATTTCGTTCCAATTCACATTCCAAGTAATATTCGGCATGCTAATTACATTGCCGGTTGCCAAATTGCATTATCTCTTACAGTTTCCGAGATATGGACTATCGATAATTTACACCATAGGCTCTGCTTCTAACTTGGGCCCAAATTGTAAAATGGTCTTATCTATTGGCGATTTTGTTCCAATTCACATTCCAAGTAATATTCGGCATGCTAATTACATTGCCGGTTGCCAAATTGCATTATCTCTTATAGTTTCCGAGATATGGACTATCGATAATTTACACCATAGGCTCTGCTTCTAACTTGGGCTCAAATTGTAAAATGGTCTTATCTATTGGCGATTTCGTTCCAATTCACATTCCAAGTAATATTCGGCATGCTAATTACATTGCCGGTTGCCAGATTGCATTATCTCTTATAGTTTCCGAGATATGGACTATCGATAATTTACACCTTAGGCTCTGCTCCTAACTTGCTCCCAAATTGTAAAATGGTCTTATCTATTGGCGATTTCGTTCCAATTCACATTCCAAGTAATATTCGGCATGCTAATTACATTGCCGGTTGCCAAATTGCATTATCTCTTATAGTTTCCGAGATATGGACTATCGATAATTTACTCCTTAGGCTCTGCTTCTAACTTGGGCCCAAATTGTAAAATGGTCTTATCTATTGGCGATTTCGTTCCAATTCACATTCCAAGTAATATTCGGCATGCTAATTACATTGCCGGTTGCCAACTTGCATTATCTCTTATAGTTTCCAAGATATGGACTATCGATAATTTACACCTTAGGCTCTGCTTCTAACTTGGGCCCAAATTGTAAAATGGTCTTATCTATTGGCGATTTCGTTCCAATTCACATTCCAAGTAATATTCGGCATGCTAATTACATTGCCGGTTGCCAAATTGCATTATCTCTTATAGTTTCCGAGATATGGACTATCGATAATTTACACCTTAGGCTCTGCTTCTAACTTGGGCCCAAATTGTAAAATGGTCTTATCTATTGGCGATTTCGTTCCAATTCACATTCCAAGTAATATTCGGCATGCTAATTACATTGCCGGTTGCCAAATTGCATTATCTCTTATAGTTTCCGAGATATGGACTATCGATAATTTACACCTTAGGTTCTGCTTCTAACTTGGGCCCAAATTGTAAAATGGTCTTATCTATTGGCGATTTCGTTCCAATTCACACTCCAAGTAATATTCGGCATGCTAATTACATTGCCGGTTGCGAAATTGCATTATCTCTTATAGTTTCCGAGATATGGACTATCGATAATTTACACCTTAGGCTCTGCTTCTAACTTGGGCCCAAATTGTAAAATGGTCATATCTATTGGCGATTTCGTCCCAATTTACATTCCAAGTAATATTCGGCATGCTAATTACATTGCCGGTTGCCAAATTGCATTATCTCTTATAGTTTCCGAGATATGGACTATCGATAATTTACACCTTAGGCTCTGCTTCTAACTTGGGCCCAAATTGTAAAATGGTCTTATCTATTGGCGATTTCGTTCCAATTCACATTCCAAGTAATATTCGGCATGCTAATTACATTGTCGGTTGCAAAATTGCATTATCTCTTATAGTTTCCGAGATATGGACTATCGATAATTTACACCTTAGGCTCTGCTTCTAACTTGGGCCCAAATTGTAAAATGGTCTTATCTATTGGCGATTTCGTTCCAATTCACACTCCAAGTAATATTCGGCATGCTAATTACATTGCCGGTTGCGAAATTGCATTACCTCTTATAGTTTCCGAGATATGGACTATCGATAATTTACACCTTAGGCTCTGCTTCTAACTTGCTCCCAAATTGTAAAATGGTCTTATCTATTGGCGATTTCGTTCCAATTCACATTCCAAGTAATATTCGGCATGCTAATTACATTGCCGGTTGCCAAATTGCATTATCTCTTATAGTTTCCGAAATATGGACTATCGATAATTTACACCTTAGGCTCTGCTTCTAACTTGGGCCCAAATTGTAAAATGGTCTTATCTATTGGCGATTTCGTTAAAATTCACACTCCAAGTAATATTCGGCATGCTAATTACATTGCCGGTTGCGAAATTGCATTATCTCTTATAGTTTCCGAGATATGGACTATCGATAATTTACACCTTAGGCTCTGCTTCTAACTTGGGCCCAAATTGTAAAATGGTCATATCTATTGGCGATTTCGTCCCAATTCACATTCCAAGTAATATTCGGCATGCTAATTACATTGCCGGTTGCCAAATTGCATTATCTCTTATAGTTTCCGAGATATGGACTATCGATAATTTACACCTTAGGCTCTGCTTCTAACTTGGGCCCAAATTGTAAAATGGTCTTATCTATTGGCGATTTCGTTCCAATTCACATTCCAAGTAATATTCGGCATGCTAATTACATTGCCGGTTGCCAAATTGCATTATCTCTTATAGTTTCCGAGATATGGACTATCGATAATTTACACCTTAGGCTCTGCTTCTAACTTGGGCCCAAATTGTAAAATGGTCTTATCTATTGGCGATTTCGTTCCAATTCACACTCCAAGTAATATTCGGCATGCTAATTACATTGCCGGTTGCGAAATTGCATTATCTCTTATAGTTTCCGAGATATGGACTATCGATAATTTACACCTTAGGCTCTGCTTCTAACTTGCTCCCAAATTGTAAAATGGTCTTATCTATTGGCGATTTCGTTCCAATTCACATTCCAAGTAATATTCGGCATGCTAATTACATTGCCGGTTGCGAAATTGCATTATCTCTTATAGTTTCCGAGATATGGACTATCGATAATTTACACCTTAGGCTCTGCTTCTAACTTGCTCCCAAATTGTAAAATGGTCTTATCTATTGGCGATTTCGTTCCAATTCACATTCCAAGTAATATTCGGCATGCTAATTACATTGCCGGTTGCAAAATTGCATTATCTCTTATAGTTTCCGAGATATGGACTATCGATAATTTACACCTTAGGCTCTGCTTCTAACTTGGGCCCAAATTGTAAAATGGTCATATCTATTGGCGATTTCGTCCCAATTCACATTCCAAGTAATATTCGGCATGCTAATTACATTGCCGGTTGCCAAATTGCATTATCTCTTATAGTTTCCGAGATATGGACTATCGATTATTTACACCTTAGGCTCTGCTTCTAACTTGGGCCCAAATTGTAAAATGGTCTTATCTATTGGCGATTTCGTTCCAATTCACATTCCAAGTAATATTCGGCATGCTAATTACATTGCCGGTTGCCAAATTGCATTATCTCTTATAGTTTCCGAGATATGGACTATCGATAATTTACACCTTAGGCTCTGCTTCTAACTTGGGCCCAAATTGTAAAATGGTCTTATCTATTGGCGATTTCGTTCCAATTCACACTCCAAGTAATATTCGGCATGCTAATTACATTGCCGGTTGCGAAATTGCATTATCTCTTATAGTTTCCGAGATATGGACTATCGATAATTTACACCTTAGGCTCTGCTTCTAACTTGCTCCCAAATTGTAAAATGGTCTTATCTATTGGCGATTTCGTTCCAATTCACATTCCAAGTAATATTCGGCATGCTAATTACATTGCCGGTTGCCAAATTGCATTATCTCTTATAGTTTCCGAGATATGGACTATCGATAATTTACACCTTAGGCTCTGCTTCTAACTTGCTCCCAAATTGTAAAATGGTCTTATCTATTGGCGATTTCGTTCCAATTCACATTCCAAGTAATATTCGGCATGCTAATTACATTGCCGGTTGCCAAATTGCATTATCTCTTATAGTTTCCGAGATATGGACTATCGATAATTTACACCTTAGGCTCTGCTTCTAACTTGGGCCCAAATTGTAAAATGGTCTTATCTATTGGCGATTTCGTTCCAATTCACATTCCAAGTAATATTCGGCATGCTAATTACATTGCCGGTTGCCAACTTGCATTATCTCTTATAGTTTCCAAGATATGGACTATCGATAATTTACACCTTAGGCTCTGCTTCTAACTTGGGCCCAAATTGTAAAATGGTCTTATCTATTGGCGATTTCGTTCCAATTCACATTCCAAGTAATATTCGGCATGCTAATTACATTGCCGGTTGCCAAATTGCATTATCTCTTATAGTTTCCGAGATATGGACTATCGATAATTTACACCTTAGGCTCTGCTTCTAACTTGGGCCCAAATTGTAAAATGGTCTTATCTATTGGCGATTTCGTTCCAATTCACATTCCAAGTAATATTCGGCATGCTAATTACATTGCCGGTTGCCAAATTGCATTATCTCTTATAGTTTCCGAGATATGGACTATCGATAATTTACACCTTAGGTTCTGCTTCTAACTTGGGCCCAAATTGTAAAATGGTCTTATCTATTGGCGATTTCGTTCCAATTCACACTCCAAGTAATATTCGGCATGCTAATTACATTGCCGGTTGCGAAATTGCATTATCTCTTATAGTTTCCGAGATATGGACTATCGATAATTTACACCTTAGGCTCTGCTTCTAACTTAGGCCCAAATTGTAAAATGGTCATATCTATTGGCGATTTCGTCCCAATTCACATTCCAAGTAATATTCGGCATGCTAATTACATTGCCGGTTGCCAAATTGCATTATCTCTTATAGTTTCCGAGATATGGACTATCGATAATTTACACCTTAGGCTCTGCTTCTAACTTGGGCCCAAATTGTAAAATGGTCTTATCTATTGGCGATTTCGTTCCAATTCACATTCCAAGTAATATTCGGCATGCTAATTACATTGCCGGTTGCCAAATTGCATTATCTCTTATAGTTTCCGAAATATGGACTATCGATAATTTACACCTTAGGCTCTGCTTCTAACTTGGGCCCAAATTGTAAAATGGTCTTCTCTATTGGCGATTTCGTTCCAATTCACACTCCAAGTAATATTCGGCATGCTAATTACATTGCCGGTTGCGAAATTGCATTATCTCTTATAGTTTCCGAGATATGGACTATCGATAATTTACACCTTAGGCTCTGCTTCTAACTTGGGCCCAAATTGTAAAATGGTCATATCTATTGGCGATTTCGTCCCAATTCACATTCCAAGTAATATTCGGCATGCTAATTACATTGCCGGTTGCCAAATTGCATTATCTCTTATAGTTTCCGAGATATGGACTATCGATAATTTACACCTTAGGCTCTGCTTCTAACTTGGGCCCAAATTGTAAAATGGTCTTATCTATTGGCGATTTCGTTCCAATTCACACTCCAAGTAATATTCGGCATGCTAATTACATTGCCGGTTGCGAAATTGCATTATCTCTTATAGTTTCCGAGATATGGACTATCGATAATTTACACCTTAGGCTCTGCTTCTAACTTGCTCCCAAATTGTAAAATGGTCTTATCTATTGGCGATTTCGTTCCAATTCACATTCCAAGTAATATTCGGCATGCTAATTACATTGCCGGTTGCGAAATTGCATTATCTCTTATAGTTTCCGAGATATGGACTATCGATAATTTACACCTTAGGCTCTGCTTCTAACTTGCTCCCAAATTGTAAAATGGTCTTATCTATTGGCGATTTCGTTCCAATTCACATTCCAAGTAATATTCGGCATGCTAATTACATTGCCGGTTGCCAAATTGCATTATCTCTTATAGTTTCCGAGATATGGACTATCGATAATTTACACCTTAGGCTCTGCTTCTAACTTGGGCCCAAATTGTAAAATGGTCTTATCTATTGGCGATTTCGTTCCAATTCACACTCCAAGTAATATTCGGCATGCTAATTACATTGCCGGTTGCGAAATTGCATTATCTCTTATAGTTTCCGAGATATGGACTATCGATAATTTACACCTTAGGCTCTGCTTCTAACTTGGGCCCAAATTGTAAAATGGTCATATCTATTGGCGATTTCGTCCCAATTCACATTCCAAGTAATATTCGGCATGCTAATTACATTGCCGGTTGCCAAATTGCATTATCTCTTATAGTTTCCGAGATATGGACTATCGATTATTTACACCTTAGGCTCTGCTTCTAACTTGGGCCCAAATTGTAAAATGGTCTTATCTATTGGCGATTTCGTTCCAATTCACATTCCAAGTAATATTCGGCATGCTAATTACATTGCCGGTTGCCAAATTGCATTATCTCTTATAGTTTCCGAGATATGGACTATCGATAATTTACACCTTAGGCTCTGCTTCTAACTTGGGCCCAAATTGTAAAATGGTCTTATCTATTGGCGATTTCGTTCCAATTCACACTCCAAGTAATATTCGGCATGCTAATTACATTGCCGGTTGCGAAATTGCATTATCTCTTATAGTTTCCGAGATATGGACTATCGATAATTTACACCTTAGGCTCTGCTTCTAACTTGGGCCCAAATTGTAAAATGGTCATATCTATTGGCGATTTCGTTCCAATTCACATTCCAAGTAATATTCGGCATGCTAATTACATTGCCGGTTGCCAAATTGCATTATCTCTTATAGTTTCCGAGATATGGACTATCGATAATTTACACCTTAGGCTCTGCTTCTAACTTGGGCCCAAATTGTAAAATGGTCTTATCTATTGGCGATTTCGTTCCAATTCACATTCCAAGTAATATTCGGCATGCTAATTACATTGCCGGTTGCCAAATTGCATTATCTCTTATAGTTTCCGAGATATGGACTATCGATAATTTACACCTTATGCTCTGCTTCTAACTTGGGCCCAAATTGCAAAATGGCCTTATCTATTGGCGATTTCGTCCCAATTCACATTCCAAGTAATATTCGGCATGCTAATTACATTGCCGGTTGCGAAATTGCATTATCTCTTATAGTTTCAGAGATATGGACTATCGATAATTTACACCTTAGGCTCTGCTTCTAACTTGGGCCCAAATTGTAAAATGGTCTTATCTATTGGCGATTTCGTTCCAATTCACATTCCAAGTAATATTCGGCATGCTAATTACATTGCCGGTTGCCAAATTGCATTATCTCTTATAGTTTCCGAGATATGGACTATCGATAATTTACACCTTAGGCTCTGCTTCTAACTTGGGCCCAAATTGTAAAATGGTCTTATCTATTGGCGATTTCGTTCCAATTCACATTCCAAGTAATATTCGGCATGCTAATTACATTGCCGGTTGCCAAATTGCATTATCTCTTATAGTTTCCGAGATACGGACTATCGATAATTTACATCTTAGGCTCTGCTTCTAACTTGGGCCCAAATTGTAAAATGGTCTTATCTATTGGCGATTTCGTTCTAATTCACATTCCAAGAAATATTCGGCATGCTAATTACATTGCCGGTTGCCAAATTGCATTATCTCTTATAGTTTCCGAGATATGGACTATCGATAATTTACACCATAGGCTCTGCTTCTAACTTGGGCCCAAATTGTAAAATGGTCTTATCTATTGGCGATTTCGTTCCAATTCACATTCCAAGTAATATTCGGCATGCTAATTACATTGCCGGTTGCCAAATTGCATTATCTCTTATAGTTTCCGAGATATGGACTATCGATAATTTACACCATAGGCTCTGCTTCTAACTTGGGCTCAAATTGTAAAATGGTCTTATCTATTGGCAATTTCGTTCCAATTCACATTCCAAGTAATATTCGGCATGCTAATTACATTGCCGGTTGCCAAATTGCATTATCTCTTATAGTTTCCGAGATATGGACTATCGATAATTTACACCTTAGGCTCTGCTTCTAACTTGCTCCCAAATTGTAAAATGGTCTTATCTATTGGCGATTTCGTTCCAATTCACATTCCAAGTAATATTCGGCATGCTAATTACATTGCCGGTTGCCAAATTGCATTATCTCTTATAGTTTCCGAGATATGGACTATCGATAATTTACACCTTAGGCTCTGCTTCTAACTTGGGCCCAAATTGTAAAATGGTCTTATCTATTGGCGATTTCGTTCCAATTCACATTCCAAGTAATATTCGGCATGCTAATTACATTGCCGGTTGCGAAATTGCATTATCTCTTATAGTTTCCGAGATATGGACTATCAATAATTTACACCTTAGGCTCTGCTCCTAACTTAGGCCCAAATTGTAAAATGGTCTTATCTATTGGCGATTTCGTTCCAATTCACATTCCAAGTAATATTCGGCATGCTAATTACATTGCCGGTTGCCAAATTGCATTATCTCTTATAGTTTCCGAGATATGGACTATCGATAATTTACACCTTAGGCTCTGCTTCTAACTTGGGCCCAAATTGTAAAATGGTCTTATCTATTGGCGATTTCGTTCCAATTCACATTCCAAGTTATATTCGGCATGCTAATTACATTGCCGGATGCCAAATTGAATTATCTCTTATAGTTTCCGAGATATGGACTATCGATAATTTACACCTTAGGCTCTGCTTCTAACTTGGGCCCAAATTGTAAAATGGTCTTACCTATTGGCAATTTCGTTCCAATTCACATTCCAAGTAATATTCGGCATGCTAATTACATTGCCGGTTGCCAAATTGCATTATCTCTTATAGTTTCCGAGATATGGACTATCGATAATTTACACCTTATGCTCTGCTTCTAACTTGGGCCCAAATTGTAAAATGGCCTTATCTATTGGCGATTTCGTCCCAATTCACATTCCAAGTAATATTCGGCATGCTAATTACATTGCCGGTTGCGAAATTGCATTATCTCTTAAAGTTTCAGAGATATGGACTATCGATAATTTACACCTTAGGCTCTGCTTCTAACTTGGGCCCAAATTGTAAAATGGTCTTATCTATTGGCGATTTCGTTCCAATTCACATTCCAAGTAATATTCGGCATGCTAATTACATTGCCGGTTGCCAAATTGCATTATCTCTTATAGTTTCCGAGATATGGACTATCGATAATTTACACCTTAGGCTCTGCTTCTAACTTGGGCCCAAATTGTAAAATGGTCTTATCTATTGGCGATTTCGTTCCAATTCACATTCCAAGTAATATTCGGCATGCTAATTACATTGCCGGTTGCCAAATTGAATTATCTCTTATAATTTCCGAGATATGGACTATCGATAATTTACACCTTAGGCTCTGCTTCTAACTTGGGCCCAAATTGTAAAATGGTCTTACCTATTGGCGATTTCGTTCCAATTCACATTCCAAGTAATATTCGGCATGCTAATTACATTGCCGGTTGCCAAATTGCATTATCTCTTATAGTTTCCGAGATATGGACTATCGATAATTTACACCTTAGACTCTGCTTCTAACTTGGGCCCAAATTGTAAAATGGTCTTATCTATTGGCGATTACGTTCCAATTCACATTCCAAGAAATATTCGGCATGCTAATTACATTGCCGGTTGCCAAATTGCATTATCTCTTATAGTTTCCGAGATATGGACTATCGATAATTTACACCTTAGGCTGTGCTTCTAACTTGGGCCCAAATTGTAAAATGGTCTTATCTATTGGCGATTTCGTTCCAATTCACATTCCAAGTAATATTCGGCATGCTAATTACATTGCCGGTTGCCAAATTGCATTATCTCTTATAGTTTCCGAGATATGGACTATCGATAATTTACACCTTAGGCTCTGCTTCTAACTTGGGCCCAAATTGTAAAATGGTCTTATCTATTGGCGATTTCGTTCCAATTCACATTCCAAGTAATATTCGGCATGCTAATTACATTGCCGGTTGCCAAATTGCATTATCTCTTATAGTTTCCGAGATATGGACTATCGATAATTTACACCTTAGGCTCTGCTTCTAACTTGGGCCCAAATTGTAAAATGGTCATATCTATTGGCGATTTCGTTCCAATTCACATTCCAAGTAATATTCGGCATGCTAATTACATTGCCGGTTGCCAAATTGCATTATCTCTTATAGTTTCCGAGATATGGACTATCGATAATTTACACCTTAGGCTCTGCTTCTAACTTGGGCCCAAATTGTAAAATGGTCTTATCTATTGGCGATTTCGTTCCAATTCACATTCCAAGTAATATTCGGCATGCTAATTACATTGCCGGTTGCCAAATTGCATTATCTCTTATAGTTTCCGAGATATGGACTATCGATAATTTACACCTTAGGCTCTGCTTCTAACTTGGACCCAAATTGTAAAATGGTCTTATCTATTGGCGATTTCGTCCCAATTCACATTCCAAGTAATATTCGGCATGCTAATTACATTGCCGGTTGCCAAATTGCATTATCTCTTATAGTTTCCGAGATATGGACTATCGATAATTTACACCTTAGGCTCTGCTTCTAACTTGGGTTCAAATTGTAAAATGGTCTTATCTATTGGCGATTTCGTTCCAATTCACATTCCAAGTAATATTCGGCATGCTAATTACATTGCCGGTTGCCAAATTGCATTATCTCTTATAGTTTCCGAGATATGGACTATCGATAATTTACACCTTATGCTCTGCTTCTAACTTGGGCCCAAATTGCAAAATGGCCTTATCTATTGGCGATTTCGTCCCAATTCACATTCCAAGTAATATTCGGCATGCTAATTACATTGCCGGTTGCGAAATTGCATTATCTCTTATAGTTTCAGAGATATGGACTATCGATAATTTACACCTTAGGCTCTGCTTCTAACTTGGGCCCAAATTGTAAAATGGTCTTATCTATTGGCGATTTCGTTCCAATTCACATTCCAAGTAATATTCGGCATGCTAATTACATTGCCGGTTGCCAAATTGCATTATCTCTTATAGTTTCCGAGATATGGACTATCGATAATTTACACCTTAGGCTCTGCTTCTAACTTGGGCCCAAATTGTAAAATGGTCTTATCTATTGGCGATTTCGTTCCAATTCACATTCCAAGTAATATTCGGCATGCTAATTACATTGCCGGTTGCCAAATTGCATTATCTCTTATAGTTTCCGAGATATGGACTATCGATAATTTACACCTTAGGCTCTGCTTCTAACTTGGGCCCAAATTGTAAAATGGTCTTATCTATTGGCGATTTCGTTCCAATTCACATTCCAAGTAATATTCGGCATGCTAATTACATTGCCGGTTGCCAAATTGCATTATCTCTTATAGTTTCCGAGATATGGACTATCGATAATTTACACCTTAGGCTCTGCTTCTAACTTGGACCCAAATTGTAAAATGGTCTTATCTATTGGCGATTTCGTCCCAATTCACATTCCAAGTGATATTCGGCATGCTAATTACATTGCCGGTTGCGAAATTGCATTATCTCTTATAGTTTCCGAGATATGGACTATCAATAATTTACACCTTAGGCTCTGCTTCTAACTTAGGCCCAAATTGTAAAATGACCTTATCTATTGGCGATTTCGTTCCAATTCACATTCCAAGTAATATTCGGCATGCTAATTACATTGCCGGTTGCCAAATTGCATTATCTCTTATAGTTTCCGAGATATGGACTATCGATAATTTACACCTTAGGCTCTGCTTCTAACTTGGGCCCAAATTGTAAAATGGTCTTATCTATTGGCGATTTCGTTCCAATTCACATTCCAAGTAATATTCGGCATGCTAATTACATTGCCGGTTGCCAAATTGCATTATCTCTTATAGTTTCCGAGATATGGACTATCGATAATTTACACCTTAGGCTCTGCTTCTAACTTGGGCCCAAATTGTAAAATGGTCTTATCTATTGGCGATTTCGTTCCAATTCACACTCCAAGTAATATTCGGCATGCTAATTACATTGCCGGTTGCGAAATTGCATTATCTCTTATAGTTTCCGAGATATGGACTATCGATAATTTAAACCTTAGGCTCTGCTTCTAACTTGGGCCCAAATTGTAAAATGGTCATATCTATTGGCGATTTCGTTCCAATTCACATTCCAAGTAATATTCGGCATGCTAATTACATTGCCGGTTGCCAAATTGCATTATCTCTTATAGTTTCCGAGATATGGACTATCGATAATTTACACCTTAGGCTCTGCTTCTAACTTGGGCCCAAATTGTAAAATGGTCTTATCTATTGGCGATTTCGTTCCAATTCACATTCCAAGTAATATTCGGCATGCTAATTACATTGCCGGTTGCCAAATTGCATTATCTCTTATAGTTTCCGAGATATGGACTATCGATAATTTACACCTTAGGCTCTGCTTCTAACTTGGACCCAAATTGTAAAATGGTCTTATCTATTGGCGATTTCGTCCCAATTCACATTCCAAGTAATATTCGGCATGCTAATTACATTGCCGGTTGCCAAATTGCATTATCTCTTATAGTTTCCGAGATATGGACTATCGATAATTTACACCTTAGGCTCTGCTTCTAACTTGGGTTCAAATTGTAAAATGGTCTTATCTATTGGCGATTTCGTTCCAATTCACATTCCAAGTAATATTCGGCATGCTAATTACATTGCCGGTTGCCAAATTGCATTATCTCTTATAGTTTCCGAGATATGGACTATCGATAATTTACACCTTATGCTCTGCTTCTAACTTGGGCCCAAATTGCAAAATGGCCTTATCTATTGGCGATTTCGTCCCAATTCACATTCCAAGTAATATTCGGCATGCTAATTACATTGCCGGTTGCGAAATTGCATTATCTCTTATAGTTTCAGAGATATGGACTATCGATAATTTACACCTTAGGCTCTGCTTCTAACTTGGGCCCAAATTGTAAAATGGTCTTATCTATTGGCGATTTCGTTCCAATTCACATTCCAAGTAATATTCGGCATGCTAATTACATTGCCGGTTGCCAAATTGCATTATCTATTATAGTTTCCGAGATATGGACTATCGATAATTTACACCTTAGGCTCTGCTTCTAACTTGGGCCCAAATTGTAAAATGGTCTTATCTATTGGCGATTTCGTTCCAATTCACATTCCAAGTAATATTCGGCATGCTAATTACATTGCCGGTTGCCAAATTGCATTATCTCTTATAGTTTCCGAGATATGGACTATCGATAATTTACATCTTAGGCTCTGCTTCTAATTTGGGCCCAAATTGTAAAATGGTCTTATCTATTGGCGATTTCGTTCTAATTCACATTCCAAGAAATATTCGGCATGCTAATTACATTGCCGGTTGCCAAATTGCATTATCTCTTATAGTTTCCGAGATATGGACTATCGATAATTTACACCATAGGCTCTGCTTCTAACTTGGGCCCAAATTGTAAAATGGTCTTATCTATTGGCGATTTCGTTCCAATTCACATTCCAAGTAATATTCGGCATGCTAATTACATTGCCGGTTGCCAAATTGCATTATCTCTTATAGTTTCCGAGATATGGACTATCGATAATTTACACCATAGGCTCTGCTTCTAACTTGGGCTCAAATTGTAAAATGGTCTTATCTATTGGCGATTTCGTTCCAATTCACATTCCAAGTAATATTCGGCATGCTAATTACATTGCCGGTTGCCAAATTGCATTATCTCTTATAGTTTCCGAGATATGGACTATCGATAATTTACACCTTAGGCTCTGCTTCTAACTTGCTCCCAAATTGTAAAATGGTCTTATTTATTGGCGATTTCGTTCCAATTCACATTCCAAGTAATATTCGGCATGCTAATTACATTGCCGGTTGCCAAATTGCATTATCTCTTATAGTTTCCGAGATATGGACTATCGATAATTTACACCATAGGCTCTGCTTCTAACTTGGGCTCAAATTGTAAAATGGTCTTATCTATTGGCGATTTCGTTCCAATTCACATTCCAAGTAATATTCGGCATGCTAATTACATTGCCGGTTGCCAAATTGCATTATCTCTTATAGTTTCCGAGATATGGACTATCGATAATTTACACCTTAGGCTCTGCTTCTAACTTGGGCCCAAATTGTAAAATGGTCTTACCTATTGGCGATTTCGTTCCAATTCACATTCCAAGTAATATTCGGCATGCTAATTACATTGCCGGTTGCCAAATTGCATTATCTTTTATAGTTTCCGAGATATGGACTATCGATAATTTACACCTTAGGCTCTGCTTCTAACTTGGGCCCAAATTGTAAAATGGTCTTATCTATTGGCGATTTCGTTCCAATTCACATTCCAAGTAATATTCGGCATGCTAATTACATTGCCGGTTGCCAAATTGCATTATCTCTTATAGTTTCCGAGATATGGACTATCGATAATTTACACCTTAGGCTCTGCTTCTAACTTGGGCCCAAATTGTAAAATGGTCTTACCTATTGGCGATTTCGTTCCAATTCACATTCCAAGTAATATTCGGCATGCTAATTACATTGCCGGTTGCCAAATTGCATTATCTCTTATAGTTTCCGAGATATGGACTATCGATAATTTACACCTTAGGCTCTGCTTCTAACTTGGGCCCAAATTGTAAAATGGTCTTATCTATTGGCGATTTCGTTCCAATTCACATTCCAAGTAATATTCGGCATGCTAATTACATTGCCGGTTGCCAACTTGCATTATCTCTTATAGTTTCCGACATATGGACTATCGATAATTTACACCTTAGGCTCTGCTTCTAACTTGGGCCCAAATTGTAAAATGGTCTTATCTATTGGCGATTTCGTTCCAATTCACATTCCAAGTAATAATCGGCATGCTAATTACATTGCCGGTTGCCAAATTGCATTATCTCTTATAGTTTCCGAGATATGGACTATCGATAATTTACACCTTAGGCTCTGCTTCTAACTTGGGCCCAAATTGTAAAATGGTCTTATCTATTGGCGATTTCGTTCCAATTCACATTCCAAGTAATATTCGGCATGCTAATTACATTGCCGGTTGCCAAATTGCATTATCTCTTATAGTTTCCGAGATATGGACTATCGATAATTTACACCTTAGGCTCTGCTTCTAACTTGGGCCCAAATTGTAAAATGGTCTTATCTATTGGCGATTTCGTTCCAATTCACATTCCAAGTAATATTCGGCATGCTAATTACATTGCCGGTTGCCAAATTGCATTATCTCTTATAGTTTCCGAGATATGGACTATCGATAATTTACACCTTAGGCTCTGCTTCTAACTTGGACCCAAATTGTAAAATGGTCTTATCTATTGGCGATTTCGTCCCAATTCACATTCCAAGTGATACTCGGCTTGCTAATTACATTGCCGGTTGCGAAATTGCATTATCTCTTATAGTTTCCGAGATATGGACTATCAATAATTTACACCTTAGGCTCTGCTTCTAGGTTCGTCCATCGATCGATGACCTTATCTATTGGCGATTTCGTTCCAATTCACATTCCAAGTAATATTCGGCATGCTAATTACATTGCCGGTTGCCAAATTGCATTATCTCTTATAGTTTCCGAGATATGGACTATCGATAATTTACACCTTAGGCTCTGCTTCTAACTTGGGCCCAAATTGTAAAATGGTCTTATCTATTGGCGATTTCGTTCCAATTCACATTCCAAGTAATATTCGGCATGCTAATTACATTGCCGGTTGCCAAATTGCATTATCTCTTATAGTTTCCGAGATATGGACTATCGATAATTTACACCTTAGGCTCTGCTTCTAACTTGGGCCCAAATTGTAAAATGGTCTTATCTATTGGCGATTTCGTTCCAATTCACATTCCAAGTAATATTCGGCATGCTAATTACATTGCCGGTTGCCAAATTGCATTATCTCTTATAGTTTCCGAGATATGGACTATCGATAATTTACACCATAGGCTCTGCTTCTAACTTGGGCCCAAATTGTAAAATGGTCTTATCTATTGGCAATTTCGTTCCAATTCACATTCCAAGTAATATTCGGCATGCTAATTACATTGCCGGTTGCCAAATTGAATTATCTCTTATAGTTTCCGAGATATGGACTATCGATAATTTACACCTTAGGCTCTGCTTCTAACTTGGGCCCAAATTGTAAAATGGTCTTACCTATTGGCGATTTCGTTCCAATTCACATTCCAAGTAATATTCGGCATGCTAATTACATTGCCGGTTGCCAAATTGCATTATCTCTTATAGTTTCCGAGATATGGACTATCGATAATTTACACCTTAGTCTCTGCTTCTAACTTGGGCCCAAATTGTAAAATGGTCTTATCTATTGGCGATTTCGTTCCAATTCACATTCCAAGTAATATTCGGCATGCTAATTACATTGCCGGTTGCCAAATTGCATTATCTCTTATAGTTTCCGAGATATGGACTATCGATAATTTACACCATAGGCTCTGCTTCTAACTTGGGCCCAAATTGTAAAATGGTCTTATCTATTGGCGATTTCGTTCCAATTCACATTAAAAGTAATATTCGGCATGCTAATTACATTGCCGGTTGCCAAATTGAATTATCTCTTATAGTTTCCGAGATATGGACTATCGATAATTTACACCTTAGACTCTGCTTCTAACTTGGGCCCAAATTGTAAAATGGTCTTACCTATTGGCGATTTCGTTCCAATACATATTCCAAGTAATATTCGGCATGCTAATTACATTGCCGGTTGCCAAATTGCATTATCTCTTATAGTTTCCGAGATATGGACTATCGATAATTTACACCTTAGGCTCTGCTTCTAACTTGGGCCCAAATTGTAAAATGGTCTTACCTATTGGCGATTTCGTTCCAATTCACATTCCAAGTAATATTCGGCATGCTAATTACATTGCCGGTTGCCAAATTGCATTATCTCTTATAGTTTCCGAGATATGGACTATCGATAATTTACACCTTAGTCTCTGCTTCTAACTTGGGCCCAAATTGTAAAATGGTCTTATCTATTGGCGATTTCGTTCCAATTCACATTCCAAGTAATATTCGGCATGCTAATTACATTGCCGGTTGCCAAATTGCATTATCTCTTATAGTTTCCGAGATATGGACTATCGATAATTTACACCTTAGGCTCTGCTTCTAACTTGGGCCCAAATTGTAAAATGGTCTTATCTATTGGCGATTTCGTTCCAATTCACATTCCAAGTAATATTCGGCATGCTAATTACATTGCCGGTTGCCAAATTGCATTATCTCTTATAGTTTCCGAGATATGGACTATCGATAATTTACACCTTAGGCTCTGCTTCTAACTTGGGCACAAATTGTAAAATGGTCTTATCTATTGGCGATTTCGTTCCAATTCACATTCCAAGTAATATTCGGCATGCTAATTACATTGCCGGTTGCCAAATTGCATTATCTCTTATAGTTTCCGAGATATGGACTATCGATAATTTACACCATAGGCTCTGCTTCTAACTTGGGCCCAAATTGTAAAATGGTCTTATCTATTGGCAATTTCGTTCCAATTCACATTCCAAGTAATATTCGGCATGCTAATTACATTGCCGGTTGCCAAATTGAATTATCTCTTATAGTTTCCGAGATATGGACTATCGATAATTTACACCTTAGGCTCTGCTTCTAACTTGGGCCCAAATTGTAAAATGGTCTTACCTATTGGCGATTTCGTTCCAATTCACATTCCAAGTAATATTCGGCATGCTAATTACATTGCCGGTTGCCAAATTGCATTATCTCTTATAGTTTCCGAGATATGGACTATCGATAATTTACACCTTAGGCTCTGCTTCTAACTTGGACCCAAATTGTAAAATGGTCTTATCTATTGGCGATTTCGTCCCAATTCACATTCCAAGTGATACTCGGCATGCTAATTACATTGCCGGTTGCGAAATTGCATTATCTCTTATAGTTTCCGAGATATGGACTATCAATAATTTACACCTTAGGCTCTGCTTCTAACTTAGGCCCAAATTGTAAAATGACCTTATCTATTGGCGATTTCGTTCCAATTCACATTCCAAGTAATATTCGGCATGCTAATTACATTGCCGGTTGCCAAATTGCATTATCTCTTATAGTTTCCGAGATATGGACTATCGATAATTTACACCTTAGGCTCTGCTTCTAACTTGGGCCCAAATTGTAAAATGGTCTTATCTATTGGCGATTTCGTTCCAATTCACATTCCAAGTAATATTCGGCATGCTAATTACATTGCCGGTTGCCAAATTGCATTATCTCTTATAGTTTCCGAGATATGGACTATCGATAATTTACACCTTAGGCTCTGCTTCTAACTTGGGCCCAAATTGTAAAATGGTCTTATCTATTGGCGATTTCGTTCCAATTCACATTCCAAGTAATATTCGGCATGCTAATTACATTGCCGGTTGCCAAATTGCATTATCTCTTATAGTTTCCGAGATATGGACTATCGATAATTTACACCATAGGCTCTGCTTCTAACTTGGGCCCAAATTGTAAAATGGTCTTATCTATTGGCAATTTCGTTCCAATTCACATTCCAAGTAATATTCGGCATGCTAATTACATTGCCGGTTGCCAAATTGAATTATCTCTTATAGTTTCCGAGATATGGACTATCGATAATTTACACCTTAGGCTCTGCTTCTAACTTGGGCCCAAATTGTAAAATGGTCTTACCTATTGGCGATTTCGTTCCAATTCACATTCCAAGTAATATTCGGCATGCTAATTACATTGCCGGTTGCCAAATTGCATTATCTCTTATAGTTTCCGAGATATGGACTATCGATAATTTACACCTTAGTCTCTGCTTCTAACTTGGGCCCAAATTGTAAAATGGTCTTATCTATTGGCGATTTCGTTCCAATTCACATTCCAAGTAATATTCGGCATGCTAATTACATTGCCGGTTGCCAAATTGCATTATCTCTTATAGTTTCCGAGATATGGACTATCGATAATTTACACCATAGGCTCTGCTTCTAACTTGGGCCCAAATTGTAAAATGGTCTTATCTATTGGCGATTTCGTTCCAATTCACATTAAAAGTAATATTCGGCATGCTAATTACATTGCCGGTTGCCAAATTGAATTATCTCTTATAGTTTCCGAGATATGGACTATCGATAATTTACACCTTAGACTCTGCTTCTAACTTGGGCCCAAATTGTAAAATGGTCTTACCTATTGGCGATTTCGTTCCAATACATATTCCAAGTAATATTCGGCATGCTAATTACATTGCCGGTTGCCAAATTGCATTATCTCTTATAGTTTCCGAGATATGGACTATCGATAATTTACACCTTATGCTCTGCTTCTAACTTGGGCCCAAATTGTAAAATGGCCTTATCTATTGGCGATTTCGTCCCAATTCACATTCCAAGTAATATTCGGCATGCTAATTACATTGCCGGTTGCGAAATTGCATTATCTCTTATAGTTTCCGAGATATGGACTATCGATAATTTACACCTTAGGCTCTGCTTCTAACTTGGGCCCAAATTGTAAAATGGTCTTATCTATTGGCGATTTCGTTCCAATTCACATTCCAAGTAATATTCGGCATGCTAATTACATTGCCGGTTGCCAAATTGCATTATCTCTTATAGTTTCCGAGATATGGACTATCGATAATTTACACCTTAGGCTCTGCTTCTAACTTGGGCCCAAATTGTAAAATGGTCTTATCTATTGGCGATTTCGTTCCAATTCACATTCCAAGTAATATTCGGCATGCTAATTACATTGCCGGTTGCCAAATTGCATTATCTCTTATAGTTTCCGAGATATGGACTATCGATAATTTACACCTTAGGCTCTGCTTCTAACTTGCTCCCAAATTGTAAAATGGTCTTATCTATTGGCGATTTCGTTCCAATTCACATTCCAAGTAATATTCGGCATGCTAATTACATTGCCGGTTGCCAAATTGCATTATCTCTTATAGTTTCCGAGATATGGACTATCGATAATTTACACCTTAGGCTCTGCTTCTAACTTGGGCCCAAATTGTAAAATGGTCTTATCTATTGGCGATTTCGTTCCAATTCACATTCCAAGTAATATTCGGCATGCTAATTACATTGCCGGTTGCCAAATTGAATTATCTCTTATAGTTTCCGAGATATGGACTATCGATAATTTACACCTTAGGCTCTGCTTCTAACTTGGGCCCAAATTGTAAAATGGTCTTACCTATTGGCGATTTCGTTCCAATTCACATTCCAAGTAATATTCGGCATGCTATTTACATTGCCGGTTGCCAAATTGCATTATCTCTTATAGTTTCCGAGATATGGACTATCGATAATTTACACCTTAGGCTCTGCTTTTAACTTGGGCCCAAATTGTAAAATGGTTTTATCTATTGGCGATTTCGTTCCAATTCACATTCCAGGTAATATTCGGCATGCTAATTACATTGCCGGTTGCCAAATTGCATTATCTCTTATAGTTTCCGAGATATGGACTATCGATAATTTACACCATAGGCTCTGCTTCTAACTTGGGCTCAAATTGTAAAATGGTCTTATCTATTGGCGATTTCGTTCCAATTCACATTCCAAGTACTATTCGGAATGCTAATTACATTGCCGGTTGCCAAATTGCATTATCTCTTATAGTTTCCGAGATATGGACTATCGATAATTTACACCTTAGGCTCTGCTTCTAACTTGCTCCCAAATTGTAAAATGGTCTTATCTATTGGCGATTTCGTTCCAATTCACATTCCAAGTAATATTCGGCATGCTAATTACATTGCCGGTTGCCAAATTGCATTATCTTTTATAGTTTCCGAGATATGGACTATCGATAATTTACACCTTAGGCTCTGCTTCTAACTTGGGCCCAAATTGTAAAATGGTCTTATCTATTGGCGATTTCGTTCCAATTCACATTCCAAGTAATATTCGGCATGCTAATTACATTGCCGGTTGCCAAATTGAATTATCTCTTATAGTTTCCGAGATATGGACTATCGATAATTTACACCTTAGGCTCTGCTTCTAACTTGGGCCCAAATTGTAAAATGGTCTTACCTATTGGCGATTTCGTTCCAATTCACATTCCAAGTAATATTCGGCATGCTAATTACATTGCCGGTTGCCAAATTGCATTATCTCTTATAGTTTCCGAGATATGGACTATCGATAATTTACACCTTAGGCTCTGCTTCTAACTTGGGCCCAAATTGTAAAATGGTCTTATCTATTGGCGATTTCGTTCCAATTCACATTCCAAGTAATATTCGGCATGCTAATTACATTGCCGGTTGCCAAATTGCATTATCTCTTATAGTTTCCGAGATATGGACTATCGATAATTTACACCTTAGGCTCTGCTTCTAACTTGGGCCCAAATTGTAAAATGGTCTTATCTATTGGCGATTTCGTTCCAATTCACATTCCAAGTAATATTCGGCATGCTAATTACATTGCCGGTTGCCAAATTGTATTATCTCTTATAGTTTCCGAGATATGGACTATCAATTATTTACACCATAGGCTCTGCTTCTAACTTGGGCCCAAATTGTAAAATGGTCTTATCTATTGGCAATTTCGTTCCAATTCACATTCCAAGTAATATTCGGCATGCTAATTACATTGCCGGTTGCCAAATTGAATTATCTCTTATAGTTTCCGAGATATGGACTATCGATAATTTACACCTTAGGCTCTGCTTCTAACTTGGGCCCAAATTGTAAAATGGTCTTACCTATTGGCGATTTCGTTCCAATTCACATTCCAAGTAATATTCGGCATGCTAATTACATTGCCGGTTGCCAAATTGCATTATCTCTTATAGTTTCCGAGATATGGACTATCGATAATTTACACCTTAGTCTCTGCTTCTAACTTGGGCCCAAATTGTAAAATGGTCTTATCTATTGGCGATTTCGTTCCAATTCACATTCCAAGTAATATTCGGCATGCTAATTACATTGCCGGTTGCCAAATTGCATTATCTCTTATAGTTTCCGAGATATGGACTATCAATTATTTACACCATAGGCTCTGCTTCTAACTTGGGCCCAAATTGTAAAATGGTCTTATCTATTGGCAATTTCGTTCCAATTCACATTCCAAGTAATATTCGGCATGCTAATTACATTGCCGGTTGCCAAATTGAATTATCTCTTATAGTTTCCGAGATATGGACTATCGATAATTTACACCTTAGGCTCTGCTTCTAACTTGGGCCCAAATTGTAAAATGGTCTTACCTATTGGCGATTTCGTTCCAATTCACATTCCAAGTAATATTCGGCATGCTAATTACATTGCCGGTTGCCAAATTGCATTATCTCTTATAGTTTCCGAGATATGGACTATCGATAATTTACACCTTAGTCTCTGCTTCTAACTTGGGCCCAAATTGTAAAATGGTCTTATCTATTGGCGATTTCGTTCCAATTCACATTCCAAGTAATATTCGGCATGCTAATTACATTGCCGGTTGCCAAATTGCATTATCTCTTATAGTTTCCGAGATATGGACTATCGATAATTTACACCATAGGCTCTGCTTCTAACTTGGGCCCAAATTGTAAAATGGTCTTATCTATTGGCGATTTCGTTCCAATTCACATTAAAAGTAATATTCGGCATGCTAATTACATTGCCGGTTGCCAAATTGAATTATCTCTTATAGTTTCCGAGATATGGACTATCGATAATTTACACCTTAGGCTCTGCTTCTAACTTGGGCCCAAATTGTAAAATGGTCTTATCTATTGGCGATTTCGTTCCAATTCACATTCCAAGTAATATTCGGCATGCTAATTACATTGCCGGTTGCCAAATTGCATTATCTCTTATAGTTTCCGAGATATGGACTATCGATAATTTACACCTTAGGCTCTGCTTCTAACTTGGGCCCAAATTGTAAAATGGTCTTATCTATTGGCGATTTCGTTCCAATTCACATTCCAAGTAATATTCGGCATGCTAATTACATTGCCGGTTGCCAAATTGCATTATCTCTTATAGTTTCCGAGATATGGACTATCGATAATTTACACCATAGGCTCTGCTTCTAACTTGGGCCCAAATTGTAAAATGGTCTTATCTATTGGCAATTTCGTTCCAATTCACATTCCAAGTAATATTCGGCATGCTAATTACATTGCCGGTTGCCAAATTGAATTATCTCTTATAGTTTCCGAGATATGGACTATCGATAATTTACACCTTAGGCTCTGCTTCTAACTTGGGCCCAAATTGTAAAATGGTCTTACCTATTGGCGATTTCGTTCCAATTCACATTCCAAGTAATATTCGGCATGCTAATTACATTGCCGGTTGCCAAATTGCATTATCTCTTATAGTTTCCGAGATATGGACTATCGATAATTTACACCTTAGTCTCTGCTTCTAACTTGGGCCCAAATTGTAAAATGGTCTTATCTATTGGCGATTTCGTTCCAATTCACATTCCAAGTAATATTCGGCATGCTAATTACATTGCCGGTTGCCAAATTGCATTATCTCTTATAGTTTCCGAGATATGGACTATCGATAATTTACACCATAGGCTCTGCTTCTAACTTGGGCCCAAATTGTAAAATGGTCTTATCTATTGGCGATTTCGTTCCAATTCACATTAAAAGTAATATTCGGCATGCTAATTACATTGCCGGTTGCCAAATTGAATTATCTCTTATAGTTTCCGAGATATGGACTATCGATAATTTACACCTTAGACTCTGCTTCTAACTTGGGCCCAAATTGTAAAATGGTCTTACCTATTGGCGATTTCGTTCCAATACATATTCCAAGTAATATTCGGCATGCTAATTACATTGCCGGTTGCCAAATTGCATTATCTCTTATAGTTTCCGAGATATGGACTATCGATAATTTACACCTTATGCTCTGCTTCTAACTTGGGCCCAAATTGTAAAATGGCCTTATCTATTGGCGATTTCGTCCCAATTCACATTCCAAGTAATATTCGGCATGCTAATTACATTGCCGGTTGCGAAATTGCATTATCTCTTATAGTTTCCGAGATATGGACTATCGATAATTTACACCTTAGGCTCTGCTTCTAACTTGGGCCCAAATTGTAAAATGGTCTTATCTATTGGCGATTTCGTTCCAATTCACATTCCAAGTAATATTCGGCATGCTAATTACATTGCCGGTTGCCAAATTGCATTATCTCTTATAGTTTCCGAGATATGGACTATCGATAATTTACACCTTAGGCTCTGCTTCTAACTTGGGCCCAAATTGTAAAATGGTCTTATCTATTGGCGATTTCGTTCCAATTCACATTCCAAGTAATATTCGGCATGCTAATTACATTGCCGGTTGCCAAATTGCATTATCTCTTATAGTTTCCGAGATATGGACTATCGATAATTTACACCTTAGGCTCTGCTTCTAACTTGCTCCCAAATTGTAAAATGGTCTTATCTATTGGCGATTTCGTTCCAATTCACATTCCAAGTAATATTCGGCATGCTAATTACATTGCCGGTTGCCAAATTGCATTATCTCTTATAGTTTCCGAGATATGGACTATCGATAATTTACACCTTAGGCTCTGCTTCTAACTTGGGCCCAAATTGTAAAATGGTCTTATCTATTGGCGATTTCGTTCCAATTCACATTCCAAGTAATATTCGGCATGCTAATTACATTGCCGGTTGCCAAATTGAATTATCTCTTATAGTTTCCGAGATATGGACTATCGATAATTTACACCTTAGGCTCTGCTTCTAACTTGGGCCCAAATTGTAAAATGGTCTTACCTATTGGCGATTTCGTTCCAATTCACATTCCAAGTAATATTCGGCATGCTATTTACATTGCCGGTTGCCAAATTGCATTATCTCTTATAGTTTCCGAGATATGGACTATCGATAATTTACACCTTAGGCTCTGCTTTTAACTTGGGCCCAAATTGTAAAATGGTTTTATCTATTGGCGATTTCGTTCCAATTCACATTCCAGGTAATATTCGGCATGCTAATTACATTGCCGGTTGCCAAATTGCATTATCTCTTATAGTTTCCGAGATATGGACTATCGATAATTTACACCATAGGCTCTGCTTCTAACTTGGGCTCAAATTGTAAAATGGTCTTATCTATTGGCGATTTCGTTCCAATTCACATTCCAAGTAATATTCGGAATGCTAATTACATTGCCGGTTGCCAAATTGCATTATCTCTTATAGTTTCCGAGATATGGACTATCGATAATTTACACCTTAGGCTCTGCTTCTAACTTGCTCCCAAATTGTAAAATGGTCTTATCTATTGGCGATTTCGTTCCAATTCACATTCCAAGTAATATTCGGCATGCTAATTACATTGCCGGTTGCCAAATTGCATTATCTTTTATAGTTTCCGAGATATGGACTATCGATAATTTACACCTTAGGCTCTGCTTCTAACTTGGGCCCAAATTGTAAAATGGTCTTATCTATTGGCGATTTCGTTCCAATTCACATTCCAAGTAATATTCGGCATGCTAATTACATTGCCGGTTGCCAAATTGAATTATCTCTTATAGTTTCCGAGATATGGACTATCGATAATTTACACCTTAGGCTCTGCTTCTAACTTGGGCCCAAATTGTAAAATGGTCTTACCTATTGGCGATTTCGTTCCAATTCACATTCCAAGTAATATTCGGCATGCTAATTACATTGCCGGTTGCCAAATTGCATTATCTCTTATAGTTTTCAAGATATGGACTATCGATAATTTACACTTTAGGCTCTGCTTTTAACTTGGGCCCAAATTGTAAAATGGTTTTATCTATTGGCGATTTCGTTCCAATTCACATTCCAAGTAATATTCGGCATGCTAATTACATTGCCGTTTGCCAAATTGCATTATCTCTTATAGTTTCCGAGATATGGACTATCGATAATTTACACCTTAGGCTCTGCTTCTAACTTGGGCCCAAATTGTAAAATGGTCTTATCTATTGGCGATTTCGTTCCAATTCACATTCCAAGTAATATTCGGCATGCTAATTACATTGCCGGTTGCCAAATTGCATTATCTCTTATAGTTTCCGAGATATGGACTATCGATAATTTACACCTTAGGCTCTGCTTCTAACTTGGGCCCAAATTGTAAAATGGTCTTATCTATTGGCGATTTCGTTCCAATTCACATTCCAAGTAATATTCGGCATGCTAATTACATTGCCGGTTGCCAAATTGTATTATCTCTTATAGTTTCCGAGATATGGACTATCAATTATTTACACCATAGGCTCTGCTTCTAACTTGGGCCCAAATTGTAAAATGGTCTTATCTATTGGCAATTTCGTTCCAATTCACATTCCAAGTAATATTCGGCATGCTAATTACATTGCCGGTTGCCAAATTGAATTATCTCTTATAGTTTCCGAGATATGGACTATCGATAATTTACACCTTAGGCTCTGCTTCTAACTTGGGCCCAAATTGTAAAATGGTCTTACCTATTGGCGATTTCGTTCCAATTCACATTCCAAGTAATATTCGGCATGCTAATTACATTGCCGGTTGCCAAATTGCATTATCTCTTATAGTTTCCGAGATATGGACTATCGATAATTTACACCTTAGTCTCTGCTTCTAACTTGGGCCCAAATTGTAAAATGGTCTTATCTATTGGCGATTTCGTTCCAATTCACATTCCAAGTAATATTCGGCATGCTAATTACATTGCCGGTTGCCAAATTGCATTATCTCTTATAGTTTCCGAGATATGGACTATCGATAATTTACACCATAGGCTCTGCTTCTAACTTGGGCCCAAATTGTAAAATGGTCTTATCTATTGGCGATTTCGTTCCAATTCACATTAAAAGTAATATTCGGCATGCTAATTACATTGCCGGTTGCCAAATTGAATTATCTCTTATAGTTTCCGAGATATGGACTATCGATAATTTACACCTTAGACTCTGCTTCTAACTTGGGCCCAAATTGTAAAATGGTCTTACCTATTGGCGATTTCGTTCCAATTCACATTCCAAGTAATATTCGGCATGCTAATTACATTGCCGGTTGCCAAATTGCATTATCTCTTATAGTTTCCGAGATATGGACTATCGATAATTTACACCTTATGCTCTGCTTCTAACTTGGGCCCAAATTGTAAAATGGCCTTATCTATTGGCGATTTCGTCCCAATTCACATTCCAAGTAATATTCGGCATGCTAATTACATTGCCGGTTGCGAAATTGCATTATCTCTTATAGTTTCCGAGATATGGACTATCGATAATTTACACCTTAGGCTCTGCTTCTAACTTGGGCCCAAATTGTAAAATGGTCTTATCTATTGGCGATTTCGTTCCAATTCACATTCCAAGTAATATTCGGCATGCTAATTACATTGCCGGTTGCCAAATTGCATTATCTCTTATAGTTTCCGAGATATGGACTATCGATAATTTACACCTTAGGCTCTGCTTCTAACTTGGTCCCAAATTGTAAAATGGTCTTATCTATTGGCGATTTCGTTCCAATTCACATTCCAAGTAATATTCGGAATGCTAATTACATTGCCGGTTGCCAAATTGCATTATCTCTTATAGTTTCCGAGATATGGACTATCGATAATTTACACCTTAGGCTCTGCTTCTAACTTGCTCCCAAATTGTAAAATGGTCTTATCTATTGGCGATTTCGTTCCAATTCACATTCCAAGTAATATTCGGCATGCTAATTACATTGCCGGTTGCCAAATTGCATTATCTCTTATAGTTTCCGAGATATGGACTATCGATAATTTACACCATAGGCTCTGCTTCTAACTTGGGCTCAAATTGTAAAATGGTCTTATCTATTGGCGATTTCGTTCCAATTCACATTCCAAGTAATATTCGGCATGCTAATTACATTGCCGGTTGCCAAATTGCATTATCTCTTATAGTTTCCGAGATATGGACTATCGATAATTTACACCTTAGGCTCTGCTTCTAACTTGGGCCCAAATTGTAAAATGGTCTTACCTATTGGCGATTTCGTTCCAATTCACATTCCAAGTAATATTCGGCATGCTAATTACATTGCCGGTTGCCAAATTGCATTATCTCTTATAGTTTCCGAGATATGGACTATCGATAATTTACACCTTAGGCTCTGCTTCTAACTTGGGCCCAAATTGTAAAATGGTCTTATCTATTGGCGATTTCGTTCCAATTCACATTCCAAGTAATATTCGGCATGCTAATTACATTGCCGGTTGCCAAATTGCATTATCTCTTATAGTTTCCGAGATATGGACTATCGATAATTTACACCTTAGGCTCTGCTTCTAACTTGGGCCCAAATTGTAAAATGGTCTTACCTATTGGCGATTTCGTTCCAATTCACATTCCAAGTAATATTCGGCATGCTAATTACATTGCCGGTTGCCAAATTGCATTATCTCTTATAGTTTCCGAGATATGGACTATCGATAATTTACACCTTAGGCTCTGCTTCTAACTTGGGCCCAAATTGTAAAATGGTCTTATCTATTGGCGATTTCGTTCCAATTCACATTCCAAGTAATATTCGGCATGCTAATTACATTGCCGGTTGCCAACTTGCATTATCTCTTATAGTTTCCGAGATATGGACTATCGATAATTTACACCTTAGGCTCTGCTTCTAACTTGGGCCCAAATTGTAAAATGGTCTTATCTATTGGCGATTTCGTTCCAATTCACATTCCAAGTAATAATCGGCATGCTAATTACATTGCCGGTTGCCAAATTGCATTATCTCTTATAGTTTCCGAGATATGGACTATCGATAATTTACACCTTAGGCTCTGCTTCTAACTTGGGCCCAAATTGTAAAATGGTCTTATCTATTGGCGATTTCGTTCCAATTCACATTCCAAGTAATATTCGGCATGCTAATTACATTGCCGGTTGCCAAATTGCATTATCTCTTATAGTTTCCGAGATATGGACTATCGATAATTTACACCTTAGGCTCTGCTTCTAACTTGGGCCCAAATTGTAAAATGGTCTTATCTATTGGCGATTTCGTTCCAATTCACATTCCAAGTAATATTCGGCATGCTAATTACATTGCCGGTTGCCAAATTGCATTATCTCTTATAGTTTCCGAGATATGGACTATCGATAATTTACACCATAGGCTCTGCTTCTAACTTGGGCTCAAATTGTAAAATGGTCTTATCTATTTGCGATTTCGTTCCAATTCACATTCCAAGTAATATTCGGCATGCTAATTACATTGCCGGTTGCCAAATTGCATTATCTCTTATAGTTTCCGAGATATGGACTATCGATAATTTACACCTTAGGCTCTGCTTCTAACTTGGGCCCAAATTGTAAAATGGTCTGATCTATTGGCGATTTCGTTCCAAATCACATTCCAAGTAATATTCGGCATGCTAATTACATTGCCGGTTGCGAAATTGCATTATCTCTTATAGTTTCCGAGATATGGACTATCGATAATTTACACCTTAGGCTCTGCTTCTAACTTGGGCCCAAATTGTAAAATGGTCTTATCTATTGGCGATTTCGTTCCAATTCACATTCCAAGTAATATTCGGCATGCTAATTACATTGCCGGTTGCCAAATTGCATTATCTCTTATAGTTTCCGAGATATGGACTATCGATAATTTACACCTTAGGCTCTGCTTCTAACTTGGGCCCAAATTGTAAAATGGTCTTATCTATTGGCGATTTCGTTCCAATTCACATTCCAAGTAATATTCGGCATGCTAATTACATTGCCGGTTGCCAAATTGCATTATCTCTTATAGTTTCCGAGATATGGACTATCGATAATTTACACCTTAGGCTCTGCTTCTAACTTGCTCCCAAATTGTAAAATGGTCTTATCTATTGGCGATTTCGTTCCAATTCACATTCCAAGTAATATTCGGCATGCTAATTACATTGCCGGTTGCCAAATTGCATTATCTCTTATAGTTTCCGAGATATGGACTATCGATAATTTACACCATAGGCTCTGCTTCTAACTTGGGCTCAAATTGTAAAATGGTCTTATCTATTGGCGATTTCGTTCCAATTCACATTCCAAGTAATATTCGGCATGCTAATTACATTGCCGGTTGCCAAATTGCATTATCTCTTATAGTTTCCGAGATATGGACTATCGATAATTTACACCTTAGGCTCTGCTTCTAACTTGGGCCCAAATTGTAAAATGGTCTTACCTATTGGCGATTTCGTTCCAATTCACATTCCAAGTAATATTCGGCATGCTAATTACATTGCCGGTTGCCAAATTGCATTATCTCTTATAGTTTCCGAGATATGGACTATCGATAATTTACACCTTAGGCTCTGCTTCTAACTTGGGCCCAAATTGTAAAATGGTCTTATCTATTGGCGATTTCGTCCCAATTCACATTCCAAGTAATATTCGGCATGCTAATTACATTGCCGGTTGCGAAATTGCATTATCTCTTATAGTTTCCGAGATATGGACTATCGATAATTTACACCTTAGGCTCTGCTTCTAACTTGGGCCCAAATTGTAAAATGGTCTTACCTATTGGCGATTTCGTTCCAATTCACATTCCAAGTAATATTCGGCATGCTAATTACATTGCCGGTTGCCAAATTGCATTATCTCTTATAGTTTCCGAGATATGGACTATCGATAATTTACACCTTAGGCTCTGCTTCTAACTTGGGCCCAAATTGTAAAATGGTCTTATCTATTGGCGATTTCGTTCCAATTCACATTCCAAGTAATATTCGGCATGCTAATTACATTGCCGGTTGCCAAATTGCATTATCTCTTATAGTTTCCGAGATATGGACTATCGATAATTTACACCTTAGGCTCTGCTTCTAACTTGCTCCCAAATTGTAAAATGGTCTTATCTATTGGCGATTTCGTTCCAATTCACATTCCAAGTAATATTCGGCATGCTAATTACATTGCCGGTTGCCAAATTGCATTATCTCTTATAGTTTCCGAGATATGGACTATCGATAATTTACACCATAGGCTCTGCTTCTAACTTGGGCTCAAATTGTAAAATGGTCTTATCTATTGGCGATTTCGTTCCAATTCACATTCCAAGTAATATTCGGCATGCTAATTACATTGCCGGTTGCCAAATTGCATTATCTCTTATAGTTTCCGAGATATGGACTATCGATAATTTACACCTTAGGCTCTGCTTCTAACTTGGGCCCAAATTGTAAAATGGTCTTACCTATTGGCGATTTCGTTCCAATTCACATTCCAAGTAATATTCGGCATGCTAATTACATTGCCGGTTGCCAAATTGCATTATCTCTTATAGTTTCCGAGATATGGACTATCGATAATTTACACCTTAGGCTCTGCTTCTAACTTGGGCCCAAATTGTAAAATGGTCTTATCTATTGGCGATTTCGTTCCAATTCACATTCCAAGTAATATTCGGCATGCTAATTACATTGCCGGTTGCCAAATTGCATTATCTCTTATAGTTTCCGAGATATGGACTATCGATAATTTACACCTTAGGCTCTGCTTCTAACTTGGGCCCAAATTGTAAAATGGTCTTACCTATTGGCGATTTCGTTCCAATTCACATTCCAAGTAATATTCGGCATGCTAATTACATTGCCGGTTGCCAAATTGCATTATCTCTTATAGTTTCCGAGATATGGACTATCGATAATTTACACCTTAGGCTCTGCTTCTAACTTGGGCCCAAATTGTAAAATGGTCTTATCTATTGGCGATTTCGTTCCAATTCACATTCCAAGTAATATTCGGCATGCTAATTACATTGCCGGTTGCCAAATTGCATTATCTCTTATAGTTTCCGAGATATGGACTATCGATAATTTACACCTTAGGCTCTGCTTCTAACTTGCTCCCAAATTGTAAAATGGTCTTATCTATTGGCGATTTCGTTCCAATTCACATTCCAAGTAATATTCGGCATGCTAATTACATTGCCGGTTGCCAAATTGCATTATCTCTTATAGTTTCCGAGATATGGACTATCGATAATTTACACCATAGGCTCTGCTTCTAACTTGGGCTCAAATTGTAAAATGGTCTTATCTATTGGCGATTTCGTTCCAATTCACATTCCAAGTAATATTCGGCATGCTAATTACATTGCCGGTTGCCAAATTGCATTATCTCTTATAGTTTCCGAGATATGGACTATCGATAATTTACACCTTAGGCTCTGCTTCTAACTTGGGCCCAAATTGTAAAATGGTCTTACCTATTGGCGATTTCGTTCCAATTCACATTCCAAGTAATATTCGGCATGCTAATTACATTGCCGGTTGCCAAATTGCATTATCTCTTATAGTTTCCGAGATATGGACTATCGATAATTTACACCTTAGGCTCTGCTTCTAACTTGGGCCCAAATTGTAAAATGGTCTTACCTATTGGCGATTTCGTTCCAATTCACATTCCAAGTAATATTCGGCATGCTAATTACATTGCCGGTTGCCAAATTGCATTATCTCTTATAGTTTCCGAGATATGGACTATCGATAATTTACACCTTAGGCTCTGCTTCTAACTTGGGCCCAAATTGTAAAATGGTCTTATCTATTGGCGATTTCGTTCCAATTCACATTCCAAGTAATATTCGGCATGCTAATTACATTGCCGGTTGCCAACTTGCATTATCTCTTATAGTTTCCGAGATATGGACTATCGATAATTTACACCTTAGGCTCTGCTTCTAACTTGGGCCCAAATTGTAAAATGGTCTTATCTATTGGCGATTTCGTTCCAATTCACATTCCAAGTAATAATCGGCATGCTAATTACATTGCCGGTTGCCAAATTGCATTATCTCTTATAGTTTCCGAGATATGGACTATCGATAATTTACACCTTAGGCTCTGCTTCTAACTTGGGCCCAAATTGTAAAATGGTCTTATCTATTGGCGATTTCGTTCCAATTCACATTCCAAGTAATATTCGGCATGCTAATTACATTGCCGGTTGCCAAATTGCATTATCTCTTATAGTTTCCGAGATATGGACTATCGATAATTTACACCTTAGGCTCTGCTACTAACTTGGGCCCAAATTGTAAAATGGTCTTATCTATTGGCGATTTCGTTCCAATTCACATTCCAAGTAATATTCGGCATGCTAATTACATTGCCGGTTGCCAAATTGCATTATCTCTTATAGTTTCCGAGATATGGACTATCGATAATTTACACCATAGGCTCTGCTTCTAACTTGGGCTCAAATTGTAAAATGGTCTTATCTATTGGCGATTTCGTTCCAATTCACATTCCAAGTAATATTCGGCATGCTAATTACATTGCCGGTTGCCAAATTGCATTATCTCTTATAGTTTCCGAGATATGGACTATCGATAATTTACACCATAGGCTCTGCTTCTAACTTGGGCTCAAATTGTAAAATGGTCTTATCTATTGGCGATTTCGTTCCAATTCACATTCCAAGTAATATTCGGCATGCTAATTACATTGCCGGTTGCCAAATTGCATTATCTCTTATAGTTTCCGAGATATGGACTATCGATAATTTACACCTTAGGCTCTGCTTCTAACTTGGGCCCAAATTGTAAAATGGTCTTACCTATTGGCGATTTCGTTCCAATTCACATTCCAAGTAATATTCGGCATGCTAATTACATTGCCGGTTGCCAAATTGCATTATCTCTTATAGTTTCCGAGATATGGACTATCGATAATTTACACCTTAGGCTCTGCTTCTAACTTGGGCCCAAATTGTAAAATGGTCTTATCTATTGGCGATTTCGTTCCAATTCACATTCCAAGTAATATTCGGCATGCTAATTACATTGCCGGTTGCCAAATTGCATTATCTCTTATAGTTTCCGAGATATGGACTATCGATAATTTACACCTTAGGCTCTGCTTCTAACTTGGGCCCAAATTGTAAAATGGTCTTACCTATTGGCGATTTCGTTCCAATTCACATTCCAAGTAATATTCGGCATGCTAATTATATTGCCGGTTGCCAAATCGCATTATCTCTTATAGTTTCCGAGATATGGACTATCGATAATTTACACCTTAGGCTCTGCTTCTAACTTGGGCCCAAATTGTAAAATGGTCTTATCTATTGGCGATTTCGTTCCAATTCACATTCCAAGTAATATTCGGCATGCTAATTACATTGCCGGTTGCCAACTTGCATTATCTCTTATAGTTTCCGAGATATGGACTATCGATAATTTACACCTTAGGCTCTGCTTCTAACTTGGGCCCAAATTGTAAAATGGTCTTATCTATTGGCGATTTCGTTCCAATTCACATTCCAAGTAATAATCGGCATGCTAATTACATTGCCGGTTGCCAAATTGCATTATCTCTTATAGTTTCCGAGATATGGACTATCGATAATTTACACCTTAGGCTCTGCTTCTAACTTGGGCCCAAATTGTAAAATGGTCTTATCTATTGGCGATTTCGTTTCAATTCACATTCCAAGTAATATTCGGCATGCTAATTACATTGCCGGTTGCCAAATTGCATTATCTCTTATAGTTTCCGAGATATGGACTATCGATAATTTACACCTTAGGCTCTGCTTCTAACTTGGGCCCAAATTGTAAAATGGTCTTATCTATTGGCGATTTCGTTCCAATTCACATTCCAAGTAATATTCGGCATGCTAATTACATTGCCGGTTGCCAAATTGCATTATCTCTTATAGTTTCCGAGATATGGACTATCGATAATTTACACCATAGGCTCTGCTTCTAACTTGGGCTCAAATTGTAAAATGGTCTTATCTATTGGCGATTTCGTTCCAATTCACATTCCAAGTAATATTCGGCATGCTAATTACATTGCCGGTTGCCAAATTGCATTATCTCTTATAGTTTCCGAGATATGGACTATCGATAATTTACACCTTAGGCTCTGCTTCTAACTTGGGCCCAAATTGTAAAATGGTCTTATCTATTGGCGATTTCGTTCCAAATCACATTCCAAGTAATATTCGGCATGCTAATTACATTGCCGGTTGCGAAATTGCATTATCTCTTATAGTTTCCGAGATATGGACTATCGATAATTTACACCTTAGGCTCTGCTTCTAACTTGGGCCCAAATTGTAAAATGGTCTTATCTATTGGCGATTTCGTTCCAATTCACATTCCAAGTAATATTCGGCATGCTAATTACATTGCCGGTTGCCAAATTGCATTATCTCTTATAGTTTCCGAGATATGGACTATCGATAATTTACACCTTAGGCTCTGCTTCTAACTTGGGCCCAAATTGTAAAATGGTCTTATCTATTGGCGATTTCGTTCCAATTCACATTCCAAGTAATATTCGGCATGCTAATTACATTGCCGGTTGCCAAATTGCATTATCTCTTATAGTTTCCGAGATATGGACTATCGATAATTTACACCTTAGGCTCTGCTTCTAACTTGCTCCCAAATTGTAAAATGGTCTTATCTATTGGCGATTTCGTTCCAATTCACATTCCAAGTAATATTCGGCATGCTAATTACATTGCCGGTTGCCAAATTGCATTATCTCTTATAGTTTCCGAGATATGGACTATCGATAATTTACACCATAGGCTCTGCTTCTAACTTGGGCTCAAATTGTAAAATGGTCTTATCTATTGGCGATTTCGTTCCAATTCACATTCCAAGTAATATTCGGCATGCTAATTACATTGCCGGTTGCCAAATTGCATTATCTCTTATAGTTTCCGAGATATGGACTATCGATAATTTACACCTTAGGCTCTGCTTCTAACTTGGGCCCAAATTGTAAAATGGTCTTACCTATTGGCGATTTCGTTCCAATTCACATTCCAAGTAATATTCGGCATGCTAATTACATTGCCGGTTGCCAAATTGCATTATCTCTTATAGTTTCCGAGATATGGACTATCGATAATTTACACCTTAGGCTCTGCTTCTAACTTGGGCCCAAATTGTAAAATGGTCTTATCTATTGGCGATTTCGTTCCAATTCACATTCCAAGTAATATTCGGCATGCTAATTACATTGCCGGTTGCCAAATTGCATTATCTCTTATAGTTTCCGAGATATGGACTATCGATAATTTACACCTTAGGCTCTGCTTCTAACTTGGGCCCAAATTGTAAAATGGTCTTACCTATTGGCGATTTCGTTCCAATTCACATTCCAAGTAATATTCGGCATGCTAATTACATTGCCGGTTGCCAAATTGCATTATCTCTTATAGTTTCCGAGATATGGACTATCGATAATTTACACCTTAGGCTCTGCTTCTAACTTGGGCCCAAATTGTAAAATGGTCTTATCTATTGGCGATTTCGTTCCAATTCACATTCCAAGTAATATTCGGCATGCTAATTACATTGCCGGTTGCCAACTTGCATTATCTCTTATAGTTTCCGAGATATGGACTATCGATAATTTACACCTTAGGCTCTGCTTCTAACTTGGGCCCAAATTGTAAAATGGTCTTATCTATTGGCGATTTCGTTCCAATTCACATTCCAAGTAATAATCGGCATGCTAATTACATTGCCGGTTGCCAAATTGCATTATCTCTTATAGTTTCCGAGATATGGACTATCGATAATTTACACCTTAGGCTCTGCTTCTAACTTGGGCCCAAATTGTAAAATGGTCTTATCTATTGGCGATTTCGTTCCAATTCACATTCCAAGTAATATTCGGCATGCTAATTACATTGCCGGTTGCCAAATTGCATTATCTCTTATAGTTTCCGAGATATGGACTATCGATAATTTACACCTTAGGCTCTGCTTCTAACTTGGGCCCAAATTGTAAAATGGTCTTATCTATTGGCGATTTCGTTCCAATTCACATTCCAAGTAATATTCGGCATGCTAATTACATTGCCGGTTGCCAAATTGCATTATCTCTTATAGTTTCCGAGATATGGACTATCGATAATTTACACCTTAGGCTCTGCTTCTAACTTGGACCCAAATTGTAAAATGGTCTTATCTATTGGCGATTTCGTCCCAATTCACATTCCAAGTGATATTCGGCATGCTAATTACATTGCCGGTTGCGAAATTGCATTATCTCTTATAGTTTCCGAGATATGGACTATCAATAATTTACACCTTAGGCTCTGCTTCTAACTTAGGCCCAAATTGTAAAATGACCTTATCTATTGGCGATTTCGTTCCAATTCACATTCCAAGTAATATTCGGCATGCTAATTACATTGCCGGTTGCCAAATTGCATTATCTCTTATAGTTTCCGAGATATGGACTATCGATAATTTACACCTTAGGCTCTGCTTCTAACTTGGGCCCAAATTGTAAAATGGTCTTATCTATTGGCGATTTCGTTCCAATTCACATTCCAAGTAATATTCGGCATGCTAATTACATTGCCGGTTGCCAAATTGCATTATCTCTTATAGTTTCCGAGATATGGACTATCGATAATTTACACCTTAGGCTCTGCTTCTAACTTGGGCCCAAATTGTAAAATGGTCTTATCTATTGGCGATTTCGTTCCAATTCACATTCCAAGTAATATTCGGCATGCTAATTACATTGCCGGTTGCCAAATTGCATTATCTCTTATAGTTTCCGAGATATGGACTATCGATAATTTACACCATAGGCTCTGCTTCTAACTTGGGCCCAAATTGTAAAATGGTCTTATCTATTGGCAATTTCGTTCCAATTCACATTCCAAGTAATATTCGGCATGCTAATTACATTGCCGGTTGCCAAATTGAATTATCTCTTATAGTTTCCGAGATATGGACTATCGATAATTTACACCTTAGGCTCTGCTTCTAACTTGGGCCCAAATTGTAAAATGGTCTTACCTATTGGCGATTTCGTTCCAATTCACATTCCAAGTAATATTCGGCATGCTAATTACATTGCCGGTTGCCAAATTGCATTATCTCTTATAGTTTCCGAGATATGGACTATCGATAATTTACACCTTAGTCTCTGCTTCTAACTTGGGCCCAAATTGTAAAATGGTCTTATCTATTGGCGATTTCGTTCCAATTCACATTCCAAGTAATATTCGGCATGCTAATTACATTGCCGGTTGCCAAATTGCATTATCTCTTATAGTTTCCGAGATATGGACTATCGATAATTTACACCATAGGCTCTGCTTCTAACTTGGGCCCAAATTGTAAAATGGTCTTATCTATTGGCGATTTCGTTCCAATTCACATTAAAAGTAATATTCGGCATGCTAATTACATTGCAGGTTGCCAAATTGAATTATCTCTTATAGTTTCCGAGATATGGACTATCGATAATTTACACCTTAGACTCTGCTTCTAACTTGGGCCCAAATTGTAAAATGGTCTTACCTATGGGCGATTTCGTTCCAATTCACATTCCAAGTAATATTCGGCATGCTAATTACAATGCCGGTTGCCAAATTGCATTATCTCTTATAGTTTCCGAGATATGGACTATCGATAATTTACACCTTAGGCTATGCTTCTAACTTGGGCCCAAATTGTAAAATGGTCTTATCTATTGGCGATTTCGTTCCAATTCACATTCCAAGTAATATTCGGCATGCTAATTACATTGCCGGTTGCCAAATTGCATTATCTCTTATAGTTTCCGAGATATGGACTATCGATAATTTACACCTTAGGCTCTGCTTCTAACTTGGGCCCAAATTGTAAAATGGTCTTATCTATTGGCGATTTCGTTCCAATTCACATTCCAAGTAATATTCGGCATGCTAATTACATTGCCGGTTGCCAAATTGCATTATCTCTTATAGTTTCCAAGATATGGACTATCGATAATTTACACCATAGGCTCTGCTTCTAACTTGGGCTCAAATTGTAAAATGGTCTTATCTATTGGCGATTTCGTTCCAATTCACATTCCAAGTAATATTCGGCATGCTAATTACATTGCCGGTTGCCAAATTGCATTATCTCTTATAGTTTCCGAGATATGGACTATCGATAATTTACACCTTAGGCTCTGCTTCTAACTTGCTCCCAAATTGTAAAATGGTCTTATCTATTGGCGATTTCGTTCCAATTCACATTCCAAGTAATATTCGGCATGCTAATTACATTGCCGGTTGCCAAATTGCATTATCTCTTATAGTTTCCGAGATATGGACTATCGATAATTTACACCTTAGGCTCTGCTTCTAACTTGGGCCCAAATTGTAAAATGGTCTTATCTATTGGCGATTTCGTTCCAATTCACATTCCAAGTAATATTCGGCATGCTAATTACATTGCCGGTTGCCAAATTGAATTATCTCTTATAGTTTCCGAGATATGGACTATCGATAATTTACACCTTAGGCTCTGCTTCTAACTTGGGCCCAAATTGTAAAATGGTCTTACCTATTGGCGATTTCGTTCCAATTCACATTCCAAGTAATATTCGGCATGCTAATTACATTGCCGGTTGCCAAATTGCATTATCTCTTATAGTTTCCGAGATATGGACTATCGATAATTTACACCTTAGGCTCTGCTTTTAACTTGGGCCCAAATTGTAAAATGGTTTTATCTATTGGCGATTTCGTTCCAATTCACATTCCAGGTAATATTCGGCATGCTAATTACATTGCCGTTTGCCAAATTGCATTATCTCTTATAGTTTCCGAGATATGGACTATCGATAATTTACACCTTAGGCTCTGCTTCTAACTTGCTCCCAAATTGTAAAATGGTCTTATCTATTGGCGATTTCGTTCCAATTCACATTCCAAGTAATATTCGGCATGCTAATTACATTGCCGGTTGCCAAATTGCATTATCTCTTATAGTTTCCGAGATATGGACTATCGATAATTTACACCTTAGGCTCTGCTTCTAACTTGGGCCCAAATTGTAAAATGGTCTTATCTATTGGCGATTTCGTTCCAATTCACATTCCAAGTAATATTCGGCATGCTAATTACATTGCTGGTTGCCAAATTGAATTATCTCTTATAGTTTCCGAGATATGGACTATCGATAATTTACACCTTAGGCTCTGCTTCTAACTTGGGCCCAAATTGTAAAATGGTCTTACCTATTGGCGATTTCGTTCCAATTCACATTCCAAGTAATATTCGGCATGCTAATTACATTGCCGGTTGCCAAATTGCATTATCTCTTATAGTTTCCGAGATATGGACTATCGATAATTTACACCTTAGGCTCTGCTTTTAACTTGGGCCCAAATTGTAAAATGGTTTTATCTATTGGCGATTTCGTTCCAATTCACATTCCAGGTAATATTCGGCATGCTAATTACATTGCCGGTTGCCAAATTGAATTATCTCTTATAGTTTCCGAGATATGGACTATCGATAATTTACACCTTAGGCTCTGCTTCTAACTTGGGCCCAAATTGTAAAATGGTCTTACCTATTGGCGATTTCGTTCCAATTCACATTCCAAGTAATATTCGGCATGCTAATTACATTGCCGGTTGCCAAATTGCATTATCTCTTATAGTTTCCGAGATATGGACTATCGATAATTTACACCTTAGGCTCTGCTTTTAACTTGGGCCCAAATTGTAAAATGGTTTTATCTATTGGCGATTTCGTTCCAATTCACATTCCAGGTAATATTCGGCATGCTAATTACATTGCCGGTTGCCAAATTGCATTATCTCTTATAGTTTCCGAGATATGGACTATCGATAATTTACACCTTAGGCTCTGCTTCTAACTTGGGCCCAAATTGTAAAATGGTCTTATCTATTGGCGATTTCGTTCCAATTCACATTCCAAGTAATAATCGGCATGCTAATTACATTGCCGATTGCCAAATTGCATTATCTCTTATAGTTTCCGAGATATGGACTATCGATAATTTACACCTTAGGCTCTGCTTCTAACTTGGGCCCAAATTGTAAAATGGTCTTATCTATTGGCGATTTCGTTCCAATTCACATTCCAAGTAATATTCGGCATGCTAATTACATTGCCGGTTGCCAAATTGCATTATCTCTTATAGTTTCCGAGATATGGACTATCGATAATTTACACCTTAGGCTCTGCTTCTAATTTGGGCCCAAATTGTAAAATGGTCTTATCTATTGGCGATTTCGTTCCAATTCACACTCCAAGTAATATTCGGCATGCTAATTACATTGCCGGTTGCGAAATTGCATTATCTCTTATAGTTTCCGAGATATGGACTATCGATAATTTACACCTTAGGCTCTGCTTCTAACTTGGGCCCAAATTGTAAAATGGTCATATCTATTGGCGATTTCGTTCCAATTCACATTCCAAGTAATATTCGGCATGCTAATTACATTGCCGGTTGCCAAATTGCATTATCTCTTATAGTTTCCGAGATATGGACTATCGATAATTTACACCTTAGGCTCTGCTTCTAACTTGGGCCCAAATTGTAAAATGGTCTTATCTATTGGCGATTTCGTTCCAATTCACATTCCAAGTAATATTCGGCATGCTAATTACATTGCCGGTTGCCAAATTGTTATAGTTTCCGAGATATGGACTATCGATAATTTACACCTTAGGCTCTGCTTCTAACTTGGACCCAAATTGTAAAATGGTCTTATCTATTGGCGGTTTCGTCCCAATTCACATTCCAAGTGATATTCGGCATGCTAATTACATTGCCGGTTGCGAAATTGCATTATCTCTTATAGTTTCCGAGATATGGACTATCAATAATTTACACCTTAGGCTCTGCTTCTAACTTAGGCCCAAATTGTAAAATGACCTTATCTATTGGCGATTTCGTTCCAATTCACATTCCAAGTAATATTCGGCATGCTAATTACATTGCCGGTTGCCAAATTGCATTATCTCTTATAGTTTCCGAGATATGGACTATCGATAATTTTCACCTTAGGCTCTGCTTCTAACTTGGGCCCAAATTGTAAAATGGTCTTATCTATTGGCGATTTCGTTCCAATTCACATTCCAAGTAATATTCGGCATGCTAATTACATTGCCGGTTGCCAAATTGCATTATCTCTTATAGTTTCCGAGATATGGACTATCGATAATTTACACCATAGGCTCTGCTTCTAACTTGGGCCCAAATTGTAAAATGGTCTTATCTATTGGCAATTTCGTTCCAATTCACATTCCAAATAATATTCGGCATGCTAATTACATTGCCGGTTGCCAAATTGAATTATCTCTTATAGTTTCCGAGATATGGACTATCGATAATTTACACCTTAGGCTCTGCTTCTAACTTGGGCCCAAATTGTAAAATGGTCTTACCTATTGGCGATTTCGTTCCAATTCACATTCCAATTAATATTCGGCATGCTAATTACATTGCCGGTTGCCAAATTGCATTATCTCTTATAGTTTCCGAGATATGGACTATCGATAATTTACACCTTAGGCTCTGCTTCTAACTTGGGCCCAAATTGTAAAATGGTCTTATCTATTGGCGATTTCGTTCCAATTCACATTCCAAGTAATATTCGGCATGCTAATTACATTGCCGGTTGCCAAATTGCATTATCTCTTATAGTTTCCGAGATATGGACTATCGATAATTTACACCTTAGGCTCTGCTTCTAACTTGGGCCCAAATTGTAAAATGGTCTTATCTATTGGCGATTTCGTTCCAATTCACATTCCAAGTAATATTCGGCATGCTAATTACATTGCCGGTTGCCAAATTGCATTATCTCTTATAGTTTCCGAGATATGGACTATCGATAATTTACACCATAGGCTCTGCTTCTAACTTGGGCCCAAATAGTAAAATGGTCTTATCTATTGGCGATTTCGTTCCAATTCACATTCCAAGTAATATTCGGCATGCTAATTACATTGCCGGTTGCCAAATTGCATTATCTCTTATAGTTTCCGAGATATGGACTATCGATAATTTACACCATAGGCTCTGCTTCTAACTTGGGCTCAAATTGTAAAATGGTCTTATCTATTGGCGATTTCGTTCCAATTCACATTCCAAGTAATATTCGGCATGCTAATTACATTGCCGGTTGCCAAATTGCATTATCTCTTATAGTTTCCGAGATATGGACTATCGATAATTTACACCTTAGGCTCTGCTTCTAACTTGCTCCCAAATTGTAAAATGGTCTTATCTATTGGCGATTTCGTTCCAATTCACATTCCAAGTAATATTCGGCATGCTAATTACATTGCCGGTTGCCAAATTGCATTATCTCTTATAGTTTCCGAGATATGGACTATCGATAATTTACACCTTAGGCTCTGCTTCTAAATTGGGCCCAAATTGTAAAATGGTCTTATCTATTGGCGATTTCGTTCCAATTCACATTCCAAGTAATATTCGGCATGCTAATTACATTGCCGGTTGCCAAATTGCATTATCTCTTATAGTTTCCGAGATATGGACTATCGATAATTTACACCTTAGGCTCTGCTTCTAACTTGGGCCCAAATTGTAAAATGGTCTTATCTATTGGCGATTTCGTTCCAATTCACATTCCAAGTAATATTCGGCATGCTAATTACATTGCCGGTTGCCAAATTGCATTATCTCTTATAGTTTCCGAGATATGGACTATCGATAATTTACACCTTAGGCTCTGCTTCTAACTTGGGCCCAAATTGTAAAATGGTCTTATCTATTGGCGATTTCGTTCCAATTCACATTCCAAGTAATATTCGGCATGCTAATTACATTGCCGGTTGCCAAATTGCATTATCTCTTATAGTTTCCGAGATATGGACTATCGATAATTTACACCTTAGGCTCTGCTTCTAACTTGGGCCCAAATTGTAAAATGGTCTTATCTATTGGCGATTTCGTTCCAATTCACACTCCAAGTAATATTCGGCATGCTAATTACATTGCCGGTTGCGAAATTGCATTATCTCTTATAGTTTCCGAGATATGGACTATCGATAATTTACACCTTAGGCTCTGCTTCTAACTTGGGCCCAAATTGTAAAATGGTCATATCTATTGGTGATTTCGTCCCAATTCACATTCCAAGTAATATTCGGCATGCTAATTACATTGCCGTTTGCCAAATTGCATTATCTCTTATAGTTTCCGAGATATGGACTATCGATAATTTACACCTTAGGCTCTGCTTCTAACTTGGGCCCAAATTGTAAAATGGTCTTATCTATTGGCGATTTCGTTCCAATTCACATTCCAAGTAATATTCGGCATGCTAATTACATTGCCGGTTGCCAAATTGCATTATCTCTTATAGTTTCCGAGATATGGACTATCGATAATTTACACCTTAGGCTCTGCTTCTAACTTGGGCCCAAATTGTAAAATGGTCTTATCTATTGGCGATTTCGTTCCAATTCACACTCCAAGTAATATTCGGCATGCTAATTACAATGCCGGTTGCGAAATTGCATTATCTCTTATAGTTTCCGAGATATGGACTATCGATAATTTACACCTTAGGCTCTGCTTCTAACTTGCTCCCAAATTGTAAAATGGTCTTATCTATTGGCGATTTCGTTCCAATTCACATTCCAAGTAATATTCGGCATGCTAATTACATTGCCGGTTGCCAAATTGCATTATCTCTTATAGTTTCCGAGATATGGACTATCGATAATTTACACCTTAGGCTCTGCTTCTAACTTGGGCCCAAATTGTAAAATGGTCTTATCTATTGGCGATTTCGTTCCAATTCACACTCCAAGTAATATTCGGCATGCTAATTACATTGCCGGTTGCGAAATTGCATTATCTCTTATAGTTTCCGAGATATGGACTATCGATAATTTACACCTTAGGCTCTGCTTCTAACTTGGGCCCAAATTGTAAAATGGTCTTATCTATTGGCGATTTCGTTCCAATTCACATTCCAAGTAATATTCGGCATGCTAATTACATTGCCGGTTGCCAAATTGCATTATCTCTTATAGTTTCCGAGATATGGACTATCGATAATTTACACCATAGGCTCTGCTTCTAACTTGGGCTCAAATTGTAAAATGGTCTTATCTATTGGCGATTTCGTTCCAATTCACATTCCAAGTAATATTCGGCATGCTAATTACATTGCCGGTTGCCAAATTGCATTATCTCTTATAGTTTCCGAGATATGGACTATCGATAATTTACACCTTAGGCTCTGCTTCTAACTTGCTCCCAAATTGTAAAATGGTCTTATCTATTGGCGATTTCGTTCCAATTCACATTCCAAGTAATATTCGGCATGCTAATTACATTGCCGGTTGCCAAATTGCATTATCTCTTATAGTTTCCGAGATATGGACTATCGATAATTTACACCTTAGGCTCTGCTTCTAACTTGGGCCCAAATTGTAAAATGGTCTTATCTATTGGCGATTTCGTTCCAATTCACACTCCAAGTAATATTCGGCATGCTAATTACATTGCCGGTTGCCAAATTGCATTATCTCTTATAGTTTCCGAGATATGGACTATCGATAATTTTCACCTTAGGCTCTGCTTCTAACTTGGGCCCAAATTGTAAAATGGTCTTATCTATTGGCGATTTCGTTCCAATTCACATTCCAAGTAATATTCGGCATGCTAATTACATTGCCGGTTGCCAAATTGCATTATCTCTTATAGTTTCCGAGATATGGACTATCGATAATTTACACCTTAGGCTCTGCTTCTAACTTGGGCCCAAATTGTAAAATGGTCTTATCTATTGGCGATTTCGTTCCAATTCACATTCCAAGTAATATTCGGCATGCTAATTACATTGCCGGTTGCCAAATTGCATTAACTCTTATAGTTTCCGAGATATGGACTATCGATAATTTACACCATAGGCTCTGCTTCTAACTTGGGCCCAAATTGTAAAATGGTCTTATCTATTGGCAATTTCGTTCCAATTCACATTCCAAGTAATATTCGGCATGCTAATTACATTGCCGGTTGCCAAATTGAATTATCTCTTATAGTTTCCGAGATATGGACTATCGATAATTTACACCTTAGGCTCTGCTTCTAACTTGGGCCCAAATTGTAAAATGGTCTTACCTATTGGCGATTTCGTTCCAATTCACATTCCAAGTAATATTCGGCATGCTAATTACATTGCCGGTTGCCAAATTGCATTATCTCTTATAGTTTCCGAGATATGGACTATCGATAATTTACACCTTAGGCTCTGCTTCTAACTTGGGCCCAAATTGTAAAATGGTCTTATCTATTGGCGATTTCGTTCCAATTCACATTCCAAGTAATATTCGGCATGCTAATTACATTGCCGGTTGCCAAATTGCATTATCTCTTATAGTTTCCGAGATATGGACTATCGATAATTTACACCTTAGGCTCTGCTTCTAACTTGGGCCCAAATTGTAAAATGGTCTTATCTATTGGCGATTTCGTTCCAATTCACATTCCAAGTAATATTCGGCATGCTAATTACATTGCCGGTTGCCAAATTGCATTATCTCTTACAGTTTCCGAGATATGGACTATCGATAATTTACACCATAGGCTCTGTTTCTAACTTGGGCCCAAATTGTAAAATGGTCTTATCTATTGGCGATTTCGTTCCAATTCACATTCCAAGTAATATTCGGCATGCTAATTACATTGCCGGTTGCCAAATTGCATTATCTCTTATAGTTTCCGAGATATGGACTATCGATAATTTACACCATAGGCTCTGCTTCTAACTTGGGCTCAAATTGTAAAATGGTCTTATCTATTGGCGATTTCGTTCCAATTCACATTCCAAGTAATATTCGGCATGCTAATTACATTGCCGGTTGCCAAATTGCATTATCTCTTATAGTTTCCGAGATATGGACTATCGATTATTTACACCTTAGGCTCTGCTTCTAACTTGCTCCCAAATTGTAAAATGGTCTTATCTATTGGCGATTTCGTTCCAATTCACATTCCAAGTAATATTCGGCATGCTAATTACATTGCCGGTTGCCAAATTGCATTATCTCTTATAGTTTCCGAGATATGGACTATCGATAATTTACACCTTAGGCTCTGCTTCTAACTTGGGCCCAAATTGTAAAATGGTCTTATCTATTGGCGATTTCGTTCCAATTCACACTCCAAGTAATATTCGGCATGCTAATTACATTGCCGGTTGCGAAATTGCATTATCTCTTATAGTTTCCGAGATATGGACTATCGATAATTTACACCTTAGGCTCTGCTTCTAACTTGGGCCCAAATTGTAAAATGGTCTTATCTATTGGCGATTTCGTTCCAATTCACATTCCAAGTAATATTCGGCATGCTAATTACATTGCCGGTTGCCAAATTGCATTATCTCTTATAGTTTCCGAGATATGGACTATCGATAATTTACACCATAGGCTCTGCTTCTAACTTGGGCTCAAATTGTAAAATGGTCTTATCTATTGGCGATTTCGTTCCAATTCACATTCCAAGTAATATTCGGCATGCTAATTACATTGCCGGTTGCCAAATTGCATTATCTCTTATAGTTTCCGAGATATGGACTATCGATAATTTACACCTTAGGCTCTGCTTCTAACTTGCTCCCAAATTGTAAAATGGTCTTATCTATTGGCGATTTCGTTCCAATTCACATTCCAAGTAATATTCGGCATGCTAATTACATTGCCGGTTGCCAAATTGCATTATCTCTTATAGTTTCCGAGATATGGACTATCGATAATTTACACCTTAGGCTCTGCTTCTAACTTGGGCCCAAATTGTAAAATGGTCTTATCTATTGGCGATTTCGTTCCAATTCACACTCCAAGTAATATTCGGCATGCTAATTACATTGCCGGTTGCCAAATTGCATTATCTCTTATAGTTTCCGAGATATGGACTATCGATAATTTTCACCTTAGGCTCTGCTTCTAACTTGGGCCCAAATTGTAAAATGGTCTTATCTATTGGCGATTTCGTTCCAATTCACATTCCAAGTAATATTCGGCATGCTAATTACATTGCCGGTTGCCAAATTGCATTATCTCTTATAGTTTCCGAGATATGGACTATCGATAATTTACACCTTAGGCTCTGCTTCTAACTTGGGCCCAAATTGTAAAATGGTCTTATCTATTGGTGATTTCGTTCCAATTCACATTCCAAGTAATATTCGGCATGCTAATTACATTGCCGGTTGCCAAATTGCATTAACTCTTATAGTTTCCGAGATATGGACTATCGATAATTTACACCATAGGCTCTGCTTCTAACTTGGGCCCAAATTGTAAAATGGTCTTATCTATTGGCAATTTCGTTCCAATTCACATTCCAAGTAATATTCGGCATGCTAATTACATTGCCGGTTGCCAAATTGAATTATCTCTTATAGTTTCCGAGATATGGACTATCGATAATTTACACCTTAGGCTCTGCTTCTAACTTGGGCCCAAATTGTAAAATGGTCTTACCTATTGGCGATTTCGTTCCAATTCACATTCCAAGTAATATTCGGCATGCTAATTACATTGCCGGTTGCCAAATTGCATTATCTCTTATAGTTTCCGAGATATGGACTATCGATAATTTACACCTTAGGCTCTGCTTCTAACTTGGGCCCAAATTGTAAAATGGTCTTATCTATTGGCGATTTCGTTCCAATTCACATTCCAAGTAATATTCGGCATGCTAATTACATTGCCGGTTGCCAAATTGCATTATCTCTTATAGTTTCCGAGATATGGACTATCGATAATTTACACCTTAGGCTCTGCTTCTAACTTGGGCCCAAATTGTAAAATGGTCTTATCTATTGGCGATTTCGTTCCAATTCACATTCCAAGTAATATTCGGCATGCTAATTACATTGCCGGTTGCCAAATTGCATTATCTCTTACAGTTTCCGAGATATGGACTATCGATAATTTACACCATAGGCTCTGTTTCTAACTTGGGCCCAAATTGTAAAATGGTCTTATCTATTGGCGATTTCGTTCCAATTCACATTCCAAGTAATATTCGGCATGCTAATTACATTGCCGGTTGCCAAATTGCATTATCTCTTATAGTTTCCGAGATATGGACTATCGATAATTTACACCATAGGCTCTGCTTCTAACTTGGGCTCAAATTGTAAAATGGTCTTATCTATTGGCGATTTCGTTCCAATTCACATTCCAAGTAATATTCGGCATGCTAATTACATTGCCGGTTGCCAAATTGCATTATCTCTTATAGTTTCCGAGATATGGACTATCGATTATTTACACCTTAGGCTCTGCTTCTAACTTGCTCCCAAATTGTAAAATGGTCTTATCTATTGGCGATTTCGTTCCAATTCACATTCCAAGTAATATTCGGCATGCTAATTACATTGCCGGTTGCCAAATTGCATTATCTCTTATAGTTTCCGAGATATGGACTATCGATAATTTACACCTTAGGCTCTGCTTCTAACTTGGGCCCAAATTGTAAAATGGTCTTATCTATTGGCGATTTCGTTCCAATTCACATTCCAAGTAATATTCGGCATGCTAATTACATTGCCGGTTGCCAAATTGCATTATCTCTTATAGTTTCCGAGATATGGACTATCGATAATTTACACCTTAGGCTCTGCTTCTAACTTGGGCCCAAATTGTAAAATGGTCTTATCTATTGGCGATTTCGTTCCAATTCACATTCCAAGTAATATTCGGCATGCTAATTACATTGCCGGTTGCCAAATTGCATTATCTCTTATAGTTTCCGAGATATGGACTATCGATAATTTACACCTTAGGCTCTGCTTCTAACTTGGGCCCAAATTGTAAAATGGTCTTATCTATTGGCGATTTCGTTCCAATTCACATTCCAAGTAATATTCGGCATGCTAATTACATTGCCGGTTGCCAAATTGCATTATCTCTTATAGTTTCCGAGATATGGACTATCGATAATTTACACCTTAGGCTCTGCTTCTAACTTGGGCCCAAATTGTAAAATGGACTTATCTATTGGCGATTTCGTTCCAATTCACACTCCAAGTAATATTCGGCATGCTAATTACATTGCCGGTTGCGAAATTGCATTATCTCTTATAGTTTCCGAGATATGGACTATCGATAATTTACACCTTAGGCTCTGCTTCTAACTTGGGCCCAAATTGTAAAATGGTCATATCTATTGGCGATTTCGTCCCAATTCACATTCCAAGTAATATTCGGCATGCTAATTACATTGCCGGTTGCCAAATTGCATTATCTCTTATAGTTTCCGAGATATGGACTATCGATAATTTACACCTTAGGCTCTGCTTCTAACTTGGGCCCAAATTGTAAAATGGTCTTATCTATTGGCGATTTCGTTCCAATTCACATTCCAAGTAATATTCGGCATGCTAATTACATTGCCGGTTGCCAAATTGCATTATCTCTTATAGTTTCCGAGATATGGACTATCGATAATTTACACCTTAGGCTCTGCTTCTAACTTGGGCCCAAATTGTAAAATGGTCTTATCTATTGACGATTTCGTTCCAATTCACACTCCAAGTAATATTCGGCATGCTAATTACATTGCCGGTTGCGAAATTGCATTATCTCTTATAGTTTCCGAGATATGGACTATCGATAATTTACACCTTAGGCTCTGCTTCTAACTTGCTCCCAAATTGTAAAATGGTCTTATCTATTGGCGATTTCGTTCCAATTCACATTCCAAGTAATATTCGGCATGCTAATTACATTGCCGGTTGCGAAATTGCATTATCTCTTATAGTTTCCGAGATATGGACTATCGATAATTTACACCTTAGGCTCTGCTTCTAACTTGCTCCCAAATTGTAAAATGGTCTTATCTATTGGCGATTTCGTTCCAATTCACATTCCAAGTAATATTCGGCATGCTAATTACATTGCCGGTTGCCAAATTGCATTATCTCTTATAGTTTCCGAGATATGGACTATCGATAATTTACACCTTAGGCTCTGCTTCTAACTTGGGCCCAAATTGTAAAATGGTCTTATCTATTGGCGATTTCGTTCCAATTCACACTCCAAGTAATATTCGGCATGCTAATTACATTGCCGGTTGCGAAATTGCATTATCTCTTATAGTTTCCGAGATATGGACTATCGATAATTTACACCTTAGGCTCTGCTTCTAACTTGGGCCCAAATTGTAAAATGGTCATATCTATTGGCGATTTCGTCCCAATTCACATTCCAAGTAATATTCGGCATGCTAATTACATTGCCGGTTGCCAAATTGCATTATCTCTTATAGTTTCCGAGATATGGACTATCGATTATTTACACCTTAGGCTCTGCTTCTAACTTGGGCCCAAATTGTAAAATGGTCTTATCTATTGGCGATTTCGTTCCAATTCACATTCCAAGTAATATTCGGCATGCTAATTACATTGCCGGTTGCCAAATTGCATTATCTCTTATAGTTTCCGAGATATGGACTATCGATAATTTACACCTTAGGCTCTGCTTCTAACTTGGGCCCAAATTGTAAAATGGTCTTATCTATTGGCGATTTCGTTCCAATTCACACTCCAAGTAATATTCGGCATGCTAATTACATTGCCGGTTGCGAAATTGCATTATCTCTTATAGTTTCCGAGATATGGACTATCGATAATTTACACCTTAGGCTCTGCTTCTAACTTGCTCCCAAATTGTAAAATGGTCTTATCTATTGGCGATTTCGTTCCAATTCACATTCCAAGTAATATTCGGCATGCTAATTACATTGCCGGTTGCCAAATTGCATTATCTCTTATAGTTTCCGAGATATGGACTATCGATAATTTACACCTTAGGCTCTGCTTCTAACTTGGGCCCAAATTGTAAAATGGTCTTATCTATTGGCGATTTCGTTCCAATTCAAATTCCAAGTAATATTCGGCATGCTAATTACATTGCCGGTTGCCAAATTGCATTATCTCTTATAGTTTCCGAGATATGGACTATCGATAATTTACACCTTAGGCTCTGCTTCTAACTTGGGCCCAAATTGTTAAATGGTCTTATCTATTGGCGATTTCGTTCCAATTCACATTCCAAGTAATATTCGGCATGCTAATTACATTGCCGGTTGCCAAATTGCATTATCTCTTATAGTTTCCGAGATATGGACTATCGATAATTTACACCTTAGGCTCTGCTTCTAACTTGGGCCCAAATTGTAAAATGGTCTTATCTATTATCGATTTCGTTCCAATTCACATTCCAAGTAATATTCGGCATGCTAATTACATTGCCGGTTGCCAAATTGCATTATCTCTTATAGTTTCCGAGATATGGACTATCGATAATTTACACCTTAGGCTCTGCTTCTAACTTGGGCCCAAATTGTAAAATGGTCTTATCTATTGGCGATTTCGTTCCAATTCACACTCCAAGTAATATTCGGCATGCTAATTACATTGCCGGTTGCGAAATTGCATTATCTCTTATAGTTTCCGAGATATGGACTATCGATAATTTACACCTTAGGCTCTGCTTCTAACTTGGGCCCAAATTGTAAAATGGTCATATCTATTGGCGATTTCGTCCCAATTCACATTCCAAGTAATATTCGGCATGCTAATTACATTGCCGGTTGCCAAATTGCATTATCTCTTATAGTTTCCGAGATATGGACTATCGATAATTTACACCTTAGGCTCTGCTTCTAACTTGGGCCCAAATTGTAAAATGGTCTTATCTATTGGCGATTTCGTTCCAATTCACATTCCAAGTAATATTCGGCATGCTAATTACATTGCCGGTTGCCAAATTGCATTATTTCTTATAGTTTCCGAGATATGGACTATCGATAATTTACACCTTAGGCTCTGCTTCTAACTTGGGCCCAAATTGTAAAATGGTCATATCTATTGGCGATTTCGTCCCAATTCACATTCCAAGTAATATTCGGCATGCTAATTACATTGCCGGTTGCCAAATTGCATTATCTCTTATAGTTTCCGAGATATGGACTATCGATAATTTACACCTTAGGCTCTGCTTCTAACTTGGGCCCAAATTGTAAAATGGTCTTATCTATTGGCGATTTCGTTCCAATTCACATTCCAAGTAATATTCGGCATGCTAATTACATTGCCGGTTGCCAAATTGCATTATCTCTTATAGTTTCCGAGATATGGACTATCGATAATTTACACCTTAGGCTCTGCTTCTAACTTGGGCCCAAATTGTAAAATGGTCTTAGCTATTGGCGATTTCGTTCCAATTCACACTCCAAGTAATATTAGGCATGCTAATTACATTGCCGGTTGCGAAATTGCATTATCTCTTATAGTTTCCGAGATATGGACTATCGATAATTTACACCTTAGGCTCTGCTTCTCACTTGGGCCCAAATTGTAAAATGGTCATATCTATTGGCGATTTCGTTCCAATTCACATTCCAAGTAATATTCGGCATGCTAATTACATTGCCGGTTGCCAAATTGCATTATCTCTTATAGTTTCCGAGATATGGACTATCGATAATTTACACCTTAGGCTCTGCTTCTAACTTGGACCCAAATTGTAAAATGGTCTTATCTATTGGCGATTTCGTCCCAATTCACATTCCAAGTAATATTCGGCATGCTAATTACATTGCCGGTTGCCAAATTGCATTATCTCTTATAGTTTCCGAGATATGGACTATCGATAATTTACACCTTAGGCTCTGCTTCTAACTTGGGCCCAAATTGTAAAATGGTCTTATCTATTGGCGATTTCGTTCCAATTCACATTCCAAGTAATATTCGGCATGCTAATTACATTGCCGGTTGCGAAATTGCATTATCTCTTATAGTTTCAGAGATATGGACTATCGATAATTTACACCTTAGGCTCTGCTTCTAACTTGGGCCCAAATTGTAAAATGGTCTTATCTATTGGCGATTTCGTTCCATTTCACATTCCAAGTAATATTCGGCATGCTAATTACATTGCCGGTTGCCAAATTGCATTATCTCTTATAGTTTCCGAGATATGGACTATCGATAATTTACACCTTAGGCTCTGCTTCTAACTTGGGCCCAAATTGTAAAATGGTCTTATCTATTGGCGATTTCGTTCAAATTCACATTCCAAGTAATATTCGGCATGCTAAATACATTGCCGGTTGCCAAATTGCATTATCTCTTATAGTTTCCGAGATATGGACTATCGATAATTTACACCATAGGCTCTGCTTCTAACTTGGGCTCAAATTGTAAAATGGTCTTATCTATTGGCGATTTCGTTCCAATTCACATTCCAAGTAATATTCGGCATGCTAATTACATTGCCGGTTGCCAAATTGCATTATCTCTTATAGTTTCCGAGATATGGACTATCGATAATTTACACCTTAGGCTCTGCTTCTAACTTGCTCCCAAATTGTAAAATGGTCTTATCTATTGGCGATTTCGTTCCAATTCACATTCCAAGTAATATTCGGCATGCTAATTACATTGCCGGTTGCCAAATTGCATTATCTCTTATAGTTTCCGAGATATGGACTATCGATAATTTACACCTTAGGCTCTGCTTCTAACTTGGGCCCAAATTGTAAAATGGTCTTATCTATTGGCGATTTCGTTCCAATTCACATTCCAAGTAATATTCGGCATGCTAATTACATTGCCGGTTGCCAAATTGAATTATCTCTTATAGTTTCCGAGATATGGACTATCGATAATTTACACCTTAGGCTGTGCTTCTAACTTGGGCCCAAATTGTAAAATGGTCTTACCTATTGGCGATTTCGTTCCAATTCACATTCCAAGTAATATTCGGCATGCTAATTACATTGCCGGTTGCCAAATTGCATTATCTCTTATAGTTTCCGAGATATGGACTATCGATAATTTACACCTTAGGCTCTGCTTCTAACTTGGGCCCAAATTGTAAAATGGTCTTATCTATTGGCGATTTCGTTCCAATTCACATTCCAAGTAATATTCGGCATGCTAATTACATTGCCGGTTGCCAAATTGCATTATCTCTTATAGTTTCCGAGATATGGACTATCGATAATTTACACCTTAGGCTCTGCTTCTAACTTGGGCCCAAATTGTAAAATGGTCTTATCTATTGGCGATTTCGTTCCAATTCACATTCCAAGTAATATTCGGCATGCTAATTACATTGCCGGTTGCCAAATTGCATTATCTCTTATAGTTTCCGAGATATGGACTATCGATAATTTACACCTTAGGCTCTGCTTCTAACTTGGGCCCAAATTGTAAAATGGTCTTATCTACTGGCGATTTCGTTCCAATTCACATTCCAAGTAATATTCGGCATGCTAATTACATTGCCGGTTGCCAAATTGCATTATCTCTTATAGTTTCCGAGATATGGACTATCGATAATTTACACCTTAGGCTCTGCTTCTAACTTGGGCCCAAATTGTAAAATGGTCTTATCTATTGGCGATTTCGTTCCAATTCACACTCCAAGTAATATTCGGCATGCTAATTACATTGCCGGTTGCGAAATTGCATTATCTCTTATAGTTTCCGAGATATGGACTATCGATAATTTACACCTTAGGCTCTGCTTCTAACTTGGGCCCAAATTGTAAAATGGTCATATCTATTGGCGATTTCGTTCCAATTCACATTCCAAGTAATATTCGGCATGCTAATTACATTGCCGGTTGCCAAATTGCATTATCTCTTATAGTTTCCGAGATATGGACTATCGATAATTTACACCTTAGGCTCTGCTTCTAACTTGGGCCCAAATTGTAAAATGGTCTTATCTATTGGCGATTTCGTTCCAATTCACATTCCAAGTAATATTCGGCATGCTAATTACATTGCCGGTTGCCAAATTGCATTATCTCTTATAGTTTCCGAGATATGGACTATCGATAATTTACACCTTAGGCTCTGCTTCTAACTTGGACCCAAATTGTAAAATGGTCTTATCTATTGGCGATTTCGTCCCAATTCACTTTCCAAGTGATATTCGGCATGCTAATTACATTGCCGGTTGCGAAATTGCATTATCTCTTATAGTTTCCGAGATATGGACTATCAATAATTTACACCTTAGGCTCTGCTTCTAACTTAGGCCCAAATTGTAAAATGGCCTTATCTATTGGCGATTTCGTTCCAATTCACATTCCAAGTAATATTCGGCATGCGAATTACATTGCCGGTTGCCAAATTGCATTATCTCTTATAGTTTCCGAGATATGGACTATCGATAATTTACACCTTAGGCTCTGCTTCTAACTTGGGCCCAAATTGTAAAATGGTCTTATCTATTGGCGATTTCGTTCCAATTCACATTCCAAGTAATATTCGGCATGCTAATTACATTGCGGGTTGCCAAATTGCATTATCTCTTATAGTTTCCGAGATATGGACTATCGATAATTTACACCTTAGGCTCTGCTTCTAACTTGGGCCCAAATTGTAAAATGGTCTTATCTATTGGCGATTTCGTTCCAATTCACATTCCAAGTAATATTCGGCATGCTAATTACATTGCCGGTTGCCAAATTGCATTATCTCTTATAGTTTCCGAGATATGGACTATCGATAATTTACACCATAGGCTCTGCTTCTAACTTGGGCCCAAATTGTAAAATGGTCTTATCTATTGGCGATTTCGTTCCAATTCACATTCCAAGTAATATTCGGCATGCTAATTACATTGCCGGTTGCCAAATTGAATTATCTCTTATAGTTTCCGAGATATGGACTATCGATAATTTACACCTTAGGCTCTGCTTCTAACTTGGGCCCAAATTGTAAAATGGTCTTACCTATTGGCGATTTCGTTCCAATTCACATTCCAAGTAATATTCGGCATGCTAATTACATTGCCGGTTGCCAAATTGCATTATCTCTTATAGTTTCCGAGATATGGACTATCGATAATTTACACCTTAGGCTCTGCTTCTAACTTGGGCCCAAATTGTAAAATGGACTTATCTATTGGCGATTTCGTTCCAATTCACATTCCAAATAATATTCGGCATGCTAATTACATTGCCGGTTGCCAAATTGCATTATCTCTTACAGTTTCCGAGATATGGACTATCGATAATTTACACCTTAGGCTCTGCTTCTAACTTGGGCCCAAATTGTAAAATGGTCTTATATATTGGCGATTTCGTTCCAATTCACACTCCAAGTAATATTCGGCATGCTAATTACATTGCCGGTTGCCAAATTGCATTATCTCTTATAGTTTCCGAGATATGGACTATCGATAATTTACACCTTAGGCTCTGCTTCTAACTTGGGCCCAAATTGTAAAATGGTCTTATCTATTGGCGATTTCGTTCCAATTCACATTCCAAGTAATATTCGGCATGCTAATTACATTGCCGGTTGCCAAATTGCATTATCTCTTATAGTTTCCGAGATATGGACTATCGATAATTTACACCTTAGGCTCTGCTTCTAACTTGGGCCCAAATTGTAAAATGGTCTTATCTATTGGCGATTTCGTTCCAATTCACATTCCAAGTAATATTCGGCATGCTAATTACATTGCCGGTTGCCAAATTGCATTATCACTTATAGTTTCCGAGATATGGACTATCGATAATTTACACCTTAGGCTCTGCTTCTAACTTGGGCCCAAATTGTAAAATGGTCTTATCTATTGGCGATTTTGTTCCAATTCACATTCCAAGTAATATTCGGCATGCTAATTACATTGCCGGTTGCCAAATTGCATTATCTCTTACAGTTTCCGAGATATGGACTATCGATAATTTACACCTTAGACTCTGCTTCTAACTTGGGCCCAAATTGTAAAATGGTCTTATCTATTGGCGATTTCGTTCCAATTCACATTCCAAGTAATATTTGGCATGCTAATTACATTGCCGGTTGCCAAATTGCATTATCTCTTATAGTTTCCGAGATATGAACTATCGATAATTTACATCTTAGGCTCTGCTTCTAACTTGGGCCCAAATTGTAAAACGGTCTTATCTATTGGCGATTTCGTTCCAATTCACATTCCAAGTAATATTCGGCATGCTAATTACATTGCCGGTTGCCAAATTGCATTATCTCTTATAGTTTCCGAGATATGGACTATCGATAATTTACACCTTAGGCTCTGCTTCTAACTTGGGCCCAAATTGTAAAATGGTCTTATCTATTGGCGATTTCGTTCCAATTCACATTCCAAGTAATATTCGGCATGCTAATTACATTGCCGGTTGCCAAATTGCATTATCTCTTATAGTTTCCGAGATATGGACTATCGATAATTTACACCTTAGGCTCTGCTTCTAACTTGGGCCCAAATTGTAAAATGGTCTTATCTATTGGCGATTTCGTTGCAATTCACATTCCAAGTAATATTCGGCATGCTAATTACATTGCCGGTTGCCAAATTGTATTATCTCTTATAGTTTCCGAGATATGGACTATCGATAATTTACACCTTAGGCTCTGCTTCTAACTTGAGCCCAAATTGTAAAATGGTCTTATCTATTGGCGATTTCATTCCAATTCACATTCCAAGTAATATTCGGCATGCTAAGTACATTGCCGGCTGCCAAATTGCATTATCTCTTATAGTTTCCGAGATATGGACTACCGATAATTTACACCATAGGCTCTGCTTCTAACTTGGGCCCAAATTGTAAAATGGTCTTATCGATTGGCGATTTCGTTCCAATTCACATTCCAAGTAATATTCGGCATGCTAATTACATTGCCGTTTGCCAAATTGAATTATCTCTTATAGTTTCCGAGATATGGACTATCGATAATTTAGACCTTAGGCTCTGCTTCTAACTTGGGCCCAAATTGTAAAATGGCCTTACCTATTGGCGATTTCGTTCCAATTCAAATTCCAAGTAATATTCGGCATGCTAATTACATTGCCGGTTGCCAAATTGCATTATCTCTTATTGTTTCCGAGATATGGACTATCGATAATTTACACCTTAGGCTCTGCTTCTAACTTGGGCCCAAATTGTAAAATGGTCTTATCTATTGGCGATTTCGTTCCAATTCACATTCCTAGTATTATTCGGCATGCTAATTACATTGCCGGTTGCCAAATTGCATTATCTCTTATAGTTTCCGAGATATGGACTATCGATAATTTACACCTTAGGCTCTGCTTCTAACTTGGGCCCAAATTGTAAAATGGTCTTATCTATTGGCGATTTCGTTCCAATTCACATTCCAAGTAATATTCGGCATGCTAATTACATTGCCGGTTGCCAAATTGCATTATCTCTTATAGTTTCCGAGATATGGACTATCGATAATTTACACCTTAGGCTCTGCTTCTAACTTGGGCCCAAATTGTAAAATGGTCTTATCTATTGGCGATTTCGTCCCAATTCACATTCCAAGTGATATTCGGCATGCTAATTACATTGCCGGTTTCGAAATTGCATTATCTCTTATAGTTTCCGAGATATGGACTATCAATAATTTACACCTTAGGCTCTGCTTCTAACTTGGGCCCAAATTGTAAAATGGTCTTATCTATTGGCGATTTCGTTCCAATTCACATTCCAAGTAATATTCGGCATGCTAATTACATTGCCGGTTGCCAAATTGCATTATCTCTTATAGTTTCCGAGATATGGACTATCGATAATTTACACCTTAGGCTCTGCTTCTAACTTGGGCCCAAATTGTAAAATGGTCTTATCTATTGGCGATTTCGTTGCAATTCACATTCCAAGTAATATTCGGCATGCTAATTACATTGCCGGTTGCCAAATTGCATTATCTCTTATAGTTTCCGAGATATGGACTATCGATAATTTACACCTTAGGCTCTGCTTCTAACTTGGGCCCAAATTGTAAAATGGTCTTACCTATTGGCGATTTCGTTCCAATTCACACTCCAAGTAATATTCGGCATGCTAATTACATTGCCGGTTGCGAAATTGCATTATCTCTTATAGTTTCCGAGATATGGACTATCAATAATTTACACCTTAGGCTCTGCTTCTAACTTGGGCCCAAATTGTAAAATGGTCTTATCTATTGGCGATTTCGTTCCAATTCACATTCCAAGTAATATTCGGCATGCTAATTACATTGCCGGTTGCCAAATTGCATTATCTCTTATAGTTTCCGAGATATGGACTATCGATAATTTACACCTTAGGCTCTGCTTCTAACTTGGGCCCAAATTGTAAAATGGTCTTATCTATTGGCGATTTCGTTCCAATTCACATTCCAAGTAATATTCGGCATGCTAATTACATTGCCTGTTGCCAAATTGCATTATCTCTTATAGTTTCCGAGATATGGACTATCGATAATTTACACCTTAGGCTCTGCTTCTAACTTGGGCCCAAATTGTAAAATGGTCTTATCTATTGGCGATTTCGTCCCAATTCACATTCCAAGTGATATTCGGCATGCTAATTACATTGTCGGTTGCGAAATTGCATTATCTCTTATAGTTTCCGAGATATGGACTATCAATAATTTACACCTTAGGCTCTGCTTCTAACTTGGGTCCAAATTGTAAAATAGTCTAATCTATTGGCGATTTCGTTCCAATTCACATTCCAAGTAATATTCGGCATGCTAATTACATTGCCGGTTGCCAAATTCCATTATCTCTTATAGTTTCCGAGATATGGACTATCGATAATTTACACCTTAGGCTCTGCTTCTAACTTGGGCCCAAATTGTAAAATGGTCTTATCTATTGGCGATTTCGTTCCAATTCACATTCCAAGTAATATTCGGCATGCTAATTACAATGCCGGTTGCCAAATTGCATTATCTCTTATAGTTTCCGAGATATGGACTATCGATAATTTACACCTTAGGCTCTGCTTCTAACTTGGGCCCAAATTGTAAAATGGTCTTATCTATTGGCGATTTCGTTCCAATTCACATTCCAAGTAATATTCGGCATGCTAATTACATTGCCGGTTGCCAAATTGCATTATCTCTTATAGTTTCCGACATATGGACTATCGATAATTTACACCTTAGGCTCTGCTTCTAACTTGGGCCCAAATTGTAAAATGGTCTTCTCTATTGGCGATTTCGTTCCAATTCACATTCCAAGTAATATTCGGCATGCTAATTACATTGCCGGTTGCCAAATTGCATTATCTCTTATAGTTTCCGAGATATGGACTATCGATAATTTACACCTTAGGCTCTGCTTCTAACTTGGGCCCAAATTGTAAAATGGTCTTATCTATTGGCGATTTCGTTCCAATTCACATTCCAAGTAATATTCGGCATGCTAATTACATTGCCGGTTGCCAAATTGCATTATCTCTTATAGTTTCCGAGATATGGACTATCGATAATTTACACCTTAGGCTCTGCTTCTAACTTGGGCCCAAATTGTAAAATGGTCTTCTCTATTGGCGATTTCGTTCCAATTCACATTCCAAGTAATATTCGGCATGCTAATTACATTGCCGGTTGCCAAATTGCATTATCTCTTATAGTTTCCGAGATATGGACTATCGATAATTTACACCTTAGGCTCTGCTTCTAACTTGGGCCCAAATTGTAAAATGGTCTTATCTATTGGCGATTTCGTTCCAATTCACATTCCAAGTAATATTCGGCATGCTAATTACATTGCCGGTTGCCAAATTGCATTATCTCTTATAGTTTCCGAGATATGGACTATCGATAATTTACACCTTAGGCTCTGCTTCTAACTTGGGCCCAAATTGTAAAATGGTCTTATCTATTGGCGATTTCGTTCCAATTCACATTCCAAGTAATATTCGGCATGCTAATTACATTGCCTGTTGCCAAATTGCATTATCTCTTATAGTTTCCGAGATATGGACTATCGATAATTTACACCTTAGGCTCTGCTTCTAACTTGGGCCCAAATTGTAAAATGGTCTTATCTATTGGCGATTTCGTCCCAATTCACATTCCAAGTGATATTCGGCATGCTAATTACATTGTCGGTTGCGAAATTGCATTATCTCTTATAGTTTCCGAGATATGGACTATCAATAATTTACACCTTAGGCTCTGCTTCTAACTTGGGTCCAAATTGTAAAATAGTCTAATCTATTGGCGATTTCGTTCCAATTCACATTCCAAGTAATATTCGGCATGCTAATTACATTGCCGGTTGCCAAATTCCATTATCTCTTATAGTTTCCGAGATATGGACTATCGATAATTTACACCTTAGGCTCTGCTTCTAACTTGGGCCCAAATTGTAAAATGGTCTTATCTATTGGCGATTTCGTTCCAATTCACATTCCAAGTAATATTCGGCATGCTAATTACAATGCCGGTTGCCAAATTGCATTATCTCTTATAGTTTCCGAGATATGGACTATCGATAATTTACACCTTAGGCTCTGCTTCTAACTTGGGCCCAAATTGTAAAATGGTCTTATCTATTGGCGATTTCGTTCCAATTCACATTCCAAGTAATATTCGGCATGCTAATTACATTGCCGGTTGCCAAATTGCATTATCTCTTATAGTTTCCGACATATGGACTATCGATAATTTACACCTTAGGCTCTGCTTCTAACTTGGGCCCAAATTGTAAAATGGTCTTCTCTATTGGCGATTTCGTTCCAATTCACATTCCAAGTAATATTCGGCATGCTAATTACATTGCCGGTTGCCAAATTGCATTATCTCTTATAGTTTCCGAGATATGGACTATCGATAATTTACACCTTAGGCTCTGCTTCTAACTTGGGCCCAAATTGTAAAATGGTCTTATCTATTGGCGATTTCGTTCCAATTCACATTCCAAGTAATATTCGGCATGCTAATTACATTGCCGGTTGCCAAATTGCATTATCTCTTATAGTTTCCGAGATATGGACTATCGATAATTTACACCTTAGGCTCTGCTTCTAACTTGGGCCCAAATTGTAAAATGGTCTTCTCTATTGGCGATTTCGTTCCAATTCACATTCCAAGTAATATTCGGCATGCTAATTACATTGCCGGTTGCCAAATTGCATTATCTCTTATAGTTTCCGAGATATGGACTATCGATAATTTACACCTTAGGCTCTGCTTCTAACTTGGGCCCAAATTGTAAAATGGTCTTATCTATTGGCGATTTCGTTCCAATTCACATTCCAAGTAATATTCGGCATGCTAATTACATTGCCGGTTGCCAAATTGCATTATCTCTTATAGTTTCCGAGATATGGACTATCGATAATTTACACCTTAGGCTCTGCTTCTAACTTGGGCCCAAATTGTAAAATGGTCTTCTCTATTGGCGATTTCGTTCCAATTCATATTCCAAGTAATATTCGGCATGCTAATTACATTTCCGGTTGCCAAATTGCATTATCCCTTATAGTTTCCGAGATATAGACTATCGATAATTTACACCTTAGGCTCTGCTTCTAACTTGGGCCCAAATTGTAAAATGGTCTTATCTATTGGCGATTTCGTCCCAATTCACATTCCAAGTGATATTCGGCATGCTAATTACATTGTCGGTTGCGAAATTGCATTATCTCTTATAGTTTCCGAGATATGGACTATCAATAATTTACACCTTAGGCTCTGCTTCTAACTTGGGTCCAAATTGTAAAATAGTCTAATCTATTGGCGATTTCGTTCCAATTCACATTCCAAGTAATATTCGGCATGCTAATTACATTGCCGGTTGCCAAATTCCATTATCTCTTATAGTTTCCGAGATATGGACTATCGATAATTTACACCTTAGGCTCTGCTTCTAACTTGGGCCCAAATTGTAAAATGGTCTTATCTATTGGCGATTTCGTTCCAATTCACATTCCAAGTAATATTCGGCATGCTAATTACAATGCCGGTTGCCAAATTGCATTATCTCTTATAGTTTCCGAGATATGGACTATCGATAATTTACACCTTAGGCTCTGCTTCTAACTTGGGCCCAAATTGTAAAATGGTCTTATCTATTGGCGATTTCGTTCCAATTCACATTCCAAGTAATATTCGGCATGCTAATTACATTGCCGGTTGCCAAATTGCATTATCTCTTATAGTTTCCGACATATGGACTATCGATAATTTACACCTTAGGCTCTGCTTCTAACTTGGGCCCAAATTGTAAAATGGTCTTCTCTATTGGCCATTTCGTTCCAATTCACATTCCAAGTAATATTCGGCATGCTAATTACATTGCCGGTTGCCAAATTGCATTATCTCTTATAGTTTCCGAGATATGGACTATCGATAATTTACACCTTAGGCTCTGCTTCTAACTTGGGCCCAAATTGTAAAATGGTCTTATCTATTGGCGATTTCGTTCCAATTCACATTCCAAGTAATATTCGGCATGCTAATTACATTGCCGGTTGCCAAATTGCATTATCTCTTATAGTTTCCGAGATATGGACTATCGATAATTTACACCTTAGGCTCTGCTTCTAACTTGGGCCCAAATTGTAAAATGGTCTTCTCTATTGGCGATTTCGTTCCAATTCACATTCCAAGTAATATTCGGCATGCTAATTACATTGCCGGTTGCCAAATTGCATTATCTCTTATAGTTTCCGAGATATGGACTATCGATAATTTACACCTTAGGCTCTGCTTCTAACTTGGGCCCAAATTGTAAAATGGTCTTATCTATTGGCGATTTCGTTCCAATTCACATTCCAAGTAATATTCGGCATGCTAATTACATTGCCGGTTGCCAAATTGCATTATCTCTTATAGTTTCCGAGATATGGACTATCGATAATTTACACCTTAGGCTCTGCTTCTAACTTGGGCCCAAATTGTAAAATGGTCTTATCTATTGGCGATTTCGTTCCAATTCACATTCCAAGTAATATTCGGCATGCTAATTACATTGCCTGTTGCCAAATTGCATTATCTCTTATAGTTTCCGAGATATGGACTATCGATAATTTACACCTTAGGCTCTGCTTCTAACTTGGGCCCAAATTGTAAAATGGTCTTATCTATTGGCGATTTCGTCCCAATTCACATTCCAAGTGTTATTCGGCATGCTAATTACATTGTCGGTTGCGAAATTGCATTATCTCTTATAGTTTCCGAGATATGGACTATCAATAATTTACACCTTAGGCTCTGCTTCTAACTTGGGTCCAAATTGTAAAATAGTCTAATCTATTGGCGATTTCGTTCCAATTCACATTCCAAGTAATATTCGGCATGCTAATTACATTGCCGGTTGCCAAATTCCATTATCTCTTATAGTTTCCGAGATATGGACTATCGATAATTTACACCTTAGGCTCTGCTTCTAACTTGGGCCCAAATTGTAAAATGGTCTTATCTATTGGCGATTTCGTTCCAATTCACATTCCAAGTAATATTCGGCATGCTAATTACAATGCCGGTTGCCAAATTGCATTATCTCTTATAGTTTCCGAGATATGGACTATCGATAATTTACACCTTAGGCTCTGCTTCTAACTTGGGCCCAAATTGTAAAATGGTCTTATCTATTGGCGATTTCGTTCCAATTCACATTCCAAGTAATATTCGGCATGCTAATTACATTGCCGGTTGCCAAATTGCATTATCTCTTATAGTTTCCGACATATGGACTATCGATAATTTACACCTTAGGCTCTGCTTCTAACTTGGGCCCAAATTGTAAAATGGTCTTCTCTATTGGCGATTTCGTTCCAATTCACATTCCAAGTAATATTCGGCATGCTAATTACATTGCCGGTTGCCAAATTGCATTATCTCTTATAGTTTCCGAGATATGGACTATCGATAATTTACACCTTAGGCTCTGCTTCTAACTTGGGCCCAAATTGTAAAATGGTCTTATCTATTGGCGATTTCGTTCCAATTCACATTCCAAGTAATATTCGGCATGCTAATTACATTGCCGGTTGCCAAATTGCATTATCTCTTATAGTTTCCGAGATATGGACTATCGATAATTTACACCTTAGGCTCTGCTTCTAACTTGGGCCCAAATTGTAAAATGGTCTTCTCTATTGGCGATTTCGTTCCAATTCACATTCCAAGTAATATTCGGCATGCTAATTACATTGCCGGTTGCCAAATTGCATTATCTCTTATAGTTTCCGAGATATGGACTATCGATAATTTACACCTTAGGCTCTGCTTCTAACTTGGGCCCAAATTGTAAAATGGTCTTATCTATTGGCGATTTCGTTCCAATTCACATTCCAAGTAATATTCGGCATGCTAATTACATTGCCGGTTGCCAAATTGCATTATCTCTTATAGTTTCCGAGATATGGACTATCGATAATTTACACCTTAGGCTCTGCTTCTAACTTGGGCCCAAATTGTAAAATGGTCTTCTCTATTGGCGATTTCGTTCCAATTCATATTCCAAGTAATATTCGGCATGCTAATTACATTTCCGGTTGCCAAATTGCATTATCCCTTATAGTTTCCGAGATATAGACTATCGATAATTTACACCTTAGGCTCTGCTTCTAACTTGGGCCCAAATTGTAAAATCGTCTTATCTATTGGCGATTTCGTTCCAATTCACATTCCAAGTAATATTCGGCATGCTAATTACATTGCCGGTTGCCAAATTGCATTATCTCTTATAGTTTCCGAGATATGGACTATCGGTAATTTACACTTAAGGCTCTGCTTCTAAATTGGGCCCGAATTGTAAAATGGTCTTATCTATTGGCGATTTCGTTCCAATTCACATTCCAAGTAATATCCGGCATGCTAATTACATTGCCGGTTGCCAAATTGAATTATCTCTTATAGTTTCCGAGATATGGACTATCGATAATTTACACCTTAGGCTCTGCTTCTAACTTGGGCCCAAATTGTAAAATGGTCTTACGTATTGGCGATTTCGTTCCAATTCACATTCCAAGTAATATTCGGCATGCTAATTACATTGTCGGTTGCCAAATTGCATTATCTCTTATAGTTTCCGAGATATGGACTATCGATAATTTACACCTTAGGCTCTGCTTCTAACTTGGGCCCAAATTGTAAAATGGTCTTATCTATTGGCGATTTCGTGCCCAATCACATTCCAAGTGATATTCGGCATGCTAATTACATTGCCGGTTGCCAAATTGCATTATCTCTTATAGTTTCCGAGATATGGACTATCGATAATTTACACCTTAGGCTCTGCTTCTAACTTGGGCCCAAATTGTAAAATGGTCTTATCTATTGGCGATTTCGTTGCAATTCACATTCCAAGTAATATTCGGCATGCTAATTACATTGCCGGTTGCCAAATTGCATTATCTCTTATAGTTTCCGAGATATGGACTATCGATAATTTACACCTTAGGCTCTGCTTCTAACTTGGGCCCAAATTGTAAAATGGTCTTATCTATTGCCGATTTCGTTCCAATTCACATTCCAAGTAATATTCGGCATGCTAATTACATTGCCGGTTGCCAAATTGCATTATCTCTTATAATTTCCGAGATATGGACTATCGATAATTTACACCTTAGGCTCTGCTTCTAACTTGGGCCCAAATTGTAAAATGGTCTTATCTATTGGCGATTTCGTTCCAATTCACATTCCAAGTAATATTCGGCATGCTAATTACATTGCCGGTTGCCAAATTGCATTATCTCTTATAGTTTCCGAGATATGGACTATCGATAGTTTACACCATAGGCTCTGCTTCTAACTTGGGCCCAAATTGTAAAATGGTCTTATCTTTTGGCGATTTCGTTCCAATTCACATTCCAAGTAATATTCGGCATGCTAATTACATTGCCGGTTGCCAAATTGCATTATCTCTTATAGTTTCCGAGATATGGACTATCGATAATTTACACCTTAGGCTCTGCTTCTAACTTGGGCCCAAATTGTAAAATGGTCTTATCTATTGGCGATTTCGTTCCAATTCACATTCCAAGTAATATTCGGCATGCTAATTACATTGCCGGTTGCCAAATTGCATTATCTCTTATAGTTTCCGAGATATGGACTATCGATAATTTACACCTTAGGCTCTGCTTCTAACTTGGGCCCAAATTGTAAAATGGTCTTATCTATTGGCGATTTCGTTGCAATTCACATTCCAAGTAATATTCGGCATGCTAATTACATTGCCGGTTGCCAAATTGCATTATCTCGTATAGTTTCCGAGATATGGACTATCGATAATTTACACCTTAGGCTCTGCTTCTAACTTGGGCCCAAATTGTAAAATGGTCTTATCTATTGGCGATTTCGTCCCAATTCACATTCCAAGTGATATTCGGCATGCTAATTACATTGCCGGTTGCGAAATTGCATTATCTCTTATAGTTTCCGAGATATGGACTATCAATAATTTACACCTTAGGCTCTGCTTCTAACTTGGGCCCAAATTGTAAAATGGTCTTATCTATTGGCGATTTCGTTCCGATTAACATTCCAAGTAATATTCGGCATGCTAATTACATTGCCGGTTGCCAAATTGCATTATCTCTTATAGTTTCCGAGATATGGACTATCGATAATTTACACCTTAGGCTCTGCTTCTAACTTGGGCCCAAATTGTAAAATGGTCTTATCTATTGGCGATTTCGTTGCAATTCACATTCCAAGTAATATTCGGCATGCTAATTACATTGCCGGTTGCCAAATTGCATTATCTCTTATAGTTTCCGAGATATGGACTATCGATAATTTACACCTTAGGCTCTGCTTCTAACTTGGGCCCAAATTGTAAAATGGTCTTATCTATTGGCGATTTCGTTCCAATTCACATTCCAAGTAATATTCGGCATGCTAATTACATTGCCGGTTGCCAAATTGCATTATCTCTTATAGTTTCCGAGATATGGACTATCGATAATTTACACCTTAGGCTCTGCTTCTAACTTGGGCCCAAATTGTAAAATGGTCTTATCTATTGGCGATTTCGTTCCAATTCACATTCCAAGTAATATTCGGCATGCTAATTACATTGCCGGTTGCCAAATTGCATTATCTCTTATAGTTTCCGAGATAGGGACTATCAATAATTTACACCTTAGGCTCTGCTTCTAACTTGGGCCCAAATTGTAAAATGGTCTTATCTATTGGCGATTTCGTTCCAATTCACATTCCAAATAATATTCGGCATGCTAATTACATTGCCGGTTGCCAAATTGCATTATCTCTTATAGTTTCCGAGATATGGACTATCGATAATTTACACCTTAGGCTCTGCTTCTAACGTGGGCCCAAATTGTAAAATGGTCTTATCTATTGGCGATTTCGTTCCAATTCACATTCCAAGTAATATTCGGCATGCTAATTACATTGCCGGTTGCCAAATTGCATTATCTCTTATAGTTTCCGAGATATGGACTATCGATAATTTACACCTTAGGCTCTGCTTCTAACTTGGGCCCAAATTGTAAAATGGTCTTATCTATTGGCGATTTCGTTCCAATTCACATTCCAAGTAATATTCGGCATGCTAATTACATTGCCGGTTGCCAAATTGCATTATCTCTTATAGTTTCCGAGATATGGACTATCGATAATTTACACCTTAGGCTCTGCTTCTAACTTGGGCCCAAATTGTAAAATGGTCTTATCTATTGGCGATTTCGTTCCAATTCACATTCCAAGTAATATTCGGCATGCTAATTACATTGCCGGTTGCCAAATTGCATTATCTCTTATAGTTTCCGAGATATGGACTATCGATAATTTACACCTTAGGCTCTGCTTCTAACTTGGGCCCAAATTGTAAAATGGTCTTATCTATTGGCGATTTCGTTCCAATTCACATTCCAAGTAATATTCGGCATGCTAATTACATTGCCGGTTGCCAAATTGCATTATCTCTTATAGTTTCCGAGATATGGACTATCGATAATTTACACCTTAGGCTCTGCTTCTAACTTGGGCCCAAATTGTAAAATGGCCTTATCTATTGGCGATTTCGTTGCAATTCACATTCCAAGTAATATTCGGCATGCTAATTACATTGCCGGTTGCCAAATTGCATTATCTCTTATAGTTTCCGAGATATGGACTATCGATAATTTACACCTTAGGCTCTGCTTCTAACTTGGGCCCAAATTGTAAAATGGTCTTACCTATTGGCGATTTCGTTCCAATTCACACTCCAAGTAATATTCGGCATGCTAATTACATTGCCGGTTGCGAAATTGCATTATCTCTTATAGTTTCCGAGATATGGACTATCAATAATTTACACCTTAGGCTCTGCTTCTAACTTGGGCCCAAATTGTAAAATGGTCTTATCTATTGGCGATTTCGTTCCAATTCACATTCCAAGTAATATTCGGCATGCTAATTACATTGCCGGTTGCCAAATTGCATTATCTCTTATAGTTTCCGAGATATGGACTATCGATAATTTACACCTTAGGCTCTGCTTCTAACTTGGGCCCAAATTGTAAAATGGTCTTATCTATTGGCGATTTCGTTCCAATTCACATTCCAAGTAATATTCGGCATGCTAATTACATTGCCGGTTGCGAAATTGCATTATCTCTTATAGTTTCCGAGATATGGACTATCAATAATTTACACCTTAGGCTCTGCTTCTAACTTGGGCCCAAATTGTAAAATGGTCTTATCTATTGGCGATTTCGTTCCAATTCACATTCCAAGTAATATTCGGCATGCTAATTACATTGCCGGTTGCCAAATTGCATTATCTCTTATAGTTTCCGAGATATGGACTATCAATAATTTACACCTTAGGCTCTGCTTCTAACTTGGGCCCAAATTGTAAAATGGTCTTATCTATTGGCGATTTCGTTCCAATTCACATTCCAAGTAATATTCGGCATGCTAATTACATTGCCGGTTGCCAAATTGCATTATCTCTTATAGTTTCCGAGATATGGACTATCGATAATTTACACCTTAGGCTCTGCTTCTAACTTGGGCCCAAATTGTAAAATGGTCTTATCTATTGGCGATTTCGTCCCAATTCACATTCCAAGTGATATTCGGCATGCTAATTACATTGTCGGTTGCGAAATTGCATTATCTCTTATAGTTTCCGAGATATGGACTATCAATAATTTACACCTTAGGCTCTGCTTCTAACTTGGGCCCAAATTGTAAAATAGTCTTATCTATTGGCGATTTCGTTCCAATTCACATTCCAAGTAATATTCGGCATGCTAATTACGTTGCCGGTTGCCAAATTCCATTATCTCTTATAGTTTCCGAGATATGGACTATCGATAATTTACACCTTAGGCTCTGCTTCTAACTTGGGCCCAAATTGTAAAATGGTCTTATCTATTGGCGATTTCGTTCCAATTCACATTCCAAGTAATATTCGGCATGCTAATTACATTGCCGGTTGCCAAATTGCATTATCTCTTATAGTTTCCGAGATATGGACTATCGATAATTTACACCTTAGGCTCTGCTTCTAACTTGGGCCCAAATTGTAAAATGGTCTTATCTATTGGCGATTTCGTTCCAATTCACATTCCAAGTAATATTCGGCATGCTAATTACATTGCCGGTTGCCAAATTGCATTATCTCTTATAGTTTCCGAGATATGGACTATCGATAATTTACACCTTAGGCTCTGCTTCTAACTTGGGCCCAAATTGTAAAATGGTCTTCTCTATTGGCGATTTCGTTCCAATTCACATTCCAAGTAATATTCGGCATGCTAATTACATTGCCGGTTGCCAAATTGCATTATCTCTTATAGTTTCCGAGATATGGACTATCGATAATTTACACCTTAGGCTCTGCTTCTAACTTGGGCCCAAATTGTAAAATGGTCTTATCTATTGGCGATTTCGTTCCAATTCACATTCCAAGTAATATTCGGCATGCTAATTACATTGCCGGTTGCCAAATTGCATTATCTCTTATAGTTTCCGAGATATGGACTATCGATAATTTACACCTTAGGCTCTGCTTCTAACTTGGGCCCAAATTGTAAAATGGTCTTCTCTATTGGCGATTTCGTTCCAATTCACATTCCAAGTAATATTCGGCATGCTAATTACATTGCCGGTTGCCAAATTGCATTATCTCTTATAGTTTCCGAGATATGGACTATCGATAATTTACACCTTAGGCTCTGCTTCTAACTTGGGACCAAATTATAAAATGGTCTTCTCTATTGGCGATTTCGTTCCAATTCATATTCCAAGTAATATTCGGCATGCTAATTACATTGCCGGTTGCCAAATTGCATTATCTCTTATAGTTTCCGAGATATGGACTATCGATAATTTACCCCTTAGGCTCTGCTTCTAACTTGGGCCCGAATTGTAAAATGGTCTTATCTATTGGCGATTTCGTTCCAATTCACATTCCAAGTAATATCCGGCATGCTAATTACATTGCCGGTTGCCAAATTGAATTATCTCTTATAGTTTCCGAGATATGGACTATCGATAATTTACACCTTAGGCTCTGCTTCTAACTTGGGCCCAAATTGTAAAATGGTCTTACCTATTGGCGATTTCGTTCCAATTCACATTCCAAGTAATATTCGGCATGCTAATTACATTGCCGGTTGCCAAATTGCATTATCTCTTATAGTTTCCGAGATATGGACTATCGATAATTTACACCTTAGGCTCTGCTTCTAACTTGGGCCCAAATTGTAAAATGGTCTTATCTATTGGCGATTTCGTCCCAATTCACATTCCAAGTGATATTCGGCATGCTAATTACATTGCCGGTTGCGAAATTGTATTATCTCTTATAGTTTCCGAGATATGGACTATCAATAATTTACACCTTAGGCTCTGCTTCTAACTTGGGCCCAAATTGTAAAATGGTCTTATCTATTGGCGATTTCGTTCCAATTAACATTCCAAGTAATATTCGGCATGCTAATTACATTGCCGGTTGCCAAATTGCATTATCTCTTATAGTTTCCGAGATATGGACTATCGATAATTTACACCTTAGGCTCTGCTTCTAACTTGGGCCCAAATTGTAAAATGGTCTTATCTATTGGCGATTTCGTTGCAATTCACATTCCAAGTAATATTCGGCATGCTAATTACATTGCCGGTTGCCAAATTGCATTATCTCTTATAGTTTCCGAGATATGGACTATCGATAATTTACACCTTAGGCTCTGCTTCTAACTTGGGCCCAAATTGTAAAATGGTCTTATCTATTGCCGATTTCGTTCCAATTCACATTCCAAGTAATATTCGGCATGCTAATTACATTGCCGGTTGCCAAATTGCATTATCTCTTATAGTTTCCGAGATATGGACTATCGATAATTTACACCTTAGGCTCTGCTTCTAACTTGGGCCCAAATTGTAAAATGGTCTTATCTATTGGCGATTTCGTTCCAATTCACATTCCAAGTAATATTCGGCATGCTAATTACATTGCCGGTTGCCAAATTGCATTATCTCTTATAGTTTCCGAGATATGGACTATCGATAATTTACACCATAGGGTCTGCTTCTAACTTGGGCCCAAATTGTAAAATGGTCTTATCTTTTGGCGTTTTCGTTCCAATTCACATTCCAAGTAATATTCGGCATGCTAATTACATTGCCGGTTGCCAAATTGCATTATCTCTTATAGTTTCCGAGATATGGACTATCGATAATTTACACCTTAGGCTCTGCTTCTAATTTGGGCCCAAATTGTAAAATGGTCTTATCTATTGGCGATTTCGTTCCAATTCACATTCCAAGTAATATTCGGCATGCTAATTACATTGCCGGTTGCCAAATTGCATTATCTCTTATAGTTTCCGAGATATGGACTATCGATAATTTACACCTTAGGCTCTGCTTCTAACTTGGGCCCAAATTGTAAAATGGCCTTATCTATTGGCGATTTCGTCCCAATTCACATTCCAAGTGATATTCGGCATGCTAATTACATTGCCGGTTGCGAAATTGCATTATCTCTTATAGTTTCCGAGATATGGACTATCAATAATTTACACCTTAGGCTCTGCTTCTAACTTGGGCCCAAATTGTAAAATGGTCTTATCTATTGGCGATTTCGTTCCAATTAACATTCCAAGTAATATTCGGCATGCTAATTACATTGCCGGTTGCCAAATTGCATTATCTCTTATAGTTTCCGAGATATGGACTATCGATAATTTACACCTTAGGCTCTGCTTCTAACTTGGGCCCAAATTGTAAAATGGTCTTATCTATTGGCGATTTCGTAGCAATTCACATTCCAAGTAATATTCGGCATGCTAATTACATTGCCGGTTGCCAAATTGCATTATCTCTTATAGTTTCCGAGATATGGACTATTGATAATTTACACCTTAGGCTCTGCTTCTAACTTGGGCCCAAATTGTAAAATGGTCTTATCTATTGGCGATTTCGTTCCAATTCACATTCCAAGTAATATTCGGCATGCTAATTACATTGCCGGTTGCCAAATTGCATTATCTCTTATAGTTTCCGAGATATGGACTATTGATAATTTACACCTTAGGCTCTGCTTCTAACTTGGGCCCAAATTGTAAAATGGTCTTATCTATTGCCGATTTCGTTCCAATTCACATTCCAAGTAATATTCGGCATGCTAATTACATTGCCGGTTGCCAAATTGCATTATCTCTTATAGTTTCCGAGATATGGACTATCAATAATTTACACCTTAGGCTCTGCTTCTAACTTGGGCCCAAATTGTAAAATGGTCTTATCTATTGGCGATTTCGTTCCAATTAACATTCCAAGTAATATTCGGCATGCTAATTACATTGCCGGTTGCCAAATTGCATTATCTCTTATAGTTTCCGAGATATGGACTATCGATAATTTACACCTTAGGCTCTGCTTCTAACTTGGGCCCAAATTGTAAAATGGTCTTATCTATTGGCGATTTCGTTGCAATTCACATTCCAAGTAATATTCGGCATGCTAATTACATTGCCGGTTGCCAAATTGCATTATCTCTTATAGTTTCCGAGATATGGACTGTCGATAATTTACACCTTAGGCTCTGCTTCTAACTTGGGCCCAAATTGTAAAATGGTCTTATCTATTGGCGATTTCGTTCCAATTCACATTCCAAGTAATATTCGGCATGCTAATTACATTGCCGGTTGCCAAATTGCATTATCTCTTATAGTTTCCGAGATATGGACTATTGATAATTTACACCTTAGGCTCTGCTTCTAACTTGGGCCCAAATTGTAAAATGGTCTTATCTATTGCCGATTTCGTTCCAATTCACATTCCAAGTAATATTCGGCATGCTAATTACATTGCCGGTTGCCAAATTGCATTATCTCTTATAGTTTCCGAGATATGGACTATCGATAATTTACACCTTAGGCTCTGCTTCTAACTTGGGCCCAAATTGTAAAATGGTCTTATCTATTGGCGATTTCGTTCCAATTCACATTCCAAGTAATATTCGGCATGCTAATTACATTGCCGGTTGCGAAATTGCATTATCTCTTATAGTTTCCGAGATATGGACTATCGATAATTTACACCATAGGGTCTGCTTCTAACTTGGGCCCAAATTGTAAAATGGTCTTATCTTTTGGCGATTTCGTTCCAATTCACATTCCAAGTAATATTCGGCATGCTAATTACATTGCCGGTTGCCAAATTGCATTATCTCTTATAGTTTCCGAGATATGGACTATCGATAATTTACACCTTAGGCTCTGCTTCTAACTTGGGCCCAAATTGTAAAATGGTCTTATCTATTGGCGATTTCGTTGCAATTCACATTCCAAGTAATATTCGGCATGCTAATTACATTGCCGGTTGCCAAATTGCATTATCTCTTATAGTTTCCGAGATATGGACTATCGATAATTTACACCTTAGGCTCTGCTTCTAACTTGGGCCCAAATTGTAAAATGGTCTTATCTATTGGCGATTTCGTTCCAATTCACATTCCAAGTAATATTCGGTATGCTAATTACATTGCCGGTTGCCAAATTGCATTATCTCTTATAGTTTCCGAGATATGGACTATCGATAATTTACACCTTAGGCTCTGCTTCTAACTTGGGCCCAAATTGTAAAATGGCCTTATCTATTGGCGATTTCGTCCCAATTCACATTCCAAGTGATATTCGGCATGCTAATTACATTGCCGGTTGCGAAATTGCATTATCTCTTATAGTTTCCGAGATATGGACTATCAATAATTTACACCTTAGGCTCTGCTTCTAACTTGGGCCCAAATTGTAAAATGGTCTTATCTATTGGCGATTTCGTTCCAATTAACATTCCAAGTAATATTCGGCATGCTAATTACATTGCCGGTTGCCAAATTGCATTATCTCTTATAGTTTCCGAGATATGGACTATCGATAATTTACACCTTAGGCTCTGCTTCTAACTTGGGCCCAAATTGTAAAATGGTCTTATCTATTGGTGATTTCGTTGCAATTCACATTCCAAGTAATATTCGGCATGCTAATTACATTGCCGGTTGCCAAATTGCATTATCTCTTATAGTTTCCGAGATATGGACTATCGATAATTTACACCTTAGGCTCTGCTTCTAACTTGGGCCCAAATTGTAAAATGGTCTTATCTATTGGCGATTTCGTTCCAATTCACATTCCAAGTAATATTCGGCATGCTAATTACATTGCCGGTTGCCAAATTGCATTATCTCTTATAGTTTCCGAGATATGGACTATTGATAATTTACACCTTAGGCTCTGCTTCTAACTTGGGCCCAAATTGTAAAATGGTCTTATCTATTGGCGATTTCGTTCCAATTCACATTCCAAGTAATATTCGGCATGCTAATTACATTGCCGGTTGCCAAATTGCATTATCTCTTATAGTTTCCGAGATAGGGACTATCAATAATTTACACCTTAGGCTCTGCTTCTAACTTGGGCCCAAATTGTAAAATGGTCTTATCTATTGGCGATTTCGTTCCAATTCACATTTCAAATAATATTCGGCATGCTAATTACATTGCCGGTTGCCAAATTGCATTATCTCTTATAGTTTCCGAGATATGGACTATTGATAATTTACACCTTAGGCTCTGCTTCTAACGTGGGCCCAAATTGTAAAATGGTCTTATCTATTGGCGATTTCATTCCAATTCACATTCCAAGTAATATTCGGCATGCTAATTACATTGCCGGTTGCCAAATTGCATTATCTCTTATAGTTTCCGAGATATGGACTATCGATAATTTACACCTTAGGCTCTGCTTCTAACTTGGGCCCAAATTGTAAAATGGTCTTATCTATTGGCGATTTCGTTCCAATTCACATTCCAAGTAATATTCGGCATGCTAATTACATTGCCGGTTGCCAAATTGCATTATCTCTTATAGTTTCCGAGATATGGACTATCGATAATTTACACCTTAGGCTCTGCTTCTAACTTGGGCCCAAATTGTAAAATGGTCTTATCTATTGGCGATTTCGTTCCAATTCACATTCCAAGTAATATTCGGCATGCTAATTACATTGCCGGTTGCCAAATTGCATTATCTCTTATAGTTTCCGAGATATGGACTATCGACAATTTACACCTTAGGCTCTGCTTCTAACTTGGGCCCAAATTGTAAAATGGTCTTATCTATTGGCGATTTCGTTCCAATTCACACTCCAAGTACTATTCGGCATGCTAATTACATTGCCGGTTGCGAAATTGCATTATCTCTTATAGTTTCCGAGATATGGACTATCAATAATTTACACCTTAGGCTCTGCTTCTAACTTGGGCCCAAATTGTAAAATGGCCTTATCTATTGGCGATTTCGTCCCAATTCACATTCCAAGTAATATTCGGCATGCTAATTACATTGCCGGTTGCGAAATTGCATTATCTCTTATAGTTTCAGAGATATGGACTATCGATAATTTACACCTTAGGCTCTGCTTCTAACTTGGGCCCAAATTGTAAAATGGTCTTATCTATTGGCAATTTCGTTCCAATTCCCATTCCAAGTAATATTCGGCATACTAATTACATTGCCGGTTGCCAAATTGCATTATCTCTTATAGTTTCCGAGATATGGACTATCGATAATTTACACCTTAGGCTCTGCTTCTAACTTGGGCCCAAATTGTAAAATGGTCTTATCTATTGGCGATTTCGTTCCAATTCACATTCCAAGTAATATTCGGCATGCTAATTACATTGCCGGTTGCCTAATTGCATTATCTCTTATAGTTTCCGAGATATGGACTATCGATAATTTACACCATAGGCTCTGCTTCTAACTTGGGCCCAAATTGTAAAATGGTCTTATCTTTTGGCGATTTCGTTCCAATTCACATTCCAAGTAATATTCGGCATGCTAATTACATTGCCGGTTGCCAAATTGCATTATCTCTTATAGTTTCCGAGATATAGACTATCGATAATTTACACCTTAGGCTCTGCTTCTAACTTGGGCCCAAATTGTAAAATGGTCTTATCTATTGGCGATTTCGTTCCAATTCACAATCCAAGTAATATTCGGCATGCTAATTACATTGCCGGTTGCCAAATTGCATTATCTCTTATGGTTTCCGAGATATGGACTATCGATAATTTACACCTTAGGCTCTGCTTCTAACTTGGGCCCAAATTGTAAAATGGTCTTATCTATTGGCGATTTCGTTCCAATTCACATTCCAAGTAATATTCGGCATGCTAATTACATTGCCGGTTGCCAAATTGAATTATCTCTTATAGTTTCCGAGATATGGACTATCGATAATTTACACCTTAGGCTCTGCTTCTAACTTGGGCCCAAATTGTAAAATGGTCTTACCTATTGGCGATTTCGTTCCAATTCACATTCCAAGTAATATTCGGCATGCTAATTACATTGCCGGTTGCCAAATTGCATTATCTCTTATAGTTTCCGAGATATGGACTATCGATAATTTACACCTTAGGCTCTGCTTCTAACTTGGGCCCAAATTGTAAAATGGTCTTATCTATTGGCGATTTCGTTCCAATTCACATTCCAAGTAATATTCGGCATGCTAATTACATTGCCGGTTGCCAAATTGCATTATCTCTTATAGTTTCCGAGATATGGACTATCGATAATTTACACCATAGGGTCTGCTTCTAACTTGGGCCCAAATTGTAAAATGGTCTTATCTTTTGGCGATTTCGTTCCAATTCACATTCCAAGTAATATTCGGCATGCTAATTACATTGCCGGTTGCCAAATTGCATTATCTCTTATAGTTTCCGAGATATGGACTATCGATAATTTACACCTTAGGCTCTGCTTCTAACTTGGGCCCAAATTGTAAAATGGTCTTATCTATTGGCGATTTCGTTCCAATTCACATTCCAAGTAATATTCGGCATGCTAATTACATTGCCGGTTGCCAAATTGAATTATCTCTTATAGTTTCCGAGATATGGACTATCGATAATTTACACCTTAGGCTCTGCTTCTAACTTGGGCCCAAATTGTAAAATGGTCTTACCTATTGGCGATTTCGTTCCAATTCACATTCCAAGTAATATTCGGCATGCTAATTACATTGCCGGTTGCCAAATTGCATTATCTCTTATAGTTTCCGAGATATGGACTATCGATAATTTACATCTTAGGCTCTGCTTCTAACTTGGGCCCAAATTGTAAAATGGTCTTATCTATTGGCGATTTCGTTCCAATTCACATTCCAAGTAATATTCGGCATGCTAATTACATTGCCGGTTGCCAAATTGCATTATCTCTTATAGTTTCCGAGATATGGACTATCGATTATTTACACCTTAGGCTCTGCTTCTAACTTGGGCCCAAATTGTAAAATGGTCTTATCTATTGGCGATTTCGTTCCAATTCACATTCCAAGTAATATTCGGCATGCTAATTACATTGCCGGTTGCCAAATTGCATTATCTCTTATAGTTTCCGAGATATGGACTATCGATAATTTACACCTTAGGCTCTGCTTCTAACTTGGGCCCAAATTGTAAAATGGTCTTATCTATTGGCGATTTCGTTCCAATTCACACTCCAAGTACTATTCGGCATGCTAATTACATTGCCGGTTGCGAAATTGCATTATCTCTTATAGTTTCCGAGATATGGACTATCAATAATTTACACCTTAGGCTCTGCTTCTAACTTGGGCCCAAATTGTAAAATGGCCTTATCTATTGGCGATTTCGTCCCAATTCACATTCCAAGTAATATTCGGCATGCTAATTACATTGCCGGTTGCGAAATTGCATTATCTCTTATAGTTTCAGAGATATGGACTATCGATAATTTACACCTTAGGCTCTGCTTCTAACTTGGGCCCAAATTGTAAAATGGTCTTATCTATTGGCAATTTCGTTCCAATTCCCATTCCAAGTAATATTCGGCATGCTAATTACATTGCCGGTTGCCAAATTGCATTATCTCTTATAGTTTCCGAGATATGGACTATCGATAATTTACACCTTAGGCTCTGCTTCTAACTTGGGCCCAAATTGTAAAATGGTCTTATCTATTGGCGATTTCGTTCCAATTCACATTCCAAGTAATATTCGGCATGCTAATTACATTGCCGGTTGCCAAATTGCATTATCTCTTATAGTTTCCGAGATATGGACTGTCGATAATTTACACCTTAGGCTCTGCTTCTAACTTGGGCCCAAATTGTAAAATGGTCTTATCTATTGGCGATTTCGTTGCAGTTTACATTCCAAGTAATATTCGGCATGCTAATTACATTGCCGGTTGCCAAATTGCATTATCTCTTATAGTTTCCGAGATATGGACTATCGATAATTTACACCTTAGGCTCTGCTTCTAACTTGGGCCCAAATTGTAAAATGGTCTTATCTATTGGCGATTTCGTTCCAATTCACATTCCAAGTAATATTCGGTATGCTAATTACATTGCCGGTTGCCAAATTGCATTATCTCTTATAGTTTCCGAGATATGGACTATCGATAATTTACACCTTAGGCTCTGCTTCTAACTTGGGCCCAAATTGTAAAATGGCCTTATCTATTGGCGATTTCGTCCCAATTCACATTCCAAGTGATATTCGGCATGCTAATTACATTGCCGGTTGCGAAATTGCATTATCTCTTATAGTTTCCGAGATATGGACTGTCGATAATTTACACCTTAGGCTCTGCTTCTAACTTGGGCCCAAATTGTAAAATGGTCTTATCTATTGGCGATTTCGTTGCAATTTACATTCCAAGTAATATTCGGCATGCTAATTACATTGCCGGTTGCCAAATTGCATTATCTCTTATAGTTTCCGAGATATGGACTATCGATAATTTACTCCTTAGGCTCTGCTTCTAACTTGGGCCCAAATTGTAAAATGGTCTTATCTATTGGCGATTTCGTTCCAATTCACATTCCAAGTAATATTCGGCATGCTAATTACATTGCCGGTTGCCAAATTGCATTATCTCTTATAGTTTCCGAGATATGGACTATCGATAATTTACACCTTAGGCTCTGCTTCTAACTTGGGCCCAAATTGTAAAATGGTCTTATCTATTGGCGATTTCGTTCCAATTCACACTCCAAGTACTATTCGGCATGCTAATTACATTGCCGGTTGCGAAATTGCATTATCTCTTATAGTTTCCGAGATATGGACTATCAATAATTTACACCTTAGGCTCTGCTTCTAACTTGGGCCCAAATTGTAAAATGGCCTTATCTATTGGCGATTTCGTCCCAATTCACATTCCAAGTAATATTCGGCATGCTAATTACATTGCCGGTTGCGAAATTGCATTATCTCTTATAGTTTCAGAGATATGGACTATCGATAATTTACACCTTAGGCTCTGCTTCTAACTTGGGCCCAAATTGTAAAATGGTCTTATCTATTGGCAATTTCGTTCCAATTCCCATTCCAAGTAATATTCGGCATGCTAATTACATTGCCGGTTGCGAAATTGCATTATCTCTTATAGTTTCCGAGATATGGACTATCAATAATTTACACCTTAGGCTCTGCTTCTAACTTGGGCCCAAATTGTAAAATGGTCTTATCTATTGGCGATTTCGTTCCAATTCACACTCCAAGTACTATTCGGCATGCTAATTACATTGCCGGTTGCGAAATTGCATTATCTCTTATAGTTTCCGAGATATGGACTATCAATAATTTACACCTTAGGCTCTGCTTCTAACTTGGGCCCAAATTGTAAAATGGCCTTATCTATTGGCGATTTCGTCCCAATTCACATTCCAAGTAATATTCGGCATGCTAATTACATTGCCGGTTGCGAAATTGCATTATCTCTTATAGTTTCAGAGATATGGACTATCGATAATTTACACCTTAGGCTCTGCTTCTAACTTGGGCCCAAATTGTAAAATGGTCTTATCTATTGGCAATTTCGTTCCAATTCCCATTCCAAGTAATATTCGGCATGCTAATTACATTGCCGGTTGCCAAATTGCATTATCTCTTATAGTTTCCGAGATATGGACTATCGATAATTTACACCTTAGGCTCTGCTTCTAACTTGGGCCCAAATTGTAAAATGGTCTTATCTATTGGCGATTTCGTTCCAATTCACATTCCAAGTAATATTCGGCATGCTAATTACATTGCCGGTTGCCAAATTGCATTATCTCTTATAGTTTCCGAGATATGGACTGTCGATAATTTACACCTTAGGCTCTGCTTCTAACTTGGGCCCAAATTGTAAAATGGTCTTATCTATTGGCGATTTCGTTGCAATTTACATTCCAAGTAATATTCGGCATGCTAATTACATTGCCGGTTGCCAAATTGCATTATCTCTTATAGTTTCCGAGATATGGACTATCGATAATTTACACCTTAGGCTCTGCTTCTAACTTGGGCCCAAATTGTAAAATGGTCTTATCTATTGGCGATTTCGTTCCAATTCACATTCCAAGTAATATTCGGTATGCTAATTACATTGCCGGTTGCCAAATTGCATTATCTCTTATAGTTTCCGAGATATGGACTATCGATAATTTACACCTTAGGCTCTGCTTCTAACTTGGGCCCAAATTGTAAAATGGCCTTATCTATTGGCGATTTCGTCCCAATTCACATTCCAAGTGATATTCGGCATGCTAATTACATTGCCGGTTGCGAAATTGCATTATCTCTTATAGTTTCCGAGATATGGACTGTCGATAATTTACACCTTAGGCTCTGCTTCTAACTTGGGCCCAAATTGTAAAATGGTCTTATCTATTGGCGATTTCGTTGCAATTTACATTCCAAGTAATATTCGGCATGCTAATTACATTGCCGGTTGCCAAATTGCATTATCTCTTATAGTTTCCGAGATATGGACTATCGATAATTTACTCCTTAGGCTCTGCTTCTAACTTGGGCCCAAATTGTAAAATGGTCTTATCTATTGGCGATTTCGTTCCAATTCACATTCCAAGTAATATTCGGTATGCTAATTACATTGCCGGTTGCCAAATTGCATTATCTCTTATAGTTTCCGAGATATGGACTATCGATAATTTACTCCTTAGGCTCTGCTTCTAACTTGGGCCCAAATTGTAAAATGGTCTTATCTATTGGCGATTTCGTTCCAATTCACATTCCAAGTAATATTCGGTATGCTAATTACATTGCCGGTTGCCAAATTGCATTATCTCTTATAGTTTCCGAGATATGGACTATCGATAATTTACTCCTTAGGCTCTGCTTCTAACTTGGGCCCAAATTGTAAAATGGTCTTATCTATTGGCGATTTCGTTCCAATTCACATTCCAAGTAATATTCGGCATGCTAATTACATTGCCGGTTGCCAAATTGCATTATCTCTTATAGTTTCCGAGATATGGACTATCGATAATTTACACCTTAGGCTCTGCTTCTAACTTGGGCCCAAATTGTAAAATGGTCTTATCTATTGGCGATTTCGTTCCAATTCACATTCCAAGTAATATTCGGCATGCTAATTACATTGCCGGTTGCCAAATTGCATTATCTCTTATAGTTTCCGAGATATGGACTGTCGATAATTTACACCTTAGGCTCTGCTTCTAACTTGGGCCCAAATTGTAAAATGGTCTTATCTATTGGCGATTTCGTTGCAATTTACATTCCAAGTAATATTCGGCATGCTAATTACATTGCCGGTTGCCAAATTGCATTATCTCTTATAGTTTCCGAGATATGGACTATCGATAATTTACACCTTAGGCTCTGCTTCTAACTTGGGCCCAAATTGTAAAATGGTCTTATCTATTGGCGATTTCGTTCCAATTCACATTCCAAGTAATATTCGGTATGCTAATTACATTGCCGGTTGCCAAATTGCATTATCTCTTATAGTTTCCGAGATATGGACTATCGATAATTTACACCTTAGGCTCTGCTTCTAACTTGGGCCCAAATTGTAAAATGGCCTTATCTATTGGCGATTTCGTCCCAATTCACATTCCAAGTGATATTCGGCATGCTAATTACATTGCCGGTTGCGAAATTGCATTATCTCTTATAGTTTCCGAGATATGGACTGTCGATAATTTACACCTTAGGCTCTGCTTCTAACTTGGGCCCAAATTGTAAAATGGTCTTATCTATTGGCGATTTCGTTGCAATTTACATTCCAAGTAATATTCGGCATGCTAATTACATTGCCGGTTGCCAAATTGCATTATCTCTTATAGTTTCCGAGATATGGACTATCGATAATTTACTCCTTAGGCTCTGCTTCTAACTTGGGCCCAAATTGTAAAATGGTCTTATCTATTGGCGATTTCGTTCCAATTCACATTCCAAGTAATATTCGGTATGCTAATTACATTGCCGGTTGCCAAATTGCATTATCTCTTATAGTTTCCGAGATATGGACTATCGATAATTTACTCCTTAGGCTCTGCTTCTAACTTGGGCCCAAATTGTAAAATGGTCTTATCTATTGGCGATTTCGTTCCAATTCACATTCCAAGTAATATTCGGCATGCTAATTACATTGCCGGTTGCCAAATTGCATTATCTCTTATAGTTTCCGAGATATGGACTATTGATAATTTACACCTTAGGCTCTGCTTCTAACTTGGGCCCAAATTGTAAAATGGTCTTATCTCTTGGCGATTTCGTTCCAATTCACATTCCAAGTAATATTCGGCATGCTAATTACATTGCCGGTTGCCAAATTGCATTATCTCTTATAGTTTCCGAGATAGGGACTATCAATAATTTACACCTTAGGCTCTGCTTCTAACTTGGGCCCAAATTGTAAAATGGTCTTATCTATTGGCGATTTCGTTCCAATTCACATTCCAAATAATATTCGGCATGCTAATTACATTGCCGGTTGCCAAATTGCATTATCTCTTATAGTTTCCGAGATATGGACTATCGATAATTTACACCTTAGGCTCTGCTTCTAACTTGGGCCCAAATTGTAAAATGGTCTTATCTATTGGCGATTTCGTTCCAATTCACACTCCAAGTACTATTCGGCATGCTAATCACATTGCCGGTTGCGAAATTGCATTATCTCTTATAGTTTCCGAGATATGGACTATCAATAATTTACACCTTAGGCTCTGCTTCTTACTTGGGCCCAAATTGTAAAATGGCCTTATCTATTGGCGATTTCGTCCCAATTCACATTCCAAGTAATATTCGGCATGCTAATTACATTGCCGGTTGCGAAATTGCATTATCTCTTATAGTTTCAGAGATATGGACTATCGATAATTTACACCTTAGGCTCTGCTTCTAACTTGGGCCCAAATTGTAAAATGGTCTTATCTATTGGCAATTTCGTTCCAATTCCCATTCCAAGTAATATTCGGCATGCTAATTACATTGCCGGTTGCCAAATTGCATTATCTCTTATAGTTTCCGAGATATGGACTATCGATAATTTACACCTTAGGCTCTGCTTCTAACTTGGGCCCAAATTGTAAAATGGTCTTATCTATTGGCGATTTCGTTCCAATTCACATTCCAAGTAATATTCGGCATGCTAATTACATTGCCGGTTGCCAAATTGCATTATCTCTTATAGTTTCCGAGATATGGACTGTCGATAATTTACACCTTAGGCTCTGCTTCTAACTTGAGCCCAAATTGTAAAATGGTCTTATCTATTGGCGATTTCGTTCCAATTCACATTCCAAGTAATATTCGGCATGCTAATTACATTGCCGGTTGCCAAATTGCATTATCTCTTATAGTTTCCGAGATATGGACTATCGATAATTTACACCATAGGCTCTGCTTCTAACTTGGGCCCAAATTGTAAAATGGTCTTATCTTTTGGCGATTTCGTTCCAATTCACATTCCAAGTAATATTCGGCATGCTAATTACATTGCCGGTTGCCAAATTGCATTATCTCTTATAGTTTCCGAGATATGGACTATCGATAATTTACACCTTAGGCTCTGCTTCTAACTTGGGCCCAAATTGTAAAATGGTCTTATCTATTGGCGATTTCGTTCCAATTCACAATCCAAGTAATATTCGGCATGCTAATTACATTGCCGGTTGCCAAATTGCATTATCTCTTATGGTTTCCGAGATATGGACTATCGATAATTTACACCTTAGGCTCTGCTTCTAACTTGGGCCCAAATTGTAAAATGATCTTATCTATTGGCGATTTCGTTCCAATTCACATTCCAAGTAATATTCGGCATGCTAATTACATTGCCGGTTGCCAAATTGAATTATCTCTTATAGTTTCCGAGATATGGACTATCGATAATTTACACCTTAGGCTCTGCTTCTAACTTGGGCCCAAATTGTAAAATGGTCTTATCTATTGGCGATTTCGTTCCAATTCACATTCCAAGTAATATTCGGCATGCTAATTACATTGCCGGTTGCCAAATTGCATTATCTCTTATAGTTTCCGAGATATGGACTATCGATAATTTACACCATAGGGTCCGCTTCTAACTTGGGCCCAAATTGTAAAATGGTCTTATCTTTTGGCGATTTCGTTCCAATTCACATTCCAAGTAATATTCGGCATGCTAATTACATTGCCGGTTGCCAAATTGCATTATCTCTTATAGTTTCCGAGATATGGACTATCGATAATTTACACCTTAGGCTCTGCTTCTAACTTGGGCCCAAATTGTAAAATGGTCTTATCTATTGGCGATTTCGTTCCAATTCACATTCCAAGTAATATTCGGCATGCTAATTACATTGCCGGTTGCCAAATTGAATTATCTCTTATAGTTTCCGAGATATGGACTATCGATAATTTACACCTTAGGCTCTGCTTCTAACTTGGGCCCAAATTGTAAAATGGTCTTACCTATTGGCGATTTCGTTCCAATTCACATTCCAAGTAATATTCGGCATGCTAATTACATTGCCGGTTGCCAAATTGCATTATCTCTTATAGTTTCCGAGATATGGACTATCGATAATTTACACCTTAGGCTCTGTTTCTAACTTGGGCCCAAATTGTAAAATGGTCTTATCTATTGGCGATTTCGTTCCAATTCACATTCCAAGTATTATTCGGCATGCTAATTACATTGCCGGTTGCCAAATTGCATTATCTCTTATAGTTTCCGAGATATGGACTATCGATAATTTACACCTTAGGCTCTGCTTCTAACTTGGGCCCAAATTGTAAAATGGTCTTATCTATTGGCGATTTCGTTCCAATTCACATTCCAAGTAATATTCGGCATGCTAATTACATTGCCGGTTGCCAAATTGCATTATCTCTTATAGTTTCCGAGATATGGACTATCGATAATTTACACCTTAGGCTCTGCTTCTAACTTGGGCCCAAATTGTAAAATGGTCTTATCTATTGGCGATTTCGTTCCAATTCACACTCCAAGTACTATTCGGCATGCTAATTACATTGCCGGTTGCGAAATTGCATTATCTCTTATAGTTTCCGAGATATGGACTATCAATAATTTACACCTTAGGCTCTGCTTCTAACTTGGGCCCAAATTGTAAAATGGCCTTATCTATTGGCGATTTCGTCCCAATTCACATTCCAAGTAATATTCGGCATGCTAATTACATTGCCGGTTGCGAAATTGCATTATCTCTTATAGTTTCAGAGATATGGACTATCGATAATTTACACCTTAGGCTCTGCTTCTAACTTGGGCCCAAATTGTAAAATGGTCTTATCTATTGGCAATTTCGTTCCAATTCCCATTCCAAGTAATATTCGGCATGCTAATTACATTGCCGGTTGCCAAATTGCATTATCCCTTATAGTTTCCGAGATATGGACTATCGATAATTTACACCTTAGGCTCTGCTTCTAACTTGGGCCCAAATTGTAAAATGGTCTTATCTATTGGCGATTTCGTTCCAATTCACATTCCAAGTAATATTCGGCATGCTAATTACATTGCCGGTTGCCAAATTGCATTATCTCTTATAGTTTCCGAGATATGGACTGTCGATAATTTACACCTTAGGCTCTGCTTCTAACTTGAGCCCAAATTGTAAAATGGTCTTATCTATTGGCGATTTCGTTCCAATTCACATTCCAAGTAATATTCGGCATGCTAATTACATTGCCGGTTGCCAAATTGCATTATCTCTTATAGTTTCCGAGATATGGACTATCGATAATTTACACCATAGGCTCTGCTTCTAACTTGGGCCCAAATTGTAAAATGGTCTTATCTTTTGGCGATTTCGTTCCAATTCACATTCCAAGTAACATTCGGCATGCTAATTACATTGCCGGTTGCCAAATTGCATTATCTCTTATAGTTTCCGAGATATGGACTATCGATAATTTACACCTTAGGCTCTGCTTCTAACTTGGGCCCAAATTGTAAAATGGTCTTATCTATTGGCGATTTCGTTCCAATTCACAATCCAAGTAATATTCGGCATGCTAATTACATTGCCGGTTGCCAAATAGCATTATCTCTTATGGTTTCCGAGATATGGACTATCGATAATTTACACCTTAGGCTCTGCTTCTAACTTGGGCCCAAATTGTAAAATGGTCTTATCTATTGGCGATTTCGTTCCAATTCACATTCCAAGTAATATTCGGCATGCTAATTACATTGCCGGTTGCCAAATTGAATTATCTCTTATAGTTTCCGAGATATGGACTATCGATAATTTACACCTTAGGCTCTGCTTCTAACTTGGGCCCAAATTGTAAAATGGTCTTACCTATTGGCGATTTCGTTCCAATTCACATTCCAAGTAATATTCGGCATGCTAATTACATTGCCGGTTGCCAAATTGCATTATCTCTTATAGTTTCCGAGATATGGACTATCGATAATTTACACCTTAGGCTCTGCTTCTAACTTGGGCCCAAATTGTAAAATGATCTTATCTATTGGCGATTTCGTTCCAATTCACATTCCAAGTAATATTCTGCATGCTAATTACATTGCCGGTTGCCAAATTGAATTATCTTTTATAGTTTCCGAGATATGGACTATCGATAATTTACACCTTAGGCTCTGCTTCTAACTTGGGCCCAAATTGTAAAATGGTCTTATCTATTGGCGATTTCGTTCCAATTCACATTCCAAGTAATATTCGGCATGCTAATTACATTGCCGGTTGCCAAATTGCATTATCTCTTATAGTTTCCGAGATATGGACTATCGATAATTTACACCATAGGGTCCGCTTCTAACTTGGGCCCAAATTGTAAAATGGTCTTATCTTTTGGCGATTTCGTTCCAATTCACATTCCAAGTAATATTCGGCATGCTAATTACATTGCCGGTTGCCAAATTGCATTATCTCTTATAGTTTCCGAGATATGGACTATCGATAATTTACACCTTAGGCTCTGCTTCTAACTTGGGCCCAAATTGTAAAATGGTCTTATCTATTGGCGATTTCGTTCCAATTCACATTCCAAGTAATATTCGGCATGCTAATTACATTGCCGGTTGCCAAATTGAATTATCTCTTATAGTTTCCGAGATATGGACTATCGATAATTTACACCTTAGGCTCTGCTTCTAACTTGGGCCCAAATTGTAAAATGGTCTTACCTATTGGCGATTTCGTTCCAATTCACATTCCAAGTAATATTCGGCATGCTAATTACATTGCCGGTTGCCAAATTGCATTATCTCTTATAGTTTCCGAGATATGGACTATCGATAATTTACACCTTAGGCTCTGTTTCTAACTTGGGCCCAAATTGTAAAATGGTCTTATCTATTGGCGATTTCGTTCCAATTCACATTCCAAGTATTATTCGGCATGCTAATTACATTGCCGGTTGCCAAATTGCATTATCTCTTATAGTTTCCGAGATATGGACTATCGATAATTTACACCTTAGGCTCTGCTTCTAACTTGGGCCCAAATTGTAAAATGGTCTTATCTATTGGCGATTTCGTTCCAATTCACATTCCAAGTAATATTCGGCATGCTAATTACATTGCCGGTTGCCAAATTGCATTATCTCTTATAGTTTCCGAGATATGGACTATCGATAATTTACACCTTAGGCTCTGCTTCTAACTTGGGCCCAAATTGTAAAATGGTCTTATCTATTGGCGATTTCGTTCCAATTCACACTCCAAGTACTATTCGGCATGCTAATTACATTGCCGGTTGCGAAATTGCATTATCTCTTATAGTTTCCGAGATATGGACTATCAATAATTTACACCTTAGGCTCTGCTTCTAACTTGGGCCCAAATTGTAAAATGGCCTTATCTATTGGCGATTTCGTTCCAATTCACATTCCAAGTAATATTCGGCATGCTAATTACATTGCCGGTTGCGAAATTGCATTATCTCTTATAGTTTCAGAGATATGGACTATCGATAATTTACACCTTAGGCTCTGCTTCTAACTTGGGCCCAAATTGTAAAATGGTCTTATCTATTGGCAATTTCGTTCCAATTCCCATTCCAAGTAATATTCGGCATGCTAATTACATTGCCGGTTGCCAAATTGCATTATCTCTTATAGTTTCCGAGATATGGACTATCGATAATTTACACCTTAGGCTCTGCTTCTAACTTGGGCCCAAATTGTAAAATGGTCTTATCTATTGGCGATTTCGTTCCAATTCACATTCCAAGTAATATTCGGCATGCTAATTACATTGCCGGTTGCCAAATTGCATTATCTCTTATAGTTTCCGAGATATGGACTGTCGATAATTTACACCTTAGGCTCTGCTTCTAACTTGAGCCCAAATTGTAAAATGGTCTTATCTATTGGCGATTTCGTTCCAATTCACATTCCAAGTAATATTCGGCATGCTAATTACATTGCCGGTTGCCAAATTGCATTATCTCTTATAGTTTCCGAGATATGGACTATCGATAATTTACACCATAGGCTCTGCTTCTAACTTGGGCCCAAATTGTAAAATGGTCTTATCTTTTGGCGATTTCGTTCCAATTCACATTCCAAGTAACATTCGGCATGCTAATTACATTGCCGGTTGCCAAATTGCATTATCTCTTATAGTTTCCGAGATATGGACTATCGATAATTTACACCTTAGGCTCTGCTTCTAACTTGGGCCCAAATTGTAAAATGGTCTTATCTATTGGCGATTTCGTTCCAATTCACAATCCAAGTAATATTCGGCATGCTAATTACATTGCCGGTTGCCAAATAGCATTATCTCTTATGGTTTCCGAGATATGGACTATCGATAATTTACACCTTAGGCTCTGCTTCTAACTTGGGCCCAAATTGTAAAATGGTCTTATCTATTGGCGATTTCGTTCCAATTCACATTCCAAGTAATATTCGGCATGCTAATTATATTGCCGGTTGCCAAATTGAATTATCTCTTATAGTTTCCGAGATATGGACTATCGATAATTTACACCTTAGGCTCTGCTTCTAACTTGGGCCCAAATTGTAAAATGGTCTTACCTATTGGCGATTTCGTTCCAATTCACATTCCAAGTAATATTCGGCATGCTAATTACATTGCCGGTTGCCAAATTGCATTATCTCTTATAGTTTCCGAGATATGGACTATCGATAATTTACACCATAGGCTCTGCTTCTAACTTGGGCCCAAATTGTAAAATGGTCTTATCTATTGGCGAATTCGTTCCAATTCACATTCCAAGTAATATTCGGCATGCTAATTACATTGCCGGTTGCCAAATTGCATTATCTCTTATAGTTTCCGAGATATGGACTATCGATAATTTACACCTTAGGCTCTGCTTCTAACTTGGGCCCAAATTGTAAAATGGTCTTATCTATTGGCGATTTCGTCCCAATTCACATTCCAAGTGATATTCGGCATGCTAATTACATTGCCGGTTGCGAAATTGCATTATCTCTTATAGTTTCCGAGATATGGACTATCAATAATTTACACCTTAGGCTCTGCTTCTAACTTGGGCCCAAATTGTAAAATGGTCTTATATATTGGCGATTTCGTTCCAATTCACACTCCAAGTAATATTCGGCATGCTAATTACATTGCCGGTTGCGAAATTGCATTATCTCTTATAGTTTCCGAGATATGGACTATCGATAATTTACACCTTAGGCTCTGCTTCTAACTTGGGCCCAAATTGTAAAATGGTCTTATCTATTGGCGATTTCGTTCCAATTCACATTCCAAGTAATATTCGGCATGCTAATTACATTGCCGGTTGCCAAATTGCATTATCTCTTATAGTTTCCGAGATATGGACTATCGATAATTTACACCTTAGGCTCTGCTTCTAACTTGGGCCCAAATTGTAAAATGGTCTTATCTATTGGCGATTTCGTCCCAATTCACATTCCAAGTGATATTCGGCATGCTAATTACATTGCCGGTTGCGAAATTGCATTATCTCTTATAGTTTCCGAGATATGGACTATCAATAATTTACACCTTAGGCTCTGCTTCTAACTTGGACCCAAATTGTAAAATGGTCTTATCTATTGGCGATTTCGTTCCAATTCACATTCCAAGTAATATTCGGCATGCTAATTACATTGCCGGTTGCCAAATTGCATTATCTCTTATAGTTTCCGAGATATGGACTATCGATAATTTACACCTTAGGCTCTGCTTCTAACTTGGGCCCAAATTGTAAAATGGTCTTATCTATTGGCGATTTCGTTCCAATTCACATTCCAAGTAATATTCGGCATGCTAATTACATTGCCGGTTGCCAAATTGCATTATCTCTTATAGTTTCCGAGATATGGACTATCGATAATTTACACCTTAGGCTCTGCTTCTAACTTGGGCCCAAATTGTAAAATGGTCTTATCTATTGGCGATTTCGTTCCAATTCACATTCCAAGTAATATTCGGCATGCTAATTACATTTCCGGTTGCCAAATTGCATTATCTCTTATAGTTTCCGAGATATGGACTATCGATAATTTACACCATAGGCTCTGCTTCTAACTTGGTCCCAAATTGTAAAATGGTCTTACCTATTGGCGATTTCGTTCCAATTCACATTCCAAGTAATATTCGGCATGCTAATTACATTGCCGGTTGCCAAATTGCATTATCTCTTATAGTTTCCGAGATATGGACTATCGATAATTTACACCTTAGGCTCTGCTTCTAACTTGGGCCCAAATTGTAAAATGGTCTTATCTATTGGCGATTTCGTTCCAATTCACATTCCAAGTAATATTCGGCATGCTAATTACATTGCCGGTTGCCAAATTGCATTATCTCTTATAGTTTCCGAGATATGGACTATCGATAATTTACACCTTAGGCTCTGCTTCTAACTTGGGCCCAAATTGTAAAACGGTCTTATCTATTGGCGATTTCGTTCCAATTCACACTCCAAGTAATATTCGGCATGCTAATTACATTGCCGGTTGCCAAATTGCATTATCTCTTATAGTTTCCGAGATATGGACTATCGATAATTTACACCTTAGGCTCTGCTTCTAACTTGGGCCCAAATTGTAAAATGGTCTTATCTACTGGCGATTTCGTCCCAATTCACATTCCAAGTGATATTCGGCATGCTAATTACATTGCCGGTTTCGAAATTGCATTATCTCTTATAGTTTCCGAGATATGGACTATCAATAATTTACACCTAAGGCTCTGCTTCTAACTTGGGCCCAAATTGTAAAATGGTCTTATCTATTGGCGATTTCGTTCCAATTCACATTCCAAGTAATATTCGGCATGCTAATTACATTGCCGGTTGCCAAATTGCATTATCTCTTATAGTTTCCGAGATATGGACTATCGATAATTTACACCTTAGGCTCTGCTTCTAACTTGGGCCCAAATTGTAAAATGGTCTTATCTATTGGCGATTTCGTTCCAATTCACACTCCAAGTACTATTCGGCATGCTAATTACATTGCCGGTTGCGAAATTGCATTATCTCTTATAGTTTCCGAGATATGGACTATCAATAATTTACACCTTAGGCTCTGCTTCTAACTTGGGCCCAAATTGTAAAATGGCCTTATCTATTGGCGATTTCGTCCCAATTCACATTCCAAGTAATATTCGGCATGCTAATTACATTGCCGGTTGCGAAATTGCATTATCTCTTATAGTTTCAGAGATATGGACTATCGATAATTTACACCTTAGGCTCTGCTTCTAACTTGGGCCCAAATTGTAAAATGGTCTTATCTATTGGCAATTTCGTTCCAATTCCCATTCCAAGTAATATTCGGCATGCTAATTACATTGCCGGTTGCCAAATTGCATTATCTCTTATAGTTTCCGAGATATGGACTATCGATAATTTACACCTTAGGCTCTGCTTCTAACTTGGGCCCAAATTGTAAAATGGTCTTATCTATTGGCGATTTCGTTCCAATTCACATTCCAAGTAATATTCGGCATGCTAATTACATTGCCGGTTGCCAAATTGCATTATCTCTTATAGTTTCCGAGATATGGACTGTCGATAATTTACACCTTATTCTCTGCTTCTAACTTGAGCCCAAATTGTAAAATGGTCTTATCTATTGGCGATTTCGTTCCAATTCACATTCCAAGTAATATTCGGCATGCTAATTATATTGCCGGTTGCCAAATTGCATTATCTCTTATAGTTTCCGAGATATGGACTATCGATAATTTACACCATAGGCTCTGCTTCTAACTTGGGCCCAAATTGTAAAATGGTCTTATCTTTTGGCGATTTCGTTCCAATTCACATTCCAAGTAACATTCGGCATGCTAATTACATTGCCGGTTGCCAAATTGCATTATCTCTTATAGTTTCCGAGATATGGACTATCGATAATTTACACCTTAGGCTCTGCTTCTAACTTGGGCCCAAATTGTAAAATGGTCTTATCTATTGGCGATTTCGTTCCAATTCACAATCCAAGTAATATTCGGCATGCTAATTACATTGCCGGTTGCCAAATAGCATTATCTCTTATGGTTTCCGAGATATGGACTATCGATAATTTACACCTTAGGCTCTGCTTCTAACTTGGGCCCAAATTGTAAAATGGTCTTATCTATTGGCGATTTCGTTCCAATTCACATTCCAAGTAATATTCGGCATGCTAATTACATTGCCGGTTGCCAAATTGAATTATCTCTTATAGTTTCCGAGATATGGACTATCGATAATTTACACCTTAGGCTCTGCTTCTAACTTGGGCCCAAATTGTAAAATGGTCTTACCTATTGGCGATTTCGTTCCAATTCACATTCCAAGTAATATTCGGCATGCTAATTACATTGCCGGTTGCCAAATTGCATTATCTCTTATAGTTTCCGAGATATGGACTATCGATAATTTACACCTTAGGCTCTGCTTCTAACTTGGGCCCAAATTGTAAAATGATCTTATCTATTGGCGATTTCGTTCCAATTCACATTCCAAGTAATATTCTGCATGCTAATTACATTGCCGGTTGCCAAATTGAATTATCTCTTATAGTTTCCGAGATATGGACTATCGATAATTTACACCTTAGGCTCTGCTTCTAACTTGGGCCCAAATTGTAAAATGGTCTTATCTATTGGCGATTTCGTTCCAATTCACATTCCAAGTAATATTCGGCATGCTAATTACATTGCCGGTTGCCAAATTGCATTATCTCTTATAGTTTCCGAGATATGGACTATCGATAATTTACACCATAGGGTCCGCTTCTAACTTGGGCCCAAATTGTAAAATGGTCTTATCTTTTGGCGATTTCGTTCCAATTCACATTCCAAGTAATATTCGGCATGCTAATTACATTGCCGGTTGCCAAATTGCATTATCTCTTATAGTTTCCGAGATATGGACTATCGATAATTTACACCTTAGGCTCTGCTTCTAACTTGGGCCCAAATTGTAAAATGGTCTTATCTATTGGCGATTTCGTTCCAATTCACATTCCAAGTAATATTCGGCATGCTAATTACATTGCCGGTTGCCAAATTGAATTATCTCTTATAGTTTCCGAGATATGGACTATCGATAATTTACACCTTAGGCTCTGCTTCTAACTTGGGCCCAAATTGTAAAATGGTCTTACCTATTGGCGATTTCGTTCCAATTCACATTCCAAGTAATATTCGGCATGCTAATTACATTGCCGGTTGCCAAATTGCATTATCTCTTATAGTTTCCGAGATATGGACTATCGATAATTTACACCTTAGGCTCTGTTTCTAACTTGGGCCCAAATTGTAAAATGGTCTTATCTATTGGCGATTTCGTTCCAATTCACATTCCAAGTATTATTCGGCATGCTAATTACATTGCCGGTTGCCAAATTGCATTATCTCTTATAGTTTCCGAGATATGGACTATCGATAATTTACACCTTAGGCTCTGCTTCTAACTTGGGCCCAAATTGTAAAATGGTCTTATCTATTGGCGATTTCGTTCCAATTCACATTCCAAGTAATATTCGGCATGCTAATTACATTGCCGGTTGCCAAATTGCATTATCTCTTATAGTTTCCGAGATATGGACTATCGATAATTTACACCTTAGGCTCTGCTTCTAACTTGGGCCCAAATTGTAAAATGGTCTTATCTATTGGCGATTTCGTTCCAATTCACACTCCAAGTACTATTCGGCATGCTAATTACATTGCCGGTTGCGAAATTGCATTATCTCTTATAGTTTCCGAGATATGGACTATCAATAATTTACACCTTAGGCTCTGCTTCTAACTTGGGCCCAAATTGTAAAATGGCCTTATCTATTGGCGATTTCGTCCCAATTCACATTCCAAGTAATATTCGGCATGCTAATTACATTGCCGGTTGCGAAATTGCATTATCTCTTATAGTTTCAGAGATATGGACTATCGATAATTTACACCTTAGGCTCTGCTTCTAACTTGGGCCCAAATTGTAAAATGGTCTTATCTATTGGCAATTTCGTTCCAATTCCCATTCCAAGTAATATTCGGCATGCTAATTACATTGCCGGTTGCCAAATTGCATTATCTCTTATAGTTTCCGAGATATGGACTATCGATAATTTACACCTTAGGCTCTGCTTCTAACTTGGGCCCAAATTGTAAAATGGTCTTATCTATTGGCGATTTCGTTCCAATTCACATTCCAAGTAATATTCGGCATGCTAATTACATTGCCGGTTGCCAAATTGCATTATCTCTTATAGTTTCCGAGATATGGACTGTCGATAATTTACACCTTAGGCTCTGCTTCTAACTTGAGCCCAAATTGTAAAATGGTCTTATCTATTGGCGATTTCGTTCCAATTCACATTCCAAGTAATATTCGGCATGCTAATTACATTGCCGGTTGCCAAATTGCATTATCTCTTATAGTTTCCGAGATATGGACTATCGATAATTTACACCATAGGCTCTGCTTCTAACTTGGGCCCAAATTGTAAAATGGTCTTATCTTTTGGCGATTTCGTTCCAATTCACATTCCAAGTAACATTCGGCATGCTAATTACATTGCCGGTTGCCAAATTGCATTATCTCTTATAGTTTCCGAGATATGGACTATCGATAATTTACACCTTAGGCTCTGCTTCTAACTTGGGCCCAAATTGTAAAATGGTCTTATCTATTGGCGATTTCGTTCCAATTCACAATCCAAGTAATATTCGGCATGCTAATTACATTGCCGGTTGCCAAATAGCATTATCTCTTATGGTTTCCGAGATATGGACTATCGATAATTTACACCTTAGGCTCTGCTTCTAACTTGGGCCCAAATTGTAAAATGGTCTTATCTATTGGCGATTTCGTTCCAATTCACATTCCAAGTAATATTCGGCATGCTAATTACATTGCCGGTTGCCAAATTGAATTATCTCTTATAGTTTCCGAGATATGGACTATCGATAATTTACACCTTAGGCTCTGCTTCTAACTTGGGCCCAAATTGTAAAATGGTCTTACCTATTGGCGATTTCGTTCCAATTCACATTCCAAGTAATATTCGGCATGCTAATTACATTGCCGGTTGCCAAATTGCATTATCTCTTATAGTTTCCGAGATATGGACTATCGATAATTTACACCATAGGCTCTGCTTCTAACTTGGGCCCAAATTGTAAAATGGTCTTATCTATTGGCGAATTCGTTCCAATTCACATTCCAAGTAATATTCGGCATGCTAATTACATTGCCGGTTGCCAAATTGCATTATCTCTTATAGTTTCCGAGATATGGACTATCGATAATTTACACCTTAGGCTCTGCTTCTAACTTGGGCCCAAATTGTAAAATGGTCTTATCTATTGGCGATTTCGTCCCAATTCACATTCCAAGTGATATTCGGCATGCTAATTACATTGCCGGTTGCGAAATTGCATTATCTCTTATAGTTTCCGAGATATGGACTATCAATAATTTACACCTTAGGCTCTGCTTCTAACTTGGGCCCAAATTGTAAAATGGTCTTATATATTGGCGATTTCGTTCCAATTCACACTCCAAGTAATATTCGGCATGCTAATTACATTGCCGGTTGCGAAATTGCATTATCTCTTATAGTTTCCGAGATATGGACTATCGATAATTTACACCTTAGGCTCTGCTTCTAACTTGGGCCCAAATTGTAAAATGGTCTTATCTATTGGCGATTTCGTTCCAATTCACATTCCAAGTAATATTCGGCATGCTAATTACATTGCCGGTTGCCAAATTGCATTATCTCTTATAGTTTCCGAGATATGGACTATCGATAATTTACACCTTAGGCTCTGATTCTAGCTTGGGCCCAAATTGTAAAATGGTCTTATCTATTGGCGATTTCGTTCCAATTCACATTCCAAGTAATATTCGGCATGCTAATTACATTGCCGGTTGCCAAATTGCATTATCTCTTATAGTTTCCGAGATATGGACTATCGATAATTTACACCTTAGGCTCTGCTTCTAACTTGGGCCCTAATTGTAAAATGGTCTTATCTATTGGCGATTTCGTCCCAATTCACATTCCAAGTGATATTCGGCATGCTAATTACATTGCCGGTTGCGAAATTGCATTATCTCTTATAGTTTCCGAGATATGGACTATCAATAATTTACACCTTAGGCTCTGCTTCTAACTTGGACCCAAATTGTAAAATGGTCTTATCTATTGGCGATTTCGTTCCAATTCACATTCCAAGTAATATTCGGCATGCTAATTACATTGCCGGTTGCCAAATTGCATTATCTCTTATAGTTTCCGAGATATGGACTATCGATAATTTACACCTTAGGCTCTGCTTCTAACTTGGGCCCAAATTGTAAAATGGTCTTATCTATTGGCGATTTCGTTCCAATTCACATTCCAAGTAATATTCGGCATGCTAATTACATTGCCGGTTGCCAAATTGCATTATCTCTTATAGTTTCCGAGATATGGACTATCGATAATTTACACCTTAGGCTCTGCTTCTAACTTGGGCCCAAATTGTAAAATGGTCTTATCTATTGGCGATTTCGTTCCAATTCACATTCCAAGTAATATTCGGCATGCTAATTACATTTCCGGTTGCCAAATTGCATTATCTCTTATAGTTTCCGAGATATGGACTATCGATAATTTACACCATAGGCTCTGCTTCTAACTTGGTCCCAAATTGTAAAATGGTCTTACCTATTGGCGATTTCGTTCCAATTCACATTCCAAGTAATATTCGGCATGCTAATTACATTGCCGGTTGCCAAATTGCATTATCTCTTATAGTTTCCGAGATATGGACTATCGATAATTTACACCTTAGGCTCTGCTTCTAACTTGGGCCCAAATTGTAAAATGGTCTTATCTATTGGCGATTTCGTTCCAATTCACATTCCAAGTAATATTCGGCATGCTAATTACATTGCCGGTTGCCAAATTGCATTATCTCTTATAGTTTCCGAGATATGGACTATCGATAATTTACACCTTAGGCTCTGCTTCTAACTTGGGCCCAAATTGTAAAACGGTCTTATCTATTGGCGATTTCGTTCCAATTCACACTCCAAGTAATATTCGGCATGCTAATTACATTGCCGGTTGCCAAATTGCATTATCTCTTATAGTTTCCGAGATATGGACTATCGATAATTTACACCTTAGGCTCTGCTTCTAACTTGGGCCCAAATTGTAAAATGGTCTTATCTACTGGCGATTTCGTCCCAATTCACATTCCAAGTGATATTCGGCATGCTAATTACATTGCCGGTTTCGAAATTGCATTATCTCTTATAGTTTCCGAGATATGGACTATCAATAATTTACACCTAAGGCTCTGCTTCTAACTTGGGCCCAAATTGTAAAATGGTCTTATCTATTGGCGATTTCGTTCCAATTCACATTCCAAGTAATATTCGGCATGCTAATTACATTGCCGGTTGCCAAATTGCATTATCTCTTATAGTTTCCGAGATATGGACTATCGATAATTTACACCTTAGGCTCTGCTTCTAACTTGGGCCCAAATTGTAAAATGGTCTTATCTATTGGCGATTTCGTTGCAATTCACATTCCAAGTAATATTCGGCATGCTAATTACATTGCCGGTTGCCAAATTGCATTATCTCTTATAGTTTCCGAGATATGGACTATCGATAATTTACACCTTAGGCTCTGCTTCTATCTTGAGCCCAAATTGTAAAATGGTCTTATCTATTGGCGATTTCGTTCCAATTCACATTCCAAGTAATATTCGGTATGCTAATTACATTGCCGGCTGCCAAATTGCATTATCTCTTATAGTTTCCGAGATATGGACTATCGATAATTTACACCATAGGCTCTGCTTCTAACTTGGGCCCAAATTGTAAAATGGTCTTATCTATTGGCGATTTCGTTCCAATTCACATTCCAAGTAATATTCGGCATGCTAATTACATTGCCGTTTGCCAAATTGAATTATCTCTTATAGTTTCCGAGATATGGACTATCGATAATTTAGACCTTAGGCTCTGCTTCTAACTTGGGCCCAAATTGTAAAATGGCCTTACCTATTGGCGATTTCGTTCCAATTCACATTCCAAGTAATATTCGGCATGCTAATTACATTGCCGGTTGCCAAATTGCATTATCTCTTATAGTTTCCGAGATATGGACTATTGATAATTTACACCTTAGGCTCTGCTTCTAACTTGGGCCCAAATTGTAAAATGGTCTTATCTATTGGCGATTTCGTTCCAATTCACATTCCAAGTAATATTCGGCATGCTAATTACATTGCCGGTTGCCAAATTGCATTATCTCTTATAGTTTCCGAGATATGGACTATCGATAATTTACACCTTAGGCTCTGCTTCTAACTTGGGCCCAAATTGTAAAATGGTCTTATCTATTGGCGATTTCGTCCCAATTCACATTCCAAGTGATATTCGGCATGCTAATTACATTGCCGGTTTCGAAATTGCATTATCTCTTATAGTTTCCGAGATATGGACTATCAATAATTTACACCTTAGGCTCTGCTTCTAACTTGGGCCCAAATTGTAAAATGGCCTTATCTATTGGCGATTTCGTTCCAATTCACATTCCAAGTAATATTCGGCATGCTAATTACATTGCCGGTTGCCAAATTGCATTATCTCTTATAGTTTCCGAGATATGGACTATCGATAATTTACACCTTAGGCTCTGCTTCTAACTTGGGCCCAAATTGTAAAATGGTCTTATCTATTGGCGATTTCGTTGCAATTCACATTCCAAGTAATATTCGGCATGCTAATTACATTGCCGGTTGCCAAATTGCATTATCTCTTATAGTTTCCGAGATATGGACTATCGATAATTTACACCTTAGGCTCTGCTTCTAACTTGGGCCCAAATTGTAAAATGGTCTTATCTATTGGCGATTTCGTTCCAATTCACATTCCAAGTAATATTCGGCATGCTAATTACATTGCCGGTTGCCAAATTGCATTATCTCTTATAGTTTCCGAGATATGGACTATCGATAATTTACACCTTAGGCTCTGCTTCTAACTTGGGCCCAAATTGTAAAATGGTCTTATCTATTGGCGATTTCGTTCCAATTCACATTCCAAGTAATATTCGGCATGCTAATTACATTGCCGGTTGCCAAATTGCATTATCTCTTATAGTTTCCGAGATATGGACTATCGATAATTTACACCTTAGGCTCTGCTTCTAACTTGGGCCCAAATTGTAAAATGGTCTTACCTATTGGCGATTTCGTTCCAATTCACACTCCAAGTAATATTGGGCATGCTAATTACATTGCCGGTTGCGAAATTGCATTATCTCTTATAGTTTCCGAGATATGGACTATCAATAATTTACACCTTAGGCTCTGCTTCTAACTTGGGCCCAAATTGTAAAATGGTCTTATCTATTGGCGATTTCGTTCCAATTCACATTCCAAGTAATATTCGGCATGCTAATTACATTGCCGGTTGCCAAATTGCATTATCTCTTATAGTTTCCGAGATATGGACTATCGATAATTTACACCTTAGGCTCTGCTTCTAACTTGGGCCCAAATTGTAAAATGGTCTTATCTATTGGCGATTTCGTTCCAATTCACATTCCAAGTAATATTCGGCATGCTAATTACATTGCCCGTTGCCAAATTGCATTATCTCTTATAGTTTCCGAGATATGGACTATCGATAATTTACACCTTAGGCTCTGCTTCTAACTTGGGCCCAAATTGTAAAATGGTCTTATCTATTGGCGATTTCGTCCCAATTCACATTCCAAGTGATATTCGGCATGCTAATTACATTGCCGGTTGCCAAATTGCATTATCTCTTATAGTTTCCGAGATATGGACTATCGATAATTTACACCTTAGGCTCTGCTTCTAACTTGGGCCCAAATTGTAAAATGGTCTTCTCTATTGGCGATTTCGTTCCAATTCACATTCCAAGTAATATTCGGCATGCTAATTACATTGCCGGTTGCCAAATTGGATTATCTCTTATAGTTTCCGAGATATGGACTATCGATAATTTACACCTTAGGCTCTGCTTCTAACTTGCGCCCAAATTGTAAAATGGTCTTATCTATTGGCGATTTCGTTCCAATTCACATTCCAAGTAATATTCGGCATGCTAATTACATTGCCGGTTGCCAAATTGCATTATCTCTTATAGTTTCCGAGATATGGACTATCGATAATTTACACCTTAGGCTCTGCTTCTAACTTGGGCCCAAATTGTAAAATGGTCTTATCTATTGGCGATTTCGTTCCAATTCACATTCCAAGTAATATTCGGCATGCTAATTACATTGCCGGTTGCCAAATTGCATTATCTCTTATAGTTTCCGAGATATGGACTATCGATAACTTACACCATAGGCTCTGCTTCTAACTTGGGCCCAAATTGTAAAATGGTCTTATCTTTTGGCGATTTCGTTCCAATTCACATTCCAAGTAATATTCGGCATGCTAATTACATTGCCGGTTGCCAAATTGCATTATCTCTTATAGTTTCCGAGATATGGACTATCGATAATTTACACCTTAGGCTCTGCTTCTAACTTGGGCCCAAATTGTAAAATGGTCTTACCTATTGGCGATTTCGTTCCAATTCACATTCCAAGTAATATTCGGCATGCTAATTACATTGCCGGTTGCCAAATTGCATTATCTCTTATAGTTTCCGAGATATGGACTATCGATAATTTACACCTTAGGCTCTGCTTCTAACTTGGGCCCAAATTGTAAAATGGTCTTATCTATTGGCGATTTCGTTCCAATTCACATTCCAAGTAATATTCGGTATGCTAATTACATTGCCGGTTGCCAAATTGCATTATCTCTTATAGTTTCCGAGATATGGACTATCGATAATTTACACCTTAGGCTCTGCTTCTAACTTGGGCCCAAATTGTAAAATGGTCTTATCTATTGGCGATTTCGTCCCAATTCACATTCCAAGTGATATTCGGCATGCTAATTACATTGCCGGTTGCGAAATTGCATTATCTCTTATAGTTTCCGAGATATGGACTATCAATTATTTACACCTTAGGCTCTGCTTCTAACTTGGGCCCAAATTGTAAAATGGTCTTATCTATTGGCGATTTCGTTCCAATTAACATTCCAAGTAATATTCGGCATGCTAATTACATTGCCGGTTGCCAAATTGCATTATCTCTTATAGTTTCCGAGATATGGACTATCGATAATTTACACCTTAGGCTCTGCTTCTAACTTGGGCCCAAATTGTAAAATGGTCTTATCTATTGGCGATTTCGTTCCAATTCACATTCCAAGTAATATTCGGCATGCTAATTACATTGCCGGTTGCCAAATTGCATTATCTCTTATAGTTTCCGAGATATGGACTATCGATAATTTACACCTTAGGCTCTGCTTCTAACTTGGGCCCAAATTGTAAAATGGTCTTCTCTATTTACAATTTCGTTCCAATTCACATTCCAAGTAATATTCGGCATGCTAATTACATTGCCGGTTGCCAAATTGCATTATCTCTTATAGTTTCCGAGATATGGACTATCGATAATTTACACCTTAGGCTCTGCTTCTAACTTGGGCCCAAATTGTAAAATGGTCTTCTCTATTGGCGATTTCGTTCCAATTCACATTCCAAGTAATATTCGGCATGCTAATTACATTGCCGGTTGCCAAATTGCATTATCTCTTATAGTTTCCGAGATATGGACTATCGATAATTTACACCTTAGGCTCTGCTTCTAACTTGGTCCCAAATTGTAAAATGGTCTTATCTATTGGCGATTTCGTTCCAATTCACATTCCAAGTAATATTCGGCATGCTAATTACATTGCCGGTTGCCAAATTGCATTATCTCTTATAGTTTCCGAGATATGGACTATCGATAATTTACACCTTAGGCTCTGCTTCTAACTTGGGACCACTTTGTAAAATGGTCTTCTCTATTGGCGATTTCGTTCCAATTCATATTCCAAGTAATATTCGGCATGCTAATTACATTGCCGGTTGCCAAATTGCATTATCTCTTATAGTTTCCGAGATATGGACTATCGGTAATTTACACTTTAGGCTCTGCTTCTAACTTGGGCCCGAATTGTAAAATGGTCTTATCTATTGGCGATTTCGTTCCAATTCACATTCCAAGTAATATCCGGCAGCTAATTACATTGCCGGTTGCCAAATTGAATTATCTCCTATAGTTTCCGAGATATGGACTATCGATAATTTACACCTTAGGCTCTGCTTCTAACTTGGGCCCAAATTGTAAAATGGTCTTACCTATTGGCGATTTCGTTCCAATTCACATTCCAAGTAATATTCGGCATGCTAATTACATTGCCGGTTGCCAAATTGCATTATCTCTTATAGTTTCCGAGATATGGACTATCGATAATTTACACCTTAGGCTCTGCTTCTAACTTGGGCCCAAATTGTAAAATGGTCTTATCTATTGGCGATTTCGTCCCAATTCACATTCCAAGTGATATTCGGCATGCTAATAACATTGCCGGTTGCGAAATTGCATTATCTCTTATAGTTTCCGAGATATGGACTATCAATAATTTACACCTTAGGCTCTGCTTCTAACTTGGGCCCAAATTGTAAAATGGTCTTATCTATTGGCGATTTCGTTCCAATTAACATTCCAAGTAATATTCGGCATGCTAATTACATTGCCGGTTGCCAAATTGCAATATCTCTTATAGTTTCCGAGATATGGACTATCGATAATTTACACCTTAGGCTCTGCTTCTAACTTGGGCCCAAATTGTAAAATGGTCTTATCTATTGGCGATTTCGTTGCAATTAACATTCCAAGTAATATTCGGCATGCTAATTACATTGCCGGTTGCCAAATTGCATTATCTCTTATAGTTTCCGAGATATGGACTATCGATAATTTACACCTTAGGCTCTGCTTCTAACTTGGGCCCAAATTGTAAAATGGTCTTATCTATTGGCGATTTCGTTCCAATTCACACTCCAAGTAATATTCGGCATGCTAATTACATTGCCGGTTGCGAAATTGCATTATCTCTTATAGTTTCCGAGATATGGACTATCGATAATTTACACCTTAGGCTCTGCTTCTAACTTGGGCCCAAATTGTAAAATGGTCATATCTATTGGCGATTTCGTTCCAATTCACATTCCAAGTAATATTCGGCATGCTAATTACATTGCCGGTTGCCAAATTGAATTATCTCTTATAGTTTCCGAGATATGGACTATCGATAATTTACACCTTAGGCTCTGCTTCTAACTTGGGCCCAAATTGTAAAATGGTCTTACCTATTGGCGATTTCGTTCCAATTCACATTCCAACTAATATTCGGCATGCTAATTACATTGCCGGTTGCCAAATTGCATTATCTCTTATAGTTTCCGAGATATGGACTATCGATAATTTACACCTTAGGCTCTGCTTCTAACTTGGGCCCAAATTGTAAAATGGTCTTATCTATTGGCGATTTCGTTCCAATTCACATTCCAAGTAATATTCGGCATGCTAATTACATTGCCGGTTGCCAAATTGCATTATCTCTTATAGTTTCCGAGATATGGACTATCGATAATTTACACCTTAGGCTCTGCTTCTAACTTGGGCCCAAATTGTAAAATGGTCTTATCTATTGGCGATTTCGTTCCAATTCACATTCCAAGCAATATTCGGCATGCTAATTACATTGCCGGTTGCCAAATTGCATTATCTCTTATAGTTTCCGAGATATGGACTATCGATAATTTACACCTTAGGCTCTGCTTCTAACTTGGGCCCAAATTGTAAAATGGTCTTATCTATTGGCGATTTCGTTCCAATTCACACTCCAAGTAATATTCGGCATGCTAATTACATTGCCGGTTGCGAAATTGCATTATCTCTTATAGTTTCCGAGATATGGACTATCGATAATTTACACCTTAGGCTGTGCTTCTAACTTGGGCCCAAATTGTAAAATGGTCATATCTATTGGCGATTTCGTTCCAATTCACATTCCAAGTAATATTCGGCATGCTAATTACATTGCCGGTTGCCAAATTGCATTATCTCTTATAGTTTCCGAGATATGGACTATCGATAATTTACACCTTAGGCTCTGCTTCTAACTTGGTCCCAAATTGTAAAATGGTCTTATCTATTGGCGATTTCGTTCCAATTCACATTCCAAGTAATATTCGGCATGCTAATTACATTGCCGGTTGCCAAATTGCATTATCTCTTATAGTTTCCGAGATATGGACTATCGATAATTTACACCTTAGGCTCTGCTTCTAACTTGGGACCAAATTGTAAAATGGTCTTCTCTATTGGCGATTTCGTTCCAATTCATATTCCAAGTAATATTCGGCATGCTAATTACATTGCCGGTTGCCAAATTGCATTATCTCTTATAGTTTCCGAGATATGGACTATCGGTAATTTACACTTTAGGCTCTGCTTCTAACTTGGGCCCGAATTGTAAAATGGTCTTATCTATTGGCGATTTCGTTCCAATTCACATTCCAAGTAATATCCGGCATGCTAATTACATTGCCGGTTGCCAAATTGAATTATCTCTTATAGTTTCCGAGATATGGACTATCGATAATTTACACCTTAGGCTCTGCTTCTAACTTGGGCCCAAATTGTAAAATGGTCTTACCTATTGGCGATTTCGTTCCAATTCACATTCCAAGTAATATTCGGCATGCTAATTACATTGCCGGTTGCCAAATTGCATTATCTCTTATAGTTTCCGAGATATGGACTATCGATAATTTACACCTTAGGCTCTGCTTCTAACTTGGGCCCAAATTGTAAAATGGTCTTATCTATTGGCGATTTCGTCCCAATTCACATTCCAAGTGATATTCGGCATGCTAATAACATTGCCGGTTGCGAAATTGCATTATCTCTTATAGTTTCCGAGATATGGACTATCAATAATTTACACCTTAGGCTCTGCTTCTAACTTGGGCCCAAATTGTAAAATGGTCTTATCTATTGGCGATTTCGTTCCAATTAACATTCCAAGTAATATTCGGCATGCTAATTACATTGCCGGTTGCCAAATTGCAATATCTCTTATAGTTTCCGAGATATGGACTATCGATAATTTACACCTTAGGCTCTGCTTCTAACTTGGGCCCAAATTGTAAAATGGTCTTATCTATTGGCGATTTCGTTGCAATTAACATTCCAAGTAATATTCGGCATGCTAATTACATTGCCGGTTGCCAAATTGCATTATCTCTTATAGTTTCCGAGATATGGACTATCGATAATTTACACCTTAGGCTCTGCTTCTAACTTGGGCCCAAATTGTAAAATGGTCTTATCTATTGGCGATTTCGTTCCAATTCACACTCCAAGTAATATTCGGCATGCTAATTACATTGCCGGTTGCGAAATTGCATTATCTCTTATAGTTTCCGAGATATGGACTATCGATAATTTACACCTTAGGCTCTGCTTCTAACTTGGGCCCAAATTGTAAAATGGTCATATCTATTGGCGATTTCGTTCCAATTCACATTCCAAGTAATATTCGGCATGCTAATTACATTGCCGGTTGCCAAATTGAATTATCTCTTATAGTTTCCGAGATATGGACTATCGATAATTTACACCTTAGGCTCTGCTTCTAACTTGGGCCCAAATTGTAAAATGGTCTTACCTATTGGCGATTTCGTTCCAATTCACATTCCAACTAATATTCGGCATGCTAATTACATTGCCGGTTGCCAAATTGCATTATCTCTTATAGTTTCCGAGATATGGACTATCGATAATTTACACCTTAGGCTCTGCTTCTAACTTGGGCCCAAATTGTAAAATGGTCTTATCTATTGGCGATTTCGTTCCAATTCACATTCCAAGTAATATTCGGCATGCTAATTACATTGCCGGTTGCCAAATTGCATTATCTCTTATAGTTTCCGAGATATGGACTATCGATAATTTACACCTTAGGCTCTGCTTCTAACTTGGGCCCAAATTGTAAAATGGTCTTATCTATTGGCGATTTCGTTCCAATTCACATTCCAAGCAATATTCGGCATGCTAATTACATTGCCGGTTGCCAAATTGCATTATCTCTTATAGTTTCCGAGATATGGACTATCGATAATTTACACCTTAGGCTCTGCTTCTAACTTGGGCCCAAATTGTAAAATGGTCTTATCTATTGGCGATTTCGTTCCAATTCACACTCCAAGTAATATTCGGCATGCTAATTACATTGCCGGTTGCGAAATTGCATTATCTCTTATAGTTTCCGAGATATGGACTATCGATAATTTACACCTTAGGCTGTGCTTCTAACTTGGGCCCAAATTGTAAAATGGTCATATCTATTGGCGATTTCGTTCCAATTCACATTCCAAGTAATATTCGGCATGCTAATTACATTGCCGGTTGCCAAATTGAATTATCTCTTATAGTTTCCGAGATATGGACTATCGATAATTTACACCTTAGGCTCTGCTTCTAACTTGGGCCCAAATTGTAAAATGGTCTTACCTATTGGCGATTTCGTTCCAATTCACATTCCAAGTAATATTCGGCATGCTAATTACATTGCCGGTGCCAAATTGCATTATCTCTTATAGTTTCCGAGATATGGACTATCGATAATTTACACCTTAGGCTCTGCTTCTAACTTGGGCCCAAATTGTAAAATGGTCTTATCTATTGGCGATTTCGTTCCAATTCACATTCCAAGTAATATTCGGCATGCTAATTACATTGCCGGTTGCCAAATTGCATTATCTCTTATAGTTTCCGAGATATGGACTATCGATAATTTACACCATAGGCTCTGCTTCTAACTTGGGCCCAAATTGTAAAATGGTCTTATCTATTGGCGATTTCGTTCCAATTCACATTCCAAGTAATATTCGGCATGCTAATTACATTGCCGGTTGCCAAATTGCATTATCTCTTATAGTTTCCGAGATATGGACTATCGATAATTTAAACCATAGGCTCTGCTTCTAACTTGGGCTCAAATTGTAAAATGGTCTTATCTATTGGCGATTTCGTTCCAATTCACATTCCAAGTAATATTCGGCATGCTAATTACATTGCCGGTTGCCAAATTGCATTATCTCTTATAGTTTCCGAGATATGGACTATCGATAATTTACACCTTAGGCTCTGCTTCTAACTTGCTCCCAAATTGTAAAATGGTCTTATCTATTGGCGATTTCGTTCCAATTCACATTCCAAGTAATATTCGGCATGCTAATTACATTGCCGGTTGCCAAATTGCATTATCTCTTATAGTTTCCGAGATATGGACTATCGATAATTTACACCTTAGGCTCTGCTTCTAACTTGGGCCCAAATTGTAAAATGGTCATATCTATTGGCGATTTCGTTCCAATTCACATTCCAAGTAATATTCGGCATGCTAATTACATTGCCGGTTGCCAAATTGAATTATCTCTTATAGTTTCCGAGATATGGACTATCGATAATTTACACCTTAGGCTCTGCTTCTAACTTGGGCCCAAATTGTAAAATGGTCTTACCTATTGGCGATTTCGTTCCAATTCACATTCCAACTAATATTCGGCATGCTAATTACATTGCCGGTTGCCAAATTGCATTATCTCTTATAGTTTCCGAGATATGGACTATCGATAATTTACACCTTAGGCTCTGCTTCTAACTTGGGCCCAAATTGTAAAATGGTCTTATCTATTGGCGATTTCGTTCCAATTCACATTCCAAGTAATATTCGGCATGCTAATTACATTGCCGGTTGCCAAATTGCATTATCTCTTATAGTTTCCGAGATATGGACTATCGATAATTTACACCTTAGGCTCTGCTTCTAACTTGGGCCCAAATTGTAAAATGGTCTTATCTATTGGCGATTTCGTTCCAATTCACATTCCAAGCAATATTCGGCATGCTAATTACATTGCCGGTTGCCAAATTGCATTATCTCTTATAGTTTCCGAGATATGGACTATCGATAATTTACACCTTAGGCTCTGCTTCTAACTTGGGCCCAAATTGTAAAATGGTCTTATCTATTGGCGATTTCGTTCCAATTCACACTCCAAGTAATATTCGGCATGCTAATTACATTGCCGGTTGCGAAATTGCATTATCTCTTATAGTTTCCGAGATATGGACTATCGATAATTTACACCTTAGGCTCTGCTTCTAACTTGGGCCCAAATTGTAAAATGGTCATATCTATTGGCGATTTCGTTCCAATTCACATTCCAAGTAATATTCGGCATGCTAATTACATTGCCGGTTGCCAAATTGCATTATCTCTTATAGTTTCCGAGATATGGACTATCGATAATTTACACCTTAGGCTCTGCTTCTAACTTGGGCCCAAATTGTAAAATGGTCTTATCTATTGGCGATTTCGTTCCAATTCACATTCCAAGTAATATTCGGCATGCTAATTACATTGCCGGTTGCCAAATTGCATTATCTCTTATAGTTTCCGAGATATGGACTATCGATAATTTACACCATAGGCTCTGCTTCTAACTTGGGCCCAAATTGTAAAATGGTCTTATCTATTGGCGATTTCGTTCCAATTCACATTCCAAGTAATATTCGGCATGCTAATTACATTGCCGGTTGCCAAATTGCATTATCTCTTATAGTTTCCGAGATATGGACTATCGATAATTTAAACCATAGGCTCTGCTTCTAACTTGGGCTCAAATTGTAAAATGGTCTTATCTATTGGCGATTTCGTTCCAATTCACATTCCAAGTAATATTCGGCATGCTAATTACATTGCCGGTTGCCAAATTGCATTATCTCTTATAGTTTCCGAGATATGGACTATCGATAATTTACACCTTAGGCTCTGCTTCTAACTTGCTCCCAAATTGTAAAATGGTCTTATCTATTGGCGATTTCGTTCCAATTCACATTCCAAGTAATATTCGGCATGCTAATTACATTGCCGGTTGCCAAATTGCATTATCTCTTATAGTTTCCGAGATATGGACTATCGATAATTTACACCTTAGGCTCTGCTTCTAACTTGGGCCCAAATTGTAAAATGGTCTTATCTATTGGCGATTTTGTTCCAATTCACATTCCAAGTAATATTCGGCATGCTAATTACATTGCCGGTTGCCAAATTGAATTATCTCTTATAGTTTCCGAGATATGGACTATCGATAATTTACACCTTAGGCTCTGCTTCTAACTTGGGCCCAAATTGTAAAATGGTCTTACCTATTGGCGATTTCGTTCCAATTCACATTCCAAGTAATATTCGGCATGCTAATTACATTGCCGGTTGCCAAATTGCATTATCTCTTATAGTTTCCGAGATATGGACTATCGATAATTTACACCTTAGGCTCTGCTTCTAACTTGGGCCCAAATTGTAAAATGGTCTTCTCTATTGGCGATTTCGTTCCAATTCACATTCCAAGTAATATTCGTCATGCTAATTACATTGCCGGTTGCCAAATTGCATTATCTCTTATAGTTTCCGAGATATGGACTATCGATAATTTACACCTTAGGCTCTGCTTCTAACTTGGGCCCAAATTGTAAAATGGTCTTATCTATTGGCGATTTCGTTCCAATTCACATTCCAAGTAATATTCGGCATGCTAATTACATTGCCGGTTGCCAAATTGCATTATCTCTTATAGTTTCCGAGATATGGACTATCGATAATTTACACCTTAGGCTCTGCTTCTAACTTGGGCCCAAATTGTAAAATGGTCTTCTCTATTGGCGATTTCGTTCCAATTCACATTCCAAGTAATATTCGGCATGCTAATTACATTGCCGGTTGCCAAATTGCATTATCTCTTATAGTTTCCGAGATATGGACTATCGATAATTTACACCTTAGGCTCTGCTTCTAACTTGGGCCCAAATTGTAAAATGGTCTTATCTATTGGCGATTTCGTTCCAATTCACATTCCAAGTAATATTCGGCATGCTAATTACATTGCCGGTTGCCAAATTGCATTATCTCTTATAGTTTCCGAGATATGGACTATCGATAATTTACACCTTAGGCTCTGCTTCTAACTTGGGACCAAATTGTAAAATGGCCTTCTCTATTGGCGATTTCGTTCCAATTCATATTCCAAGTAATATTCGGCATGCTAATTACATTGCCGGTTGCCAAATTGCATTATCTCTTATAGTTTCCGAGATATGGACTATCGGTAATTTACACTTTAGGCTCTGCTTCTAACTTGGGCCCGAATTGTAAAATGGTCTTATCTATTGGCGATTTCGTTCCAATTCACATTCCAAGTAATATCCGGCATGCTAATTACATTGCCGGTTGCCAAATTGAATTATCTCTTATAGTTTCCGAGATATGGACTATCGATAATTTACACCTTAGGCTCTGCTTCTAACTTGGGCCCAAATTGTAAAATGGTCTTACCTATTGGCGATTTCGTTCCAATTCACATTCCAAGTAATATCCGGCATGCTAATTACATTGCCGGTTGCCAAATTGAATTATCTCTTATAGTTGCCGAGATATGGACTATCGATAATTTACACCTTAGGCTCTGCTTCTAACTTGGGCCCAAATTGTAAAATGGTCTTACCTATTGGCGATTTCGTTCCAATTCACATTCCAAGTAATATTCGGCATGCTAATTACATTGCCGGTTGCCAAATTGCATTATCTCTTATAGTTTCCGAGATATGGACTATCGATAATTTACACCTTAGGCTCTGCTTCTAACTTGGGCCCAAATTGTAAAATGGTCTTATCTATTGGCGATTTCGTCCCAATTCACATTCCAAGTGATATTCGGCATGCTAATTACATTGCCGGTTGCGAAATTGCATTATCTCTTATAGTTTCCGAGATATGGACTATCAATAATTTACACCTTAGGCTCTGCTTCTAACTTGGGCCCAAATTGTAAAATGGTCTTATCTATTGGCGATTTCGTTCCAATTAACATTCCAAGTAATATTCGGCATGCTAATTACATTGCCGGTTGCCAAATTGCATTATCTCTTATAGTTTCCGAGATATGGATTATCGATAATTTACACCTTAGGCTCTGCTTCTAACTTGGGCCCAAATTGTAAAATGGTCTTACCTATTGGCGATTTCGTTCCAATTCACATTCCAAGTAATATTCGGCATGCTAATTACATTGCCGGTTGCCAAATTGCATTATCTCTTATAGTTTCCGAGATATGGACTATCGATAATTTACACCTTAGGCTCTGCTTCTAACTTGGGCCCAAATTGTAAAATGGTCTTATCTATTGGCGATTTCGTCCCAATTCACATTCCAAGTGATATTCGGCATGCTAATTACATTGCCGGTTGCGAAATTGCATTATCTCTTATAGTTTCCGAGATATGGACTATCAATAATTTACACCTGAGGCTCTGCTTCTAACTTGGGCCCAAATTGTAAAATGGTCTTATCTATTGGCGATTTCGTTCCAATTAACATTCCAAGTAATATTCGGCATGCTAATTACATTGCCGGTTGCCAAATTGCATTATCTCTTATAGTTTCCGAGATATGGACTATCGATAATTTACACCTTAGGCTCTGCTTCTAACTTGGGCCCAAATTGTAAAATGGTCTTATCTATTGGCGATTTCGTTGCAATTAACATTCCAAGTAATATTCGGCATGCTAATTACATTGCCGGTTGCCAAATTGCATTATCTCTTATAGTTTCCGAGATATGGACTATCGATAATTTACGCCTTAGGCTCTGCTTCTAACTTGGGCCCAAATTGTAAAATGGTCATATCTATTGGCGATTTCGTTCCAATTCACATTCCAAGTAATATTCGGCATGCTAATTACATTGCCGGTTGCCAAATTGAATTATCTCTTATAGTTTCCGAGATATGGACTATCGATAATTTACACCTTAGGCTCTGCTTCTAACTTGGGCCCAAATTGTAAAATGGTCTTACCTATTGGCGATTTCGTTCCAATTCACATTCCAAGTAATATTCGGCATGCTAATTACATTGCCGGTTGCCAAATTGCATTATCTCTTATAGTTTCCGAGATATGGACTATCGATAATTTACACCTTAGGCTCTGTTTCTAACTTGGGCCCAAATTGTAAAATGGTCTTATCTATTGGCGATTTCGTTCCAATTCACATTCCAAGTAATATTCGGCATGCTAATTACATTGCCGGTTGCCAAATTGCATTATCTCTTATAGTTTCCGAGATATGGACTATCGATAATTTACACCTTAGGCTCTGCTTCTAACTTGGGCCCAAATTGTAAAATGGTCTTATCTATTGGCGATTTCGTTCCAATTCACATTCCAAGTAATATTCGGCATGCTAATTACGTTGCCGGTTGCCAAATTGCATTATCTCTTATAGTTTCCGAGATATGGACTATCGATAATTTACACCTTAGGCTCTGCTTCTAACTTGGGCCCAAATTGTAAAATGGTCTTATCTATTGGCGATTTCGTTCCAATTCACACTCCAAGTAATATTCGGCATGCTAATTACATTGCCGGTTGCGAAATTGCATTATCTCTTATAGTTTCCGAGATATGGACTATCGATAATTTACACCTTAGGCTCTGCTTCTAACTTGGGCCTAAATTGTAAAATGGTCATATCTATTGGCGATTTCGTTCCAATTCACATTCCAAGTAATATTCGGCATGCTAATTACATTGCCGGTTGCCAAATTGAATTATCTCTTATAGTTTCCGAGATATGGACTATCGATAATTTACACCTTAGGCTCTGCTTCTAACTTGGGCCCAAATTGTAAAATGGTCTTACCTATTGGCGATTTCGTTCCAATTCACATTCCAAGTAATATTCGGCATGCTAATTACATTGCCGGTTGCCAAATTGCATTATCTCTTATAGTTTCCGAGATATGGACTATCGATAATTTACACCTTAGGCTCTGCTTCTAACTTGGGCCCAAATTGTAAAATGGTCTTATCTATTGGCGATTTCGTTCCAATTCACATTCCAAGTAATATTCGGCATGCTAATTACATTGCCGGTTGCCAAATTGCATTATCTCTTATAGTTTCCGAGATATGGACTATCGATAATTTACACCATAGGCTCTGCTTCTAACTTGGGCCCAAATTGTAAAATGGTCTTATCTATTGGCGATTTCGTTCCAATTCACATTCCAAGTAATATTCGGCATGCTAATTACATTGCCGGTTGCCAAATTGCATTATCTCTTATAGTTTCCGAGATATGGACTATCGATAATTTAAACCATAGGCTCTGCTTCTAACTTGGGCTCAAATTGTAAAATGGTCTTATCTATTGGCGATTTCGTTCCAATTCACATTCCAAGTAATATTCGGCATGCTAATTACATTGCCGGTTGCCAAATTGCATTATCTCTTATAGTTTCCGAGATATGGACTATCGATAATTTACACCTTAGGCTCTGCTTCTAACTTGCTCCCAAATTGTAAAATGGTCTTATCTATTGGCGATTTCGTTCCAATTCACATTCCAAGTAATATTCGGCATGCTAATTACATTGCCGGTTGCCAAATTGCATTATCTCTTATAGTTTCCGAGATATGGAGTATCGATAATTTACACCTTAGGCTCTGCTTCTAACTTGGGCCCAAATTGTAAAATGGTCTTATCTATTGGCGATTTCGTTCCAATTCACATTCCAAGTAATATTCGGCATGCTAATTACATTGCCGGTTGCCAAATTGAATTATCTCTTATAGTTTCCGAGATATGGACTATCGATAATTTACACCTTAGGCTCTGCTTCTAACTTGGGCCCAAATTGTAAAATGGTCTTACCTATTGGCGATTTCGTTCCAATTCACATTCCAAGTAATATTCGGCATGCTAATTACATTGCCGGTTGCCAAATTGCATTATCTCTTATAGTTTCCGAGATATGGACTATCGATAATTTACACCTTAGGCTCTGCTTCTAACTTGGGCCCAAATTGTAAAATGGTCTTATCTATTGCCGATTTCGTTCCAATTCACATTCCAAGTAATATTCGGCATGCTAATTACATTGCCGGTTGCCAAATTGCATTATCTCTTATAGTTTCCGAGATATGGACTATCGATAATTTACACCTTAGGCTCTGCTTCTAACTTGGGCCCAAATTATAAAATGGTCTTATCTATTGGCGATTTCGTTCCAATTCACATTCCAAGTAATATTCGGCATGCTAATTACATTGCCGGTTGCCAAATTGCATTATCTCTTATAGTTTCCGAGATATGGACTATCGATAATTTACACCATAGGCTCTGCTTCTAACTTGGGCCCAAATTGTAAAATGGTCTTATCTTTTGGCGATTTCGTTCCAATTCACATTCCAAGTAATATTCGGCATGCTAATTACATTGCCGGTTGCCAAATTGCATTATCTCTTATAGTTTCCGAGATATGGACTATCGATAATTTACACCTTAGGCTCTGCTTCTAACTTGGGCCCAAATTGTAAAATGGTCTTATCTATTGGCGATTTCGTTCCAATTCACATTCCAAGTAATATTCGGCATGCTAATTACATTGCCGGTTGCCAAATTGCATTATCTCTTATAGTTTCCGAGATATGGACTATCGATAATTTACACCTTAGGCTCTGCTTCTAACTTGGGCCCAAATTGTAAAATGGTCTTACCTATTGGCGATTTCGTTCCAATTCACATTCCAAGTAATATTCGGCATGCTAATTACATTGCCGGTTGCCAAATTGCATTATCTCTTATAGTTTCCGAGATATGGACTATCGATAATTTACACCTTAGGCTCTGCTTCTAACTTGGGCCCAAATTGTAAAATGGTCTTATCTATTGGCGATTTCGTTCCAATTCACATTCCAAGTAATATTCGGTATGCTAATTACATTGCCGGTTGCCAAATTGCATTATCTCTTATAGTTTCCGAGATATGGACTATCGATAATTTACACCTTAGGCTCTGCTTCTAACTTGGGCCCAAATTGTAAAATGGTCTTATCTATTGGCGATTTCGTTCCAATTCACATTCCAAGTAATATTCGGCATGCTAATTACATTGCAGGTTGCGAAATTTCATTATCTCTTATAGTTTCCGAGATATGGACTATCAATAATTTACACCTTAGGCTCTGCTTCTAACTTGGGACCAAATTGTAAAATGGTCTTATCTATTGGCGATTTCGTTCCAATTAACATTCCAAGTAATATTCGGCATTCTAATTACATTGCCGGTTGCCAAATTGCATTATCTCTTATAGTTTCCGAGATATGGACTATCGATAATTTACACCTTAGGCTCTGCTTCTAACTTGGGCCCGAATTGTAAAATGGTCTTATCTATTGGCGATTTCGTTCCAATTCACATTCCAAGTAATATCCGGCATGCTAATTACATTGCCGGTTGCCAAATTGAATTATCTCTTATAGTTTCCGAGATATGGACTATCGATAATTTACACCTTAGGCTCTGCTTCTAACTTGGGACCAAATTGTAAAATGGTCTTATCTATTGGCGATTTAGTTCCAATTCATATTCCAAGTAATATTCGGCATGCTAATTACATTGCCGGTTGCCAAATTGCATTATCTCTTATAGTTTCCGAGATATGGACTATCGGTAATTTACACTTTAGGCTCTGCTTCTAACTTGGGCCCGAATTGTAAAATGGTCTTATCTATTGGCGATTTCGTTCCAATTCACATTCCAAGTGATATTCGGCATGCTAATTACATTGCCGGTTGCGAAATTGCATTATCTCTTATAGTTTCCGAGATATGGACTATCGATAATTTACACCTTAGGCTCTGCTTCTAACTTGGGCCCAAATTGTAAAATGGTCTTATCTATTGGCGATTTCGTTCCAATTCACATTCCAAGTAATATTCGGTATGCTAATTACATTGCCGGTTGCCAAATTGCATTATCTCTTATAGTTTCCGAGATATGGACTATCGATAATTTACACCTTAGGCTCTGCTTCTAACTTGGGCCCAAATTGTAAAATGGTCTTATCTATTGGCGATTTCGTCCCAATTCACATTCCAAGTGATATTCGGCATGCTAATTACATTGCCGGTTGCGAAATTTCATTATCTCTTATAGTTTCCGAGATATGGACTATCGATAATTTACACCTTAGGCTCTGCTTCTAACTTGGGACCAAATTGTAAAATGGTCTTCTCTATTGGCGATTTCGTTCCAATTCATATTCCAAGTAATATTCGGCATGCTAATTACATTGCCGGTTGCCAAATTGCATTATCTCTTATAGTTTCCGAGATATGGACTATCGGTAATTTACACTTTAGGCTCTGCTTCTAACTTGGGCCCGAATTGTAAAATGGTCTTATCTATTGGCGATTTCGTTCCAATTCACATTCCAAGTAATATCCGGCATGCTATTTACATTGCCGGTTGCCAAATTGAATTATCTCTTATAGTTTCCGAGATATGGACTATCGATAATTTACACCTTAGGCTCTGCTTCTAACTTGGGCCCAAATTGTAAAATGGTCTTACCTATTGGCGATTTCGTTCCAATTCACATTCCAAGTAATATTCGGCATGCTAATTACATTGCCGGTTGCCAAATTGCATTATCTCTTATAGTTTCCGAGATATGGACTATCGATAATTTACACCTTAGGCTCTGCTTCTAACTTGGGCCCAAATTGTAAAATGGTCTTATCTATTGGCGATTTCGTCCCAATTCACATTCCAAGTGATATTCGGCATGCTAATTACATTGCCGGTTGCGAAATTGCATTATCTCTTATAGTTTCCGAGATATGGCCTATCAATAATTTACACCTTAGGCTCTGCTTCTAACTTGGGCCCAAATTGTAAAATGGTCTTATCTATTGGCGATTTCGTTCCAATTAACATTCCAAGTAATATTCGGCATGCTAATTACATTGCCGGTTGCCAAATTGCATTATCTCTTATAGTTTCCGAGATATGGACTATCGATAATTTACACCTTAGGCTCTGCTTCTAACTTGGGACCAAATTGTAAAATGGTCTTCTCTATTGGCGATTTCGTTCCAATTCATATTCCAAGTAATATTCGGCATGCTAATTACATTGCCGGTTGCCAAATTGCATTATCTCTTATAGTTTCCGAGATATGGACTATCGGTAATTTACACTTTAGGCTCTGCTTCTAACTTGGGCCCGAATTGTAAAATGGTCTTATCTATTGGCGATTTCGTTCCAATTCACATTCCAAGTAATATCCGGCATGCTAATTACATTGCCGGTTGCCAAATTGAATTATCTCTTATAGTTTCCGAGATATGGACTATCGATAATTTACACCTTAGGCTCTGCTTCTAACTTGGGCCCAAATTGTAAAATGGTCTTACCTATTGGCGATTTCGTTCCAATTCACATTCCAAGTAATATTCGGCATGCTAATTACATTGCCGGTTGCCAAATTGCATTATCTCTTATAGTTTCCGAGATATGGACTATCGATAATTTACACCTTAGGCTCTGCTTCTAACTTGGGCCCAAATTGTAAAATGGTCTTATCTATTGGCGATTTCGTCCCAATTCACATTCCAAGTGATATTCGGCATGCTAATTACATTGCCGGTTGCGAAATTGCATTATCTCTTATAGTTTCCGAGATATGGCCTATCAATAATTTACACCTTAGGCTCTGCTTCTAACTTGGGCCCAAATTGTAAAATGGTCTTATCTATTGGCGATTTCGTTCCAATTAACATTCCAAGTAATATTCGGCATGCTAATTACATTGCCGGTTGCCAAATTGCATTATCTCTTATAGTTTCCGAGATATGGACTATCGATAATTTACACCTTAGGCTCTGCTTCTAACTTGGGCCCAAATTGTAAAATGGTCTTATCTATTGGCGATTTCGTTGCAATTCACATTCCAAGTAATATTCGGCATGCTAATTACATTGCCGGTTGCCAAATTGCATTATCTCTTATAGTTTCCGAGATATGGACTATCGATAATTTACACCTTAGGCTCTGCTTCTAACTTGGGCCCAAATTGTAAAATGGTCTTATCTATTGGCGATTTCGTTCCAATTCACACTCCAAGTAATATTCGGCATGCTAATTACATTGCCGGTTGCGAAATTGCATTATCTCTTATAGTTTCCGAGATATGGACTATCGATAATTTACACCTTAGGCTCTGCTTCTAACTTGGGCCCAAATTGTAAAATGGTCATATCTATTGGCGATTTCGTTCCAATTCACATTCCAAGTAATATTCGGCATGCTAATTACATTGCCGGTTGCCAAATTGAATTATCTCTTATAGTTTCCGAGATATGGACTATCGATAATTTACACCTTAGGCTCTGCTTCTAACTTGGGCCCAAATTGTAAAATGGTCTTACCTATTGGCGATTTCGTTCCAATTCACATTCCAAGTAATATTCGGCATGCTAATTACATTGCCGGTTGCCAAATTGAATTATCTCTTATAGTTTCCGAGATATGGACTATCGATAATTTACACCTTAGGCTCTGCTTCTAACTTGGGCCCAAATTGTAAAATGGTCTTACCTATTGGCGATTTCGTTCCAATTCACATTCCAAGTAATATTCGGCATGCTAATTACATTGCCGGTTGCCAAATTGCATTATCTCTTATAGTTTCCGAGATATGGACTATCGATAATATACACCTTAGGCTCTGCTTCTAACTTGGGCCCAAATTGTAAAATGGTCTTATCTATTGGCGATTTCGTTACAATTCACATTCCAAGTAATATTCGGCATGCTAATTACATTGCCGGTTGCCAAATTGCATTATCTCTTATAGTTTCCGAGATATGGACTATCGATAATTTACACCTTAGGCTCTGCTTCTAACTTGGGCCCAAATTGTAAAATGGTCTTATCTATTGGCGATTTCGTTCCAATTCACATTCCAAGTAATATTCGGCATGCTAATTACATTGCCGGTTGCCAAATTGCATTATCTCTTATAGTTTCCGAGATATGGACTATCGATAATTTACACCATAGGCTCTGCTTCTAACTTGGGCCCAAATTGTAAAATGGTCTTATCTATTGGCGATTTCGTTCCAATTCACATTCCAAGTAATATTCGGAATGCTAATTACATTGCCGGTTGCCAAATTGCATTATCTCTTATAGTTTCCGAGATATGGACTATCGATAATTTAAACCATAGGCTCTGCTTCTAACTTGGGCTCAAATTGTAAAATGGTCTTATCTATTGGCGATTTCGTTCCAATTCACATTCCAAGTAATATTCGGCATGCTAATTACATTGCCGGTTGCCAAATTGCATTATCTCTTATAGTTTCCGAGATATGGACTATCGATAATTTACACCTTAGGCTCTGCTTCTAACTTGCTCCCAAATTGTAAAATGGTCTTATCTATTGGCGATTTCGTTCCAATTCACATTCCAAGTAATATTCGGCATGCTAATTACATTGCCGGTTGCCAAATTGCATTATCTCTTATAGTTTCCGAGATATGGACTATCGATAATTTACACCTTAGGCTCTGCTTCTAACTTGGGCCCAAATTGTAAAATGGTCTTATCTATTGGCGATTTCGTTCCAATTCACATTCCAAGTAATATTCGGCATGCTAATTACATTGCCGGTTGCCAAATTGAATTATCTCTTATAGTTTCCGAGATATGGACTATCGATAATTTACACCTTAGGCTCTGCTTCTAACTTGGGCCCAAATTGTAAAATGGTCTTACCTATTGGCGATTTCGTTCCAATTCACATTCCAAGTAATATTCGGCATGCTAATTACATTGCCGGTTGCCAAATTGCATTATCTCTTATAGTTTCCGAGATATGGACTATCGATAATTTACACCTTAGGCTCTGCTTCTAACTTGGGCCCAAATTGTAAAATGGTCTTATCTATTGGCGATTTCGTTGCAATTCACATTCCAAGTAATATTCGGCATGCTAATTACATTGCCGGTTGCCAAATTGCATTATCTTTTATAGTTTCCGAGATATGGACTATCGATAATTTACACCTTAGGCTCTGCTTCTAACTTGGGCCCAAATTGTAAAATGGTCTTATCTATTGGCGATTTCGTTCCAATTCACACTCCAAGTAATATTCGGCATGCTAATTACATTGCCGGTTGCGAAATTGCATTATCTCTTATAGTTTCCGAGATATGGACTATCGATAATTTACACCTTAGGCTCTGCTTCTAACTTGGGCCCAAATTGTAAAATGGTCATATCTATTGGCGATTTCGTTCCAATTCACATTCCAAGTAATATTCGGCATGCTAATTACATTGCCGGTTGCCAAATTGAGTTATCTCTTATAGTTTCCGAGATATGGACTATCGATAATTTACACCTTAGGCTCTGCTTCTAACTTGGGCCCAAATTGTAAAATGGTCTTACCTATTGGCGATTTCGTTCCAATTCACATTCCAAGTAATATTCGGCATGCTAATTACATTGCCGGTTGCCAAATTGAATTATCTCTTATAGTTTCCGAGATATGGACTATAGATAATTTACACCTTAGGCTCTGCTTCTAACTTGGGCCCAAATTGTAAAATGGTCTTACCTATTGGCGATTTCGTTCCAATTCACATTCCAAGTAATATTCGGCATGCTAATTACATTGCCGGTTGCCAAATTGCATTATCTCTTATAGTTTCCGAGATATGGACTATCGATAATTTACACCTTAGGCTCTGCTTCTAACTTGGGCCCAAATTGTAAAATGGTCTTATCTATTGGCGATTTCGTTCCAATTCACATTCCAAGTAATATTCGGCATGCTAATTACATTGCCGGTTGCCAAATTGCATTATCTCTTATAGTTTCCGAGATATGGACTATCGATAATTTACACCTTAGGCTCTGCTTCTAACTTGGGCCCAAATTGTAAAATGGTCTTATCTATTGGCGATTTCGTTCCAATTCACATTCCAAGTAATATTCGGCATGCTAATTACATTGCCGGTTGCCAAATTGCATTATCTCTTATAGTTTCCGAGATATGGACTATCGATAATTTACACCATAGGCTCTGCTTCTAACTTGGGCCCAAATTGTAAAATGGTCTTATCTATTGGCGATTTCGTTCCAATTCACATTCCAAGTAATATTCGGCATGCTAATTACATTGCCGGTTGCCAAATTGCATTATCTCTTATAGTTTCCGAGATATGGACTATCGATAATTTACACCTTAGGCTCTGCTTCTAACTTGGGCCCAAATTGTAAAATGGTCTTATCTATTGGCGATTTCGTTCCAATTCACATTCCAAGTAATATTCGGCATGCTAATTACATTGCCGGTTGCCAAATTGCATTATCTCTTATAGTTTCCGAGATATGGACTATTGATAATTTACACCTTAGGCTCTGCTTCTAACTGGGACCCAAATTGTAAAATGGTCTTATCTATTGGCGATTTCGTCCCAATTCACATTCCAAGTGATATTCGGCATGCTAATTACATTTCCGGTTGCGAAATTGCATTATCTCTTATAGTTTCCGAGATATGGACTATCAATAATTTACACCTTAGGCTCTGCTTCTAACTTAGGCCCAAATTGTAAATTGACCTTATCTATTGGCGATTTCCTTCCAATTCACATTCCAAGTAATATTCGGCATGCTAATTACATTGCCGGTTGCCAAATTGCATTATCTCTTATAGTTTCCGAGATATGGACTATCGATAATTTACACCTTAGGCTCTGCTTCTAACTTGGGCCCAAATTGTAAAATGGTCTTATCTATTGGCGATTTCGTTCCAATTCACATTCCAAGTAATATTCGGCATGCTAATTACATTGCCGGTTGCCAAATTGCATTATCTCTTATAGTTTCCGAGATATGGACTATCGATAATTTACACCTTAGGCTCTGCTTCTAACTTGGGCCCAAATTGTAAAATGGTCTTATCTATTGGCGATTTCGTTCCAATTCACATTCCAAGTAATATTCGGCATGCTAATTACATTGCCGGTTGCCAAATTGCATTATCTCTTATAGTTTCCGAGATATGGACTATCGATAATTTACACCATAGGCTCTGCTTCTAACTTGGGCCCAAATTGTAAAATGGTCTTATCTATTGGCAATTTCGTTCCAATTCACATTCCAAGTAATATTCGGCATGCTAATTACATTGCTGGTTGCCAAATTGCATTATCTCTTATAGTTTCCGAGATATGGACTATCGATAATTTACACCATAGGCTCTGCTTCTAACTTGGGCCCAAATTGTAAAATGGTCTTATCTATTGGCGATTTCGTTCCAATTCACATTCCAAGTAATATTCGGCATGCTAATTACATTGCCGGTTGCCAAATTGAATTATCTCTTATAGTTTCCGAGGTATTTACTATCGATAATTTACACCTTAGGCTCTGCTTCTAACTTGGGCCCAAATTGTAAAATGGTCTTACCTATTGGCGATTTCGTTCCAATTCACATTCCAAGTAATATTCGGCATGCTAATTACATTGCCGGTTGCCAAATTGCATTATCTCTTATAGTTTCCGAGATATGGACTATCGATAATTTACACCTTATGCTCTGCTTCTAACTTGGGCCCAAATTGTAAAATGGCCTTATCTATTGGCGATTTCGTCCCAATTCACATTCCAAGTAATATTCGGCATGCTAATTACATTGCCGGTTGCGAAATTGCATTATCTCTTATAGTTTCAGAGATATGGACTATCGATAATTTACACTTTAGGCTCTGCTTCTAACTTGGGCCCAAATTGTAAAATGGTCTTATCTATTGGCGATTTCGTTCCAATTCACATTCCAAGTAATATTCGGCATGCTAATTACATTGCCGGTTGCCAAATTGCATTATCTCTTATAGTTTCCGAGATATGGACTATCGATAATTTACACCTTTGGCTCTGCTTCTAACTTGGGCCCAAATTGTAAAATGGTCTTATCTATTGGCGATTTCGTTCCAATTCACATTCCAAGTAATATTCGGCATGCTAATTACATTGCCGGTTGCCAAATTGCATTATCTCTTATAGTTTCCGAGATATGGACTATCGATAATTTACACCTTAAGCTCTGCTTCTAACTTGGGCCCAAATTGTAAAATGGTCTTATCTATTGGCGATTTCGTTCCAATTCACATTCCAAGTAATATTCGGCATGCTAATTACATTGCCGGTTGCCAAATTGCATTATCTCTTATAGTTTCCGAGATATGGACTATCGATAATTTACACCATAGGCTCTGCTTCTAACTTGGGCCCAAATTGTAAAATGGTCTTATCTATTGGCGATTTCGTTCCAATTCACATTCCAAGTAATTTTCGGCATGCTAATTACATTGCCGGTTGCCAAATTGCATTATCTCTTATAGTTTCCGAGATATGGACTATCGATAATTTACACCATAGGCTCTGCTTCTAACTTGGGCTCAAATTGTAAAATGGTCTTATCTATTGGCGATTTCGTTCCAATTCACATTCCAAGTAATATTCGGCATGCTAATTACATTGCCGGTTGCCAAATTGCATTATCTCTTATAGTTTCCGAGATATGGACTATCGATAATTTACACCTTAGGCTCTGCTTCTAACTTGCTCCCAAATTGTAAAATGGTCTTATCTATTGGCGATTTCGTTCCAATTCACATTCCAAGTAATATTCGGCATGCTAATTACATTGCCGGTTGCCAAATTGCATTATCTCTTATAGTTTCCGAGATATGGACTATCGATAATTTACACCTTAGGCTCTGCTTCTAACTTGGGCCCAAATTGTAAAATGGTCTTATCTATTGGCGATTTCGTTCCAATTCACATTCCAAGTAATATTCGGCATGCTAATTACATTGCCGGTTGCCAAATTGCATTATCTCTTATAGTTTCCGAGATATGGACTATCGATAATTTACACCTTAGGCTCTGCTTCTAACTTGGGCCCAAATTGTAAAATGGTCTTATCTATTGGCGATTTCGTTCCAATTCACATTCCAAGTAATATTCGGCATGCTAATTACATTGCCGGTTGCCAAATTGCATTATCTCTTATAGTTTCCGAGATATGGACTATCGATAATTTACACCTTAGGCTCTGCTTCTAACTTGGGCCCAAATTGTAAAATGGTCTTATCTATTGGCGATTTCGTTCCAATTCACATTCCAAGTAATGTTCGGCATGCTAATTACATTGCCGGTTGCCAAATTGCATTATCTCTTATAGTTTCCGAGATATGGACTATCGATAATTTACACCTTAGGCTCTGCTTCTAACTTGGGCCCAAATTGTAAAATGGTCTTATCTATTGGCGATTTCGTTCCAATTCACACTCCAAGTAATATTCGGCATGCTAATTACATTGCCGGTTGCGAAATTGCATTATCTCTTATAGTTTCCGAGATATGGACTATCGATAATTTACACCTTAGGCTCTGCTTCTAACTTGGGCCCAAATTGTAAAATGGTCATATCTATTGGCGATTTCGTTCCAATTCACATTCCAAGTAATATTCGGCATGCTAATTACATTGCCGGTTGCCAAATTGCATTATCTCTTATAGTTTCCGAGATATGGACTATCGATAATTTACACCTTAGGCTCTGCTTCTAACTTGGGCCCAAATTGTAAAATGGTCTTATCTATTGGCGATTTCGTTCCAATTCACATTCCAAGTAATATTCGGCATGCTAATTACATTGCCGGTTGCCAAATTGCATTATTTCTTATAGTTTCCGAGATATGGACTATCGATAATTTACACCTTAGGCTCTGCTTCTAACTTGGACCCAAATTGTAAAATGGTCTTATCTATTGGCGATTTCGTCCCAATTCACATTCCAAGTAATATTCGGCATGCTAATTACATTGCCAGTTGCCAAATTGCATTATCTCTTATAGTTTCCGAGATATGGACTATCGATAATTTACACCTTAGGCTCTGCTTCTAACTTGGGCCCAAATTGTAAAATGGTCTTATCTATTATCGATTTCGTTCCAATTCACATTCCAAGTAATATTCGGCATGCTAATTACATTGCCGGTTGCCAAATTGCATTATCTCTTATAGTTTCCGAGATATGGACTATCGATAATTTACACCTTATGCTCTGCTTCTAACTTGGGCCCAAATTGTAAAATGGCCTTATCTATTGGCGATTTCGTCCCAATTCACATTCCAAGTAATATTCGGCATGCTAAATACATTGCCGGTTGCGAAATTGCATTATCTCTTATAGTTTCAGAGATATGGACTATCGATAATTTACACCTTAGGCTCTGCTTCTAACTTGGGCCCAAATTGTAAAATGGTCTTATCTATTGGCGATTTCGTTCCAATTCACATTCCAAGTAATATTCGGCATGCTAATTACATTGCCGGTTGCCGAATTGCATTATCTCTTATAGTTTCCGAGATATGGACTATCGATAATTTACACCTTAGGCTCTGCTTCTAACTTGGGCCCAAATTGTAAAATGGTCTTATCTATTGGCGATTTCGTTCCAATTCACATTCCAAGTAATATTCGGCATGCTAATTACATTGCCGGTTGCCAAATTGCATTATCTCTTATAGTTTCCGAGATATGGACTATTGATAATTTACACCTTAGGCTCTGCTTCTAACTTGGACCCAAATTGTAAAATGGTCTTATCTATTGGCGATTTCGTCCCAATTCACATTCCAAGTGATATTCGGCATGCTAATTACATTTCCGGTTGCGAAATTGCATTATCTCTTATAGTTTCCGAGATATGGACTATCAATAATTTACACCTTAGGCTCTGCTTCTAACTTGGGCCCAAATTGTAAAATGGTCTTATCTATTGGAGATTTCGTTCCAATTCACATTCCAAGTAATATTCGGCATGCTAATTACATTGCCGGTTGCCAAATTGCATTATCTCTTATAGTTTCCGAGATATGGACTATCGATAATTTACACCTTAGGCTCTGCTTCTAACTTGGGCCCAAATTGTAAAATGGTCTTATCTATTGGCGATTTCGTTCCAATTCACATTCCAAGAAATATTCGGCATGCTAATTACATTGCCGGTTGCCAAATTGCATTATCTCTTATAGTTTCCGACATATGGACTATCGATAATTTACACCATAGGCTCTGCTTCTAACTTGGGCCCAAATTGTAAAATGGACTTATCTATTGGCGATTTCGTTCCAATTCACATTCCAAGTAATATTCGGCATGCTAATTACATTGCCGGTTGCCAAATTGCATTATCTCTTATAGTTTCCGAGATATGGACTATCGATAATTTACACCATAGGCTCTGCTTCTAACTTGGGCTCAAATTGTAAAATGGTCTTATCTATTGGCGATTTCGTTCCAATTCACATTCCAAGTAATATTCGGCATGCTAATTACATTGCCGGTTGCCAAATTGCATTATCTCTTATAGTTTCCGAGATATGGACTATCGATAATTTACACCTTAGGCTCTGCTTCTAACTTGCTCCCAAATTGTAAAATGGTCTTATCTATTGGCGATTTCGTTCCAATTCACATTCCAAGTAATATTCGGCATGCTAATTACATTGCCGGTTGCCAAATTGCATTATCTCTTATAGTTTCCGAGATATGGACTATCGATAATTTACACCTTAGGCTCTGCTTCTAACTTGGGCCCAAATTGTAAAATGGTCTTATCTATTGGCGATTTCGTTCCAATTCACACTCCAAGAAATATTCGGCATGCTAATTACATTGCCGGTTGCCAAATTGCATTATCTCTTATAGTTTCCGAGATATGGACTATCGATAATTTACACCATAGGCTCTGCTTCTAACTTGGGCCCAAATTGAAAATGGTCTTATCTATTGGCGATTTCGTTCCAATTCACATTCCAAGTAATATTCGGCATGCTATTTACATTGCCGGTTGCCAAATTGCATTATCTCTTATAGTTTCCGAGATATGGACTATCGATAATTTACACCATAGGCTCTGCTTCTAACTTGGGCTCAAATTGTAAAATGGTCTTATCTATTGGCGATTTCGTTCCAATTCACATTCCAAGTAATGTTCGGCATGCTAATTACATTGCCGGTTGCCAAATTGCATTATCTCTTATAGTTTCCGAGATATGGACTATCGATAATTTACACCTTAGGCTCTGCTTCTAACTTGGGCCCAAATTGTAAAATGGTCTTATCTATTGGCGATTTCGTTCCAATTCACACTCCAAGTAATATTCGGCATGCTAATTACATTGCCGGTTGCGAAATTGCATTATCTCTTATAGTTTCCGAGATATGGACTATCGATAATTTACACCTTAGGCTCTGCTTCTAACTTGGGCCCAAATTGTAAAATGGTCATATCTATTGGCGATTTCGTTCCAATTCACATTCCAAGTAATATTCGGCATGCTAATTACATTGCCGGTTGCCAAATTGCATTATCTCTTATAGTTTCCGAGATATGGACTATCGATAATTTACACCTTAGGCTCTGCTTCTAACTTGGGCCCAAATTGTAAAATGGTCTTATCTATTGGCGATTTCGTTCCAATTCACATTCCAAGTAATATTCGGCATGCTAATTACATTGCCGGTTGCCAAATTGCATTATTTCTTATAGTTTCCGAGATATGGACTATCGATAATTTACACCTTAGGCTCTGCTTCTAACTTGGACCCAAATTGTAAAATGGTCTTATCTATTGGCGATTTCGTCCCAATTCACATTCCAAGTAATATTCGGCATGCTAATTACATTGCCAGTTGCCAAATTGCATTATCTCTTATAGTTTCCGAGATATGGACTATCGATAATTTACACCTTAGGCTCTGCTTCTAACTTGGGCCCAAATTGTAAAATGGTCTTATCTATTATCGATTTCGTTCCAATTCACATTCCAAGTAATATTCGGCATGCTAATTACATTGCCGGTTGCCAAATTGCATTATCTCTTATAGTTTCCGAGATATGGACTATCGATAATTTACACCTTATGCTCTGCTTCTAACTTGGGCCCAAATTGTAAAATGGCCTTATCTATTGGCGATTTCGTCCCAATTCACATTCCAAGTAATATTCGGCATGCTAAATACATTGCCGGTTGCGAAATTGCATTATCTCTTATAGTTTCAGAGATATGGACTATCGATAATTTACACCTTAGGCTCTGCTTCTAACTTGGGCCCAAATTGTAAAATGGTCTTATCTATTGGCGATTTCGTTCCAATTCACATTCCAAGTAATATTCGGCATGCTAATTACATTGCCGGTTGCCGAATTGCATTATCTCTTATAGTTTCCGAGATATGGACTATCGATAATTTACACCTTAGGCTCTGCTTCTAACTTGGGCCCAAATTGTAAAATGGTCTTATCTATTGGCGATTTCGTTCCAATTCACATTCCAAGTAATATTCGGCATGCTAATTACATTGCCGGTTGCCAAATTGCATTATCTCTTATAGTTTCCGAGATATGGACTATTGATAATTTACACCTTAGGCTCTGCTTCTAACTTGGACCCAAATTGTAAAATGGTCTTATCTATTGGCGATTTCGTCCCAATTCACATTCCAAGTGATATTCGGCATGCTAATTACATTTCCGGTTGCGAAATTGCATTATCTCTTATAGTTTCCGAGATATGGACTATCAATAATTTACACCTTAGGCTCTGCTTCTAACTTGGGCCCAAATTGTAAAATGGTCTTATCTATTGGAGATTTCGTTCCAATTCACATTCCAAGTAATATTCGGCATGCTAATTACATTGCCGGTTGCCAAATTGCATTATCTCTTATAGTTTCCGAGATATGGACTATCGATAATTTACACCTTAGGCTCTGCTTCTAACTTGGGCCCAAATTGTAAAATGGTCTTATCTATTGGCGATTTCGTTCCAATTCACATTCCAAGAAATATTCGGCATGCTAATTACATTGCCGGTTGCCAAATTGCATTATCTCTTATAGTTTCCGACATATGGACTATCGATAATTTACACCATAGGCTCTGCTTCTAACTTGGGCCCAAATTGTAAAATGGACTTATCTATTGGCGATTTCGTTCCAATTCACATTCCAAGTAATATTCGGCATGCTAATTACATTGCCGGTTGCCAAATTGCATTATCTCTTATAGTTTCCGAGATATGGACTATCGATAATTTACACCATAGGCTCTGCTTCTAACTTGGGCTCAAATTGTAAAATGGTCTTATCTATTGGCGATTTCGTTCCAATTCACATTCCAAGTAATATTCGGCATGCTAATTACATTGCCGGTTGCCAAATTGCATTATCTCTTATAGTTTCCGAGATATGGACTATCGATAATTTACACCTTAGGCTCTGCTTCTAACTTGCTCCCAAATTGTAAAATGGTCTTATCTATTGGCGATTTCGTTCCAATTCACATTCCAAGTAATATTCGGCATGCTAATTACATTGCCGGTTGCCAAATTGCATTATCTCTTATAGTTTCCGAGATATGGACTATCGATAATTTACACCTTAGGCTCTGCTTCTAACTTGGGCCCAAATTGTAAAATGGTCTTATCTATTGGCGATTTCGTTCCAATTCACACTCCAAGAAATATTCGGCATGCTAATTACATTGCCGGTTGCCAAATTGCATTATCTCTTATAGTTTCCGAGATATGGACTATCGATAATTTACACCATAGGCTCTGCTTCTAACTTGGGCCCAAATTGAAAATGGTCTTATCTATTGGCGATTTCGTTCCAATTCACATTCCAAGTAATATTCGGCATGCTATTTACATTGCCGGTTGCCAAATTGCATTATCTCTTATAGTTTCCGAGATATGGACTATCGATAATTTACACCATAGGCTCTGCTTCTAACTTGGGCTCAAATTGTAAAATGGTCTTATCTATTGGCGATTTCGTTCCAATTCACATTCCAAGTAATATTCGGCATGCTAATTACATTGCCGGTTGCCAAATTGCATTATCTCTTATAGTTTCCGAGATATGGACTATCGATAATTTACACCTTAGGCTCTGCTTCTAACTTGCTCCCAAATTGTAAAATGGTCTTATCTATTGGCGATTTCGTTCCAATTCACATTCCAAGTAATATTCGGCGTGCTAATTACATTGCCGGTTGCCAAATTGCATTATCTCTTATAGTTTCCGAGATATGGACTATCGATAATTTACACGTTAGGCTCTGCTTCTAACTTGGGCCCAAATTGTAATATGGTCTTATCTATTGGCGATTTCGTTCCAATTCACATTCCAAGTAATATTCGGCATGCTAATTACATTGCCGGTTGCCAAATTGAATTATCTCTTATAGTTTCCGAGATATGGACTATCGATAATTTACACCTTAGGCTCTGCTTCTAACTTGGGCCCGAATTGTAAAATGGTCTTACCTATTGGCGATTTCGTTCCAATTCACATTCCAAGTAATATTCGGCATGCTAATTACATTGCCGGTTGCCAAATTGCATTATCTCTTATAGTTTCCGAGATATGGACTATCGATAATTTACACCTTAGGCTCTGCTTCTAACTTGGGCCCAAATTGTAAAATGGTCTTATCTATTGGCGATTTCGTTCCAATTCACATTCCAAGTAATATTCGGCATGCTAATTACATTGCCGGTTGCCAAATTGCATTATCTCTTATAGTTTCCGAGATATGGACTATCGATAATTTACACCTTAGGCTCTGCTTCTAACTTGGGCCCAAATTGTAAAATGGTCTTATCTATTGGCGATTTCGTTCCAATTCACATTCCAAGTAATATTCGGCATGCTAATTACATTGCCGCTTGCCAAATTGCATTATCTCTTATAGTTTCCGAGATATGGACTATCGATAATTTACACCTTAGGCTCTGCTTCTAACTTGGGCCCAAATTGTAAAATGGTCTTATCTATTGGCGATTTCGTTCCAATTCACATTCCAAGTAATATTCGGCATGCTAATTACATTGCCGGTTGCCAAATTGCATTATCTCTTATAGTTTCCGAGATATGGACTATCGATAATTTACACCTTAGGCTCTGCTTCTAACTTGCTCCCAAATTGTAAAATGGTCTTATCTATTGGCGATTTCGTTCCAATTCACATTCCAAGTAATATTCGGCATGCTAATTACATTGCCGGTTGCCAAATTGCATTATCTCTTATAGTTTCCGAGATATGGACTATCGATAATTTACACGTTAGGCTCTGCTTCTAACTTGGGCCCAAATTGTAAAATGGTCTTATCTATTGGCGATTTCGTTCCAATTCACATTCCAAGTAATATTCGGCATGCTAATTACATTGCCGGTTGCCAAATTGAATTATCTCTTATAGTTTCCGAGATATGGACTATCGATAATTTACACCTTAGGCTCTGCTTCTAACTTGGGCCCGAATTGTAAAATGGTCTTACCTATTGGCGATTTCGTTCCAATTCACATTCCAAGTAATATTCGGCATGCTAATTACATTGCCGGTTGCCAAATTGCATTATCTCTTATAGTTTCCGAGATATGGACTATCGATAATTTACACCTTAGGCTCTGCTTCTAACTTGGGCCCAAATTGTAAAATGGTCTTATCTATTGGCGATTTCGTTCCAATTCACATTCCAAGTAATATTCGGCATGCTAATTACATTGCCGGTTGCCAAATTGCATTATCTCTTATAGTTTCCGAGATATGGACTATCGATAATTTACACCTTAGGCTCTGCTTCTAACTTGGGCCCAAATTGTAAAATGGTCTTATCTATTGGCGATTTCGTTCCAATTCACATTCCAAGTAATATTCGGCATGCTAATTACATTGCCGGTTGCCAAATTGCATTATCTCTTATAGTTTCCGAGATATGGACTATCGATAATTTACACCTTAGGCTCTGCTTCTAACTTGGGCCCAAATTGTAAAATGGTCTTATCTATTGGCGATTTCGTTCCAATTCACATTCCAAGTAATATTCGGCATGCTAATTACATTGCCGGTTGCCAAATTGCATTATCTCTTATAGTTTCCGAGATATGGACTATCGATAATTTACACCTTAGGCTCTGCTTCTAACTTGGGCCCAAATTGTAAAATGGTCTTATCTATTGGCGATTTCGTTCCAATTCACACTCCAAGTAATATTCGGCATGCTAATTACATTGCCGGTTGCGAAATTGCATTATCTCTTATAGTTTCCGAGATATGGACTATCGATAATTTACACCTTAGGCTCTGCTTCTAACTTGGGCCCAAATTGTAAAATGGTCACATCTATTGGCGATTTCATTCCAATTCACATTCCAAGTAATATTCGGCATGCTAATTACATTGCCGGTTGCCAAATTGCATTATCTCTTATAGTTTCCGAGATATGGACTATCGATAATTTACACCTTAGGCTCTGCTTCTAACTTGGGCCCAAATTGTAAAATGGTCTTATCTATTGGCGATTTCGTTCCAATTCACATTCCAAGTAATATTCGGCATGCTAATTACATTGCCGGTTGCCAAATTGCATTATCTCTTATAGTTTCCGAGATATGGACTATCGATAATTTACACCTTAGGCTCTGCTTCTAACTTGGACCCAAATTGTAAAATGGTCTTATCTATTGGCGATTTCGTCCCAATTCACATTCCAAGTGATATTCGGCATGCTAATTACATTGCCGGTTGCGAAATTGCATTATCTCTTATAGTTTCCGAGATATGGACTATCAATAATTTACACCTTAGGCTCTGCTTCTAACTTAGGCCCAAATTGTAAAATGGCCTTATCTATTGGCGATTTCGTTCCAATTCACATTCCAAGTAATATTCGGCATGCTAATTACATTGCCGGTTGCCAAATTGCATTATCTCTTATAGTTTCCGAGATATGGACTATCGATAATTTACACCTTAGGCTCTGCTTCTAACTTGGGCCCAAATTGTAAAATGGTCTTATCTATTGGCGATTTCGTTCCAATTCACATTCCAAGTAATATTCGGCATGCTAATTACATTGCCGGTTGCCAAATTGCATTATCTCTTATAGTTTCCGAGATATGGACTATCGATAATTTACACCATAGGCTCTGCTTCTAACTTGGGCCCAAATTGTAAAATGGTCTTATCTATTGGCGATTTCGTTCCAATTCACATTCCAAGTAATATTCGGCATGCTAATTACATTGCCGGTTGCCAAATTGAATTATCTCTTATAGTTTCCGAGATATGGACTATCGATAATTTACACCTTAGGCTCTGCTTCTAACTTGGGCCCAAATTGTAAAACGGTCTTACCTATTGGCGATTTCGTTCCAATTCACATTCCAAGTAATATTCGGCATGCTAATTACATTGCCGGTTGCCAAATTGCATTATCTCTTATAGTTTCCGAGATATGGACTATCGATAATTTACACCTTAGGCTCTGCTTCTAACTTGGGCCCAAATTGTAAAATGGTCTTATCTATTGGCGATTTCGTTCCAATTCACACTCCAAGTAATATTCGGCATGCTAATTACATTGCCGGTTGCGAAATTGCATTATCTCTTATAGTTTCCGAGATATGGACTATCGATAATTTACACCTTAGGCTCTGCTTCTAACTTGGGCCCAAATTGTAAAATGGTCTTATCTATTGGCGATTTCGTTCCAATTCACATTCCAAGTAATATTAGGCATGCTAATTACATTGCCGGTTGCCAAATTGCATTATCTCTTATAGTTTCCGAGATATGGACTATCGATAATTTACACCTTAGGCTCTGCTTCTAACTTGGGCCCAAATTGTAAAATGGTCTTATCTATTGGCGATTTCGTTCCAATTCACATTCCAAGTAATATTCGGCATGCTAATTACATTGCCGGTTGCCAAATTGCATTATCTCTTATAGTTTCCGAGATATGGACTATCGATAATTTACACCTTAGGCTCTGCTTCTAACTTGGGCCCAAATTGTAAAATGGTCTTATCTATTGGCGATTTCGTCCCAATTCACATTCCAAGTGATATTCGGCATGCTAATTACATTGCCGGTTGCGAAATTGCATTATCTCTTATAGTTTCCGAGATATGGACTATCAATAATTTACACCTTAGGCTCTGCTTCTAACTTGGGCCCAAATTGTAAAATGGTCTTATCTATTGGCGATTTCGTTCCAATTCACATTCCAAGTAATATTCGGCATGCTAATTACATTGCCGGTTGCCAAATTGCATTATCTCTTATAGTTTCCGAGATATGGACTATCGATAATTTACACCTTAGACTCTGCTTCTAACTTGGGCCCAAATTGTAAAATGGTCTTATCTATTGGCGATTTCGTTCCAATTCACATTCCAAGTAATATTCGGCATGCTAATTACATTGCCGGTTGCGAAATTGCATTATCTCTTATAGTTTCCGAGATATGGACTATCAATAATTTACACCTTAGGCTCTGCTTCTAACTTAGGCCCAAATTGTAAAATGGCCTTATCTATTGGCGATTTCGTTCCAATTCACATTCCAAGTAATATTCGGCATGCTAATTACATTGCCGGTTGCCAAATTGCATTATCTCTTATAGTTTCCGAGATATGGACTATCGATAATTTACACCTTAGGCTCTGCTTCTAACTTGGGCCCAAATTGTAAAATGGTCTTATCTATTGGCGATTTCGTTCCAATTCACATTCCAAGTAATATTCGGCATGCTAATTACATTGCCGGTTGCCAAATTGCATTATCTCTTATAGTTTCCGAGATATGGACTATCGATAATTTACACCTTAGGCTCTGCTTCTAACTTGGGCCCAAATTGTAAAATGGTCTTATCTATTGGCGATTTCGTTCCAATTCACATTCCAAGTAATATTCGGCATGCTAATTACATTGCCGGTTGCCAAATTGCATTATCTCTTATAGTTTCCGAGATATGGACTATCGATAATTTACACCATAGGCTCTGCTTCTAACTTGGGCCCAAATTGTAAAATGGTCTTATCTATTGGCGATTTCGTTCCAATTCACATTCCAAGTAATATTCGGCATGCTAATTATATTGCCGGTTGCCAAATTGAATTATCTCTTATAGTTTCCGAGATATGGACTATCGATAATTTACACCTTAGGCTCTGCTTCTAACTTGGGCCCAAATTGTAAAACGGTCTTACCTATTGGCGATTTCGTTCCAATTCACATTCCAAGTAATATTCGGCATGCTAATTACATTGTCGGTTGCCAAATTGCATTATCTCTTATAGTTTCCGAGATATGGACTATCGATAATTTACACCTTAGGCTCTGCTTCTAACTTGGGCCCAAATTGTAAAATGGTCTTATCTATTGGCGATTTCGTTCCAATTCACACTCCAAGTAATATTCGGCATGCTAATTACATTGCCGGTTGCGAAATTGCATTATCTCTTATAGTTTCCGAGATATGGACTATCGATAATTTACACCTTAGGCTCTGCTTCTAACTTGGGCCCAAATTGTAAAATGGTCTTATCTATTGGCGATTTCGTTCCAATTCACATTCCAAGTAATATTAGGCATGCTAATTACATTGCCGGTTGCCAAATTGCATTATCTCTTATAGTTTCCGAGATATGGACTATCGATAATTTACACCTTAGGCTCTGCTTCTAACTTGGGCCCAAATTGTAAAATGGTCTTATCTATTGGCGATTTCGTTCCAATTCACATTCCAAGTAATATTCGGCATGCTAATTACATTGCCGGTTGCCAAATTGCATTATCTCTTATAGTTTCCGAGATATGGACTATCGATAATTTACACCTTAGGCTCTGCTTCTAACTTGGGCCCAAATTGTAAAATGGTCTTATCTATTGGCGATTTCGTCCCAATTCACATTCCAAGTGATATTCGGCATGCTAATTACATTGCCGGTTGCGAAATTGCATTATCTCTTATAGTTTCCGAGATATGGACTATCAATAATTTACACCTTAGGCTCTGCTTCTAACTTGGGCCCAAATTGTAAAATGGTCTTATCTATTGGCGATTTCGTTCCAATTCACATTCCAAGTAATATTCGGCATGCTAATTACATTGCCGGTTGCCAAATTGCATTATCTCTTATAGTTTCCGAGATATGGACTATCGATAATTTACACCTTAGACTCTGCTTCTAACTTGGGCCCAAATTGTAAAATGGTTTTATCTATTGGCGATTTCGTTCCAATTCACATTCCAAGTAATATTCGGCATGCTAATTACATTGCCGGTTGCCAAATTGCATTATCTCTTATAGTTTCCGAGATATGGACTATCGATAATTTACACCTTAGGCTCTGCTTCGAACTTGGGCCCAAATTGTAAAATGGTCTTATCTATTGGCGATTTCGTTCCAATTCACATTCCAAGTAATATTCGGCATGCTAATTACATTGCCGGTTGCCAAATTGCATTATCTCTTATAGTTTCCGAGATATGGACTATCGATAATTTACACCATAGGCTCTGCTTCTAACTTGGTCCCAAATTGTAAAATGGTCTTATCTATTGGCGATTTCGTTCCAATTCACATTCCAAGTAATATTCGGCATGCTAATTACATTGCCGGTTGCCAAATTGAATTATCTCTTATAGTTTCCGAGATATGGACTATCGATAATTTACACCTTAAGCTCTGCTTCTAACTTGGGCCCAAATTGTAAAATGGTCTTACCTATTGGCGATTTCGTTCCAATTCACATTCCAAGTAATATTCGGCATGCTAATTACATTGCCGGTTGCCAAATTGCATTATCTCTTATAGTTTCCGAGATATGGACTATCGATAATTTACACCTTAGGCTCTGCTTCTAACTTGGGCCCAAATTGTAAAATGGTCTTATCTATTGGCGATTTCGTTCCAATTCACATTCCAAGTAATATTCGGCATGCTAATTACATTGCCGGTTGCCAAATTGCATTATCTCTTATAGTTTCCGAGATATGGACTATCGATAATTTACACCTTAGGCTCTGCTTCTAACTTGGGCCCAAATTGTAAAATGGTCTTATCTATTGGCGATTTCGTTCCAATTCACATTCCAAGTAATATTCGGCATGCTAATTACATTGCCGGTTGCCAAATTGCATTATCTCTTATAGTTTCCGAGATATGGACTATCGATAATTTACACCTTAGACTCTGCTTCTAACTTGGGCCCAAATTGTAAAATGGTCTTATCTATTGGCGATTTCGTTCCAATTCACATTCCAAATAATATTCGGCATGCTAATTACATTGCCGGTTGCCAAATTGCATTATCTCTTATAGTTTCCGAGATATGGACTATCGATAATTTACACCATAGGCTCTGCTTCTAACTTGGGCCCAAATTGTAAAATGGTCTTATCTATTGGCGATTTCGTTCCAATTCACATTCCAAGTGATATTCGGCATGCTAATTACATTGCCGGTTGCCAAATTGCATTATCTCTTATAGTTCCCGAGATATGGACTATCGATAATTTAAACCATAGGCTCTGCTTCTAACTTGGGCTCAAATTGTAAAATGGTCTTATCTATTGGCGATTTCGTTCCAATTCACATTCCAAGTAATATTCGGCATGCTAATTACATTGCCGGTTGCCAAATTGCATTATCTCTTATAGTTTCCGAGATATGGACTATCGATAATTTACACCTTAGGCTCTGCTTCTAACTTGGGCCCAAATTGTAAAATGGTCTTATCTATTGGCGATTTCGTTCCAATTCACATTCCAAGTAATATTCGGCATGCTAATTACATTGCCGGTTGCCAAATTGCATTATCTCTTATAGTTTCCGAGATATGGACTATCGATAATTTACACCATAGGCTCTGCTTCTAACTTGGGCCCAAATTGTAAAATGGTCTTATCTATTGGCGATTTCGTTCCAATTCACATTCCAAGTAATATTCGGCATGCTAATTACATTGCCGGTTGCCAAATTGCATTATCTCTTATAGTTTCCGAGATATGGACTATCGATAATTTACACCTTAGGCTCTGCTTCTAACTTGGGCCCAAATTGTAAAATGGTCTTATCTATTGGCGATTTCGTTCCAATTCACATTCCAAGTAATATTCGGCATGCTAATTACATTGCCGGTTGCCAAATTGCATTATCTCTTATAGTTTCCGAGATATGGACTATTGATAATTTACACCTTAGGCTCTGCTTCTAACTGGGACCCAAATTGTAAAATGGTCTTATCTATTGGCGATTTCGTCCCAATTCACATTCCAAGTGATATTCGGCATGCTAATTACATTTCCGGTTGCGAAATTGCATTATCTCTTATAGTTTCCGAGATATGGACTATCAATAATTTACACCTTAGGCTCTGCTTCTAACTTAGGCCCAAATTGTAAATTGACCTTATCTATTGGCGATTTCCTTCCAATTCACATTCCAAGTAATATTCGGCATGCTAATTACATTGCCGGTTGCCAAATTGCATTATCTCTTATAGTTTCCGAGATATGGACTATCGATAATTTACACCTTAGGCTCTGCTTCTAACTTGGGCCCAAATTGTAAAATGGTCTTATCTATTGGCGATTTCGTTCCAATTCACATTCCAAGTAATATTCGGCATGCTAATTACATTGCCGGTTGCCAAATTGCATTATCTCTTATAGTTTCCGGGATATGGACTATCGATAATTTACACCTTAGGCTCTGCTTCTAACTTGGGCCCAAATTGTAAAATGGTCTTATCTATTGGCGATTTCGCTCCAATTCACATTCCAAGTAATATTCGGCATGCTAATTACATTGCCGGTTGCCAAATTGCATTATCTCTTATAGTTTCCGAGATATGGACTATCGATAATTTACACCATAGGCTCTGCTTCTAACTTGGGCCCAAATTGTAAAATGGTCTTATCTATTGGCAATTTCGTTCCAATTCACATTCCAAGTAATATTCGGCATGCTAATTACATTGCTGGTTGCCAAATTGCATTATCTCTTATAGTTTCCGAGATATGGACTATCGATAATTTACACCATAGGCTCTGCTTCTAACTTGGGCCCAAATTGTAAAATGGTCTTATCTATTGGCGATTTCGTTCCAATTCACATTCCAAGTAATATTCGGCATGCTAATTACATTGCCGGTTGCCAAATTGAATTATCTCTTATAGTTTCCGAGGTATTTACTATCGATAATTTACACCTTAGGCTCTGCTTCTAACTTGGGCCCAAATTGTAAAATGGTCTTACCTATTGGCGATTTCGTTCCAATTCACATTCCAAGTAATATTCGGCATGCTAATTACATTGCCGGTTGCCAAATTGCATTATCTCTTATAGTTTCCGAGATATGGACTATCGATAATTTACACCTTATGCTCTGCTTCTAACTTGGGCCCAAATTGTAAAATGGCCTTATCTATTGGCGATTTCGTCCCAATTCACATTCCAAGTAATATTCGGCATGCTAATTACATTGCCGCTTGCCAAATTGCATTATCTCTTATAGTTTCCGAGATATGGACTATCGATAATTTACACCTTAGGCTCTGCTTCTAACTTGGGCCCAAATTGTAAAATGGTCTTATCTATTGGCGATTTCGTTCCAATTCACATTCCAAGTAATATTCGGCATGCTAATTACATTGCCGGTTGCCAAATTGCATTATCTCTTATAGTTTCCGAGATATGGACTATCGATAATTTACACCTTAGGCTCTGCTTCTAACTTGCTCCCAAATTGTAAAATGGTCTTATCTATTGGCGATTTCGTTCCAATTCACATTCCAAGTAATATTCGGCATGCTAATTACATTGCCGGTTGCCAAATTGCATTATCTCTTATAGTTTCCGAGATATGGACTATCGATAATTTACACGTTAGGCTCTGCTTCTAACTTGGGCCCAAATTGTAAAATGGTCTTATCTATTGGCGATTTCGTTCCAATTCACATTCCAAGTAATATTCGGCATGCTAATTACATTGCCGGTTGCCAAATTGAATTATCTCTTATAGTTTCCGAGATATGGACTATCGATAATTTACACCTTAGGCTCTGCTTCTAACTTGGGCCCGAATTGTAAAATGGTCTTACCTATTGGCGATTTCGTTCCAATTCACATTCCAAGTAATATTCGGCATGCTAATTACATTGCCGGTTGCCAAATTGCATTATCTCTTATAGTTTCCGAGATATGGACTATCGATAATTTACACCTTAGGCTCTGCTTCTAACTTGGGCCCAAATTGTAAAATGGTCTTATCTATTGGCGATTTCGTTCCAATTCACATTCCAAGTAATATTCGGCATGCTAATTACATTGCCGGTTGCCAAATTGCATTATCTCTTATAGTTTCCGAGATATGGACTATCGATAATTTACACCTTAGGCTCTGCTTCTAACTTGGGCCCAAATTGTAAAATGGTCTTATCTATTGGCGATTTCGTTCCAATTCACATTCCAAGTAATATTCGGCATGCTAATTACATTGCCGGTTGCCAAATTGCATTATCTCTTATAGTTTCCGAGATATGGACTATCGATAATTTACACCTTAGGCTCTGCTTCTAACTTGGGCCCAAATTGTAAAATGGTCTTATCTATTGGCGATTTCGTTCCAATTCACATTCCAAGTAATATTCGGCATGCTAATTACATTGCCGGTTGCCAAATTGCATTATCTCTTATAGTTTCCGAGATATGGACTATCGATAATTTACACCTTAGGCTCTGCTTCTAACTTGGGCCCAAATTGTAAAATGGTCTTATCTATTGGCGATTTCGTTCCAATTCACACTCCAAGTAATATTCGGCATGCTAATTACATTGCCGGTTGCGAAATTGCATTATCTCTTATAGTTTCCGAGATATGGACTATCGCTAATTTACACCTTAGGCTCTGCTTCTAACTTGGGCCCAAATTGTAAAATGGTCACATCTATTGGCGATTTCATTCCAATTCACATTCCAAGTAATATTCGGCATGCTAATTACATTGCCGGTTGCCAAATTGCATTATCTCTTATAGTTTCCGAGATATGGACTATCGATAATTTACACCTTAGGCTCTGCTTCTAACTTGGGCCCAAATTGTAAAATGGTCTTATCTATTGGCGATTTCGTTCCAATTCACATTCCAAGTAATATTCGGCATGCTAATTACATTGCCGGTTGCCAAATTGCATTATCTCTTATAGTTTCCGAGATATGGACTATCGATAATTTACACCTTAGGCTCTGCTTCTAACTTGGACCCAAATTGTAAAATGGTCTTATCTATTGGCGATTTCGTCCCAATTCACATTCCAAGTGATATTCGGCATGCTAATTACATTGCCGGTTGCGAAATTGCATTATCTCTTATAGTTTCCGAGATATGGACTATCAATAATTTACACCTTAGGCTCTGCTTCTAACTTAGGCCCAAATTGTAAAATGGCCTTATCTATTGGCGATTTCGTTCCAATTCACATTCCAAGTAATATTCGGCATGCTAATTACATTGCCGGTTGCCAAATTGCATTATCTCTTATAGTTTCCGAGATATGGACTATCGATAATTTACACCTTAGGCTCTGCTTCTAACTTGGGCCCAAATTGTAAAATGGTCTTATCTATTGGCGATTTCGTTCCAATTCACATTCCAAGTAATATTCGGCATGCTAATTACATTGCCGGTTGCCAAATTGCATTATCTCTTATAGTTTCCGAGATATGGACTATCGATAATTTACACCATAGGCTCTGCTTCTAACTTGGGCCCAAATTGTAAAATGGTCTTATCTATTGGCGATTTCGTTCCAATTCACATTCCAAGTAATATTCGGCATGCTAATTACATTGCCGGTTGCCAAATTGAATTATCTCTTATAGTTTCCGAGATATGGACTATCGATAATTTACACCTTAGGCTCTGCTTCTAACTTGGGCCCAAATTGTAAAACGGTCTTACCTATTGGCGATTTCGTTCCAATTCACATTCCAAGTAATATTCGGCATGCTAATTACATTGCCGGTTGCCAAATTGCATTATCTCTTATAGTTTCCGAGATATGGACTATCGATAATTTACACCTTAGGCTCTGCTTCTAACTTGGGCCCAAATTGTAAAATGGTCTTATCTATTGGCGATTTCGTTCCAATTCACACTCCAAGTAATATTCGGCATGCTAATTACATTGCCGGTTGCGAAATTGCATTATCTCTTATAGTTTCCGAGATATGGACTATCGATAATTTACACCTTAGGCTCTGCTTCTAACTTGGGCCCAAATTGTAAAATGGTCTTATCTATTGGCGATTTCGTTCCAATTCACATTCCAAGTAATATTAGGCATGCTAATTACATTGCCGGTTGCCAAATTGCATTATCTCTTATAGTTTCCGAGATATGGACTATCGATAATTTACACCTTAGGCTCTGCTTCTAACTTGGGCCCAAATTGTAAAATGGTCTTATCTATTGGCGATTTCGTTCCAATTCACATTCCAAGTAATATTCGGCATGCTAATTACATTGCCGGTTGCCAAATTGCATTATCTCTTATAGTTTCCGAGATATGGACTATCGATAATTTACACCTTAGGCTCTGCTTCTAACTTGGGCCCAAATTGTAAAATGGTCTTATCTATTGGCGATTTCGTCCCAATTCACATTCCAAGTGATATTCGGCATGCTAATTACATTGCCGGTTGCGAAATTGCATTATCTCTTATAGTTTCCGAGATATGGACTATCAATAATTTACACCTTAGGCTCTGCTTCTAACTTGGGCCCAAATTGTAAAATGGTCTTATCTATTGGCGATTTCGTTCCAATTCACATTCCAAGTAATATTCGGCATGCTAATTACATTGCCGGTTGCCAAATTGCATTATCTCTTATAGTTTCCGAGATATGGACTATCGATAATTTACACCTTAGACTCTGCTTCTAACTTGGGCCCCAAATTGTAAAATGGTCTTATCTATTGGCGATTTCGTTCCAATTCACATTCCAAGTAATATTCGGCATGCTAATTACATTGCCGGTTGCGAAATTGCATTATCTCTTATAGTTTCCGAGATATGGACTATCAATAATTTACACCTTAGGCTCTGCTTCTAACTTAGGCCCAAATTGTAAAATGGCCTTATCTATTGGCGATTTCGTTCCAATTCACATTCCAAGTAATATTCGGCATGCTAATTACATTGCCGGTTGCCAAATTGCATTATCTCTTATAGTTTCCGAGATATGGACTATCGATAATTTACACCTTAGGCTCTGCTTCTAACTTGGGCCCAAATTGTAAAATGGTCTTATCTATTGGCGATTTCGTTCCAATTCACATTCCAAGTAATATTCGGCATGCTAATTACATTGCCGGTTGCCAAATTGCATTATCTCTTATAGTTTCCGAGATATGGACTATCGATAATTTACACCTTAGGCTCTGCTTCTAACTTGGGCCCAAATTGTAAAATGGTCTTATCTATTGGCGATTTCGTTCCAATTCACATTCCAAGTAATATTCGGCATGCTAATTACATTGCCGGTTGCCAAATTGCATTATCTCTTATAGTTTCCGAGATATGGACTATCGATAATTTACACCATAGGCTCTGCTTCTAACTTGGGCCCAAATTGTAAAATGGTCTTATCTATTGGCGATTTCGTTCCAATTCACATTCCAAGTAATATTCGGCATGCTAATTATATTGCCGGTTGCCAAATTGAATTATCTCTTATAGTTTCCGAGATATGGACTATCGATAATTTACACCTTAGGCTCTGCTTCTAACTTGGGCCCAAATTGTAAAACGGTCTTACCTATTGGCGATTTCGTTCCAATTCACATTCCAAGTAATATTCGGCATGCTAATTACATTGTCGGTTGCCAAATTGCATTATCTCTTATAGTTTCCGAGATATGGACTATCGATAATTTACACCTTAGGCTCTGCTTCTAACTTGGGCCCAAATTGTAAAATGGTCTTATCTATTGGCGATTTCGTTCCAATTCACACTCCAAGTAATATTCGGCATGCTAATTACATTGCCGGTTGCGAAATTGCATTATCTCTTATAGTTTCCGAGATATGGACTATCGATAATTTACACCTTAGGCTCTGCTTCTAACTTGGGCCCAAATTGTAAAATGGTCTTATCTATTGGCGATTTCGTTCCAATTCACATTCCAAGTAATATTAGGCATGCTAATTACATTGCCGGTTGCCAAATTGCATTATCTCTTATAGTTTCCGAGATATGGACTATCGATAATTTACACCTTAGGCTCTGCTTCTAACTTGGGCCCAAATTGTAAAATGGTCTTATCTATTGGCGATTTCGTTCCAATTCACATTCCAAGTAATATTCGGCATGCTAATTACATTGCCGGTTGCCAAATTGCATTATCTCTTATAGTTTCCGAGATATGGACTATCGATAATTTACACCTTAGGCTCTGCTTCTAACTTGGGCCCAAATTGTAAAATGGTCTTATCTATTGGCGATTTCGTCCCAATTCACATTCCAAGTGATATTCGGCATGCTAATTACATTGCCGGTTGCGAAATTGCATTATCTCTTATAGTTTCCGAGATATGGACTATCAATAATTTACACCTTAGGCTCTGCTTCTAACTTGGGCCCAAATTGTAAAATGGTCTTATCTATTGGCGATTTCGTTCCAATTCACATTCCAAGTAATATTCGGCATGCTAATTACATTGCCGGTTGCCAAATTGCATTATCTCTTATAGTTTCCGAGATATGGACTATCGATAATTTACACCTTAGACTCTGCTTCTAACTTGGGCCCAAATTGTAAAATGGTTTTATCTATTGGCGATTTCGTTCCAATTCACATTCCAAGTAATATTCGGCATGCTAATTACATTGCCGGTTGCCAAATTGCATTATCTCTTATAGTTTCCGAGATATGGACTATCGATAATTTACACCTTAGGCTCTGCTTCGAACTTGGGCCCAAATTGTAAAATGGTCTTATCTATTGGCGATTTCGTTCCAATTCACATTCCAAGTAATATTCGGCATGCTAATTACATTGCCGGTTGCCAAATTGCATTATCTCTTATAGTTTCCGAGATATGGACTATCGATAATTTACACCATAGGCTCTGCTTCTAACTTGGTCCCAAATTGTAAAATGGTCTTATCTATTGGCGATTTCGTTCCAATTCACATTCCAAGTAATATTCGGCATGCTAATTACATTGCCGGTTGCCAAATTGAATTATCTCTTATAGTTTCCGAGATATGGACTATCGATAATTTACACCTTAAGCTCTGCTTCTAACTTGGGCCCAAATTGTAAAATGGTCTTACCTATTGGCGATTTCGTTCCAATTCACATTCCAAGTAATATTCGGCATGCTAATTACATTGCCGGTTGCCAAATTGCATTATCTCTTATAGTTTCCGAGATATGGACTATCGATAATTTACACCTTAGGCTCTGCTTCTAACTTGGGCCCAAATTGTAAAATGGTCTTATCTATTGGCGATTTCGTTCCAATTCACATTCCAAGTAATATTCGGCATGCTAATTACATTGCCGGTTGCCAAATTGCATTATCTCTTATAGTTTCCGAGATATGGACTATCGATAATTTACACCATAGGCTCTGCTTCTAACTTGGGCCCAAATTGTAAAATGGTCTGATCTATTGGCGATTTCGTTCCAATTCACATTCCAAGTAATATTCGGCATGCTAATTACATTGCCGGTTGCCAAATTGCATTATCTCTTATAGTTTCCGAGATATGGACTATCGATAATTTACACCTTAGACTCTGCTTCTAACTTGGGCCCAAATTGTAAAATGGTCTTATCTATTGGCGATTTCGTTCCAATTCACATTCCAAATAATATTCGGCATGCTAATTACATTGCCGGTTGCCAAATTGCATTATCTCTTATAGTTTCCGAGATATGGACTATCGATAATTTACACCATAGGCTCTGCTTCTAACTTGGGCCCAAATTGTAAAATGGTCTTATCTATTGGCGATTTCGTTCCAATTCACATTCCAAGTAATATTCGGCATGCTAATTACATTGCCGGTTGCCAAATTGCATTATCTCTTATAGTTTCCGAGATATGGACTATCGATAATTTAAACCATAGGCTCTGCTTCTAACTTGGGCTCAAATTGTAAAATGGTCTTATCTATTGGCGATTTCGTTCCAATTCACATTCCAAGTAATATTCGGCATGCTAATTACATTGCCGGTTGCCAAATTGCATTATCTCTTATAGTTTCCGAGATATGGACTATCGATAATTTACACCTTAGGCTCTGCTTCTAACTTGCTCCCAAATTGTAAAATGGTCTTATCTATTGGCGATTTCGTTCCAATTCACATTCCAAGTAATATTCGGCATGCTAATTACATTGCCGGTTGCCAAATTGCATTATCTCTTATAGTTTCCGAGATATGGACTATCGATAATTTACACCTTAGGCTCTGCTTCTAACTTGGGCCCAAATTGTAAAATGGTCTTATCTATTGGCGATTTCGTCCCAATTCACATTCCAAGTGATATTCGGCATGCTAATTACATTGCCGGTTGCGAAATTGCATTATCTCTTATAGTTTCCGAGATATGGACTATCAATAATTTACACCTTAGGCTCTGCTTCTAACTTGGGCCCAAATTGTAAAATGGTCTTATCTATTGGCGATTTCGTTCCAATTCACATTCCAAGTAATATTCGGCATGCTAATTACATTGCCGGTTGCCAAATTGCATTATCTCTTATAGTTTCCGAGATATGGACTATCGATAATTTACACCTTAGACTCTGCTTCTAACTTGGGCCCAAATTGTAAAATGGTTTTATCTATTGGCGATTTCGTTCCAATTCACATTCCAAGTAATATTCGGCATGCTAATTACATTGCCGGTTGCCAAATTGCATTATCTCTTATAGTTTCCGAGATATGGACTATCGATAATTTACACCTTAGGCTCTGCTTCGAACTTGGGCCCAAATTGTAAAATGGTCTTATCTATTGGCGATTTCGTTCCAATTCACATTCCAAGTAATATTCGGCATGCTAATTACATTGCCGGTTGCCAAATTGCATTATCTCTTATAGTTTCCGAGATATGGACTATCGATAATTTACACCATAGGCTCTGCTTCTAACTTGGTCCCAAATTGTAAAATGGTCTTATCTATTGGCGATTTCGTTCCAATTCACATTCCAAGTAATATTCGGCATGCTAATTACATTGCCGGTTGCCAAATTGAATTATCTCTTATAGTTTCCGAGATATGGACTATCGATAATTTACACCTTAAGCTCTGCTTCTAACTTGGGCCCAAATTGTAAAATGGTCTTACCTATTGGCGATTTCGTTCCAATTCACATTCCAAGTAATATTCGGCATGCTAATTACATTGCCGGTTGCCAAATTGCATTATCTCTTATAGTTTCCGAGATATGGACTATCGATAATTTACACCTTAGGCTCTGCTTCTAACTTGGGCCCAAATTGTAAAATGGTCTTATCTATTGGCGATTTCGTTCCAATTCACATTCCAAGTAATATTCGGCATGCTAATTACATTGCCGGTTGCCAAATTGCATTATCTCTTATAGTTTCCGAGATATGGACTATCGATAATTTACACCTTAGGCTCTGCTTCTAACTTGGGCCCAAATTGTAAAATGGTCTTATCTATTGGCGATTTCGTTCCAATTCACATTCCAAGTAATATTCGGCATGCTAATTACATTGCCGGTTGCCAAATTGCATTATCTCTTATAGTTTCCGAGATATGGACTATCGATAATTTACACCTTAGACTCTGCTTCTAACTTGGGCCCAAATTGTAAAATGGTCTTATCTATTGGCGATTTCGTTCCAATTCACATTCCAAATAATATTCGGCATGCTAATTACATTGCCGGTTGCCAAATTGCATTATCTCTTATAGTTTCCGAGATATGGACTATCGATAATTTACACCATAGGCTCTGCTTCTAACTTGGGCCCAAATTGTAAAATGGTCTTATCTATTGGCGATTTCGTTCCAATTCACATTCCAAGTAATATTCGGCATGCTAATTACATTGCCGGTTGCCAAATTGCATTATCTCTTATAGTTCCCGAGATATGGACTATCGATAATTTAAACCATAGGCTCTGCTTCTAACTTGGGCTCAAATTGTAAAATGGTCTTATCTATTGGCGATTTCGTTCCAATTCACATTCCAAGTAATATTCGGCATGCTAATTACATTGCCGGTTGCCAAATTGCATTATCTCTTATAGTTTCCGAGATATGGACTATCGATAATTTACACCTTAGGCTCTGCTTCTAACTTGGGCCCAAATTGTAAAATGGTCTTATCTATTGGCGATTTCGTTCCAATTCACATTCCAAGTAATATTCGGCATGCTAATTACATTGCCGGTTGCCAAATTGCATTATCTCTTATAGTTTCCGAGATATGGACTATCGATAATTTACACCATAGGCTCTGCTTCTAACTTGGGCCCAAATTGTAAAATGGTCTTATCTATTGGCGATTTCGTTCCAATTCACATTCCAAGTAATATTCGGCATGCTAATTACATTGCCGGTTGCCAAATTGCATTATCTCTTATAGTTTCCGAGATATGGACTATCGATAATTTACACCTTAGGCTCTGCTTCTAACTTGGGCCCAAATTGTAAAATGGTCTTATCTATTGGCGATTTCGTTCCAATTCACATTCCAAGTAATATTCGGCATGCTAATTACATTGCCGGTTGCCAAATTGCATTATCTCTTATAGTTTCCGAGATATGGACTATTGATAATTTACACCTTAGGCTCTGCTTCTAACTGGGACCCAAATTGTAAAATGGTCTTATCTATTGGCGATTTCGTCCCAATTCACATTCCAAGTGATATTCGGCATGCTAATTACATTTCCGGTTGCGAAATTGCATTATCTCTTATAGTTTCCGAGATATGGACTATCAATAATTTACACCTTAGGCTCTGCTTCTAACTTAGGCCCAAATTGTAAATTGACCTTATCTATTGGCGATTTCCTTCCAATTCACATTCCAAGTAATATTCGGCATGCTAATTACATTGCCGGTTGCCAAATTGCATTATCTCTTATAGTTTCCGAGATATGGACTATCGATAATTTACACCTTAGGCTCTGCTTCTAACTTGGGCCCAAATTGTAAAATGGTCTTATCTATTGGCGATTTCGTTCCAATTCACATTCCAAGTAATATTCGGCATGCTAATTACATTGCCGGTTGCCAAATTGCATTATCTCTTATAGTTTCCGGGATATGGACTATCGATAATTTACACCTTAGGCTCTGCTTCTAACTTGGGCCCAAATTGTAAAATGGTCTTATCTATTGGCGATTTCGCTCCAATTCACATTCCAAGTAATATTCGGCATGCTAATTACATTGCCGGTTGCCAAATTGCATTATCTCTTATAGTTTCCGAGATATGGACTATCGATAATTTACACCATAGGCTCTGCTTCTAACTTGGGCCCAAATTGTAAAATGGTCTTATCTATTGGCAATTTCGTTCCAATTCACATTCCAAGTAATATTCGGCATGCTAATTACATTGCTGGTTGCCAAATTGCATTATCTCTTATAGTTTCCGAGATATGGACTATCGATAATTTACACCATAGGCTCTGCTTCTAACTTGGGCCCAAATTGTAAAATGGTCTTATCTATTGGCGATTTCGTTCCAATTCACATTCCAAGTAATATTCGGCATGCTAATTACATTGCCGGTTGCCAAATTGAATTATCTCTTATAGTTTCCGAGGTATTTACTATCGATAATTTACACCTTAGGCTCTGCTTCTAACTTGGGCCCAAATTGTAAAATGGTCTTACCTATTGGCGATTTCGTTCCAATTCACATTCCAAGTAATATTCGGCATGCTAATTACATTGCCGGTTGCCAAATTGCATTATCTCTTATAGTTTCCGAGATATGGACTATCGATAATTTACACCTTATGCTCTGCTTCTAACTTGGGCCCAAATTGTAAAATGGCCTTATCTATTGGCGATTTCGTCCCAATTCACATTCCAAGTAATATTCGGCATGCTAATTACATTGCCGGTTGCGAAATTGCATTATCTCTTATAGTTTCAGAGATATGGACTATCGATAATTTACACCTTAGGCTCTGCTTCTAACTTGGGCCCAAATTGTAAAATGGTCTTATCTATTGGCGATTTCGTTCCAATTCACATTCCAAGTAATATTCGGCATGCTAATTACATTGCCGGTTGCCAAATTGCATTATCTCTTATAGTTTCCGAGATATGGACTATCGATAATTTACACCTTTGGCTCTGCTTCTAACTTGGGCCCAAATTGTAAAATGGTCTTATCTATTGGCGATTTCGTTCCAATTCACATTCCAAGTAATATTCGGCATGCTAATTACATTGCCGGTTGCCAAATTGCATTATCTCTTATAGTTTCCGAGATATGGACTATCGATAATTTACACCTTAGGCTCTGCTTCTAACTTGGGCCCAAATTGTAAAATGGTCTTATCTATTGGCGATTTCGTTCCAATTCACATTCCAAGTAATATTCGGCATGCTAATTACATTGCCGGTTGCCAAATTGCATTATCTCTTATAGTTTCCGAGATATGGACTATCGATAATTTACACCATAGGCTCTGCTTCTAACTTGGGCCCAAATTGTAAAATGGTCTTATCTATTGGCGATTTCGTTCCAATTCACATTCCAAGTAATTTTCGGCATGCTAATTACATTGCCGGTTGCCAAATTGCATTATCTCTTATAGTTTCCGAGATATGGACTATCGATAATTTACACCATAGGCTCTGCTTCTAACTTGGGCTCAAATTGTAAAATGGTCTTATCTATTGGCGATTTCGTTCCAATTCACATTCCAAGTAATATTCGGCATGCTAATTACATTGCCGGTTGCCAAATTGCATTATCTCTTATAGTTTCCGAGATATGGACTATCGATAATTTACACCTTAGGCTCTGCTTCTAACTTGCTCCCAAATTGTAAAATGGTCTTATCTATTGGCGATTTCGTTCCAATTCACATTCCAAGTAATATTCGGCATGCTAATTACATTGCCGGTTGCCAAATTGCATTATCTCTTATAGTTTCCGAGATATGGACTATCGATAATTTACACCTTAGGCTCTGCTTCTAACTTGGGCACAAATTGTAAAATGGTCTTATCTATTGGCGATTTCGTTCCAATTCACATTCCAAGTAATATTCGGCATGCTAATTACATTGCCGGTTGCCAAATTGCATTATCTCTTATAGTTTCCGAGATATGGACTATCGATAATTTACACCTTAGGCTCTGCTTCTAACTTGGGCCCAAATTGTAAAATGGTCTTATCTATTGGCGATTTCGTTCCAATTCACATTCCAAGTAATATTCGGCATGCTAATTACATTGCCGGTTGCCAAATTGCATTATCTCTTATAGTTTCCGAGATATGGACTATCGATAATTTACACCTTAGGCTCTGCTTCTAACTTGGGCCCAAATTGTAAAATGGTCTTATCTATTGGCGATTTCGTTCCAATTCACATTCCAAGTAATGTTCGGCATGCTAATTACATTGCCGGTTGCCAAATTGCATTATCTCTTATAGTTTCCGAGATATGGACTATCGATAATTTACACCTTAGGCTCTGCTTCTAACTTGGGCCCAAATTGTAAAATGGTCTTATCTATTGGCGATTTCGTTCCAATTCACACTCCAAGTAATATTCGGCATGCTAATTACATTGCCGGTTGCGAAATTGCATTATCTCTTATAGTTTCCGAGATATGGACTATCGATAATTTACACCTTAGGCTCTGCTTCTAACTTGGGCCCAAATTGTAAAATGGTCATATCTATTGGCGATTTCGTTCCAATTCACATTCCAAGTAATATTCGGCATGCTAATTACATTGCCGGTTGCCAAATTGCATTATCTCTTATAGTTTCCGAGATATGGACTATCGATAATTTACACCTTAGGCTCTGCTTCTAACTTGGGCCCAAATTGTAAAATGGTCTTATCTATTGGCGATTTCGTTCCAATTCACATTCCAAGTAATATTCGGCATGCTAATTACATTGCCGGTTGCCAAATTGCATTATTTCTTATAGTTTCCGAGATATGGACTATCGATAATTTACACCTTAGGCTCTGCTTCTAACTTGGACCCAAATTGTAAAATGGTCTTATCTATTGGCGATTTCGTCCCAATTCACATTCCAAGTAATATTCGGCATGCTAATTACATTGCCAGTTGCCAAATTGCATTATCTCTTATAGTTTCCGAGATATGGACTATCGATAATTTACACCTTAGGCTCTGCTTCTAACTTGGGCCCAAATTGTAAAATGGTCTTATCTATTATCGATTTCGTTCCAATTCACATTCCAAGTAATATTCGGCATGCTAATTACATTGCCGGTTGCCAAATTGCATTATCTCTTATAGTTTCCGAGATATGGACTATCGATAATTTACACCTTATGCTCTGCTTCTAACTTGGGCCCAAATTGTAAAATGGCCTTATCTATTGGCGATTTCGTCCCAATTCACATTCCAAGTAATATTCGGCATGCTAAATACATTGCCGGTTGCGAAATTGCATTATCTCTTATAGTTTCAGAGATATGGACTATCGATAATTTACACCTTAGGCTCTGCTTCTAACTTGGGCCCAAATTGTAAAATGGTCTTATCTATTGGCGATTTCGTTCCAATTCACATTCCAAGTAATATTCGGCATGCTAATTACATTGCCGGTTGCCGAATTGCATTATCTCTTATGGTTTCCGAGATATGGACTATCGATAATTTACACCTTAGGCTCTGCTTCTAACTTGGGCCCAAATTGTAAAATGGTCTTATCTATTGGCGATTTCGTTCCAATTCACATTCCAAGTAATATTCGGCATGCTAATTACATTGCCGGTTGCCAAATTGCATTATCTCTTATAGTTTCCGAGATATGGACTATTGATAATTTACACCTTAGGCTCTGCTTCTAACTTGGACCCAAATTGTAAAATGGTCTTATCTATTGGCGATTTCGTCCCAATTCACATTCCAAGTGATATTCGGCATGCTAATTACATTTCCGGTTGCGAAATTGCATTATCTCTTATAGTTTCCGAGATATGGACTATCAATAATTTACACCTTAGGCTCTGCTTCTAACTTGGGCCCAAATTGTAAAATGGTCTTATCTATTGGAGATTTCGTTCCAATTCACATTCCAAGTAATATTCGGCATGCTAATTACATTGCCGGTTGCCAAATTGCATTATCTCTTATAGTTTCCGAGATATGGACTATCGATAATTTACACCTTAGGCTCTGCTTCTAACTTGGGCCCAAATTGTAAAATGGTCTTATCTATTGGCGATTTCGTTCCAATTCACATTCCAAGAAATATTCGGCATGCTAATTACATTGCCGGTTGCCAAATTGCATTATCTCTTATAGTTTCCGACATATGGACTATCGATAATTTACACCATAGGCTCTGCTTCTAACTTGGGCCCAAATTGTAAAATGGACTTATCTATTGGCGATTTCGTTCCAATTCACATTCCAAGTAATATTCGGCATGCTAATTACATTGCCGGTTGCCAAATTGCATTATCTCTTATAGTTTCCGAGATATGGACTATCGATAATTTACACCATAGGCTCTGCTTCTAACTTGGGCTCAAATTGTAAAATGGTCTTATCTATTGGCGATTTCGTTCCAATTCACATTCCAAGTAATATTCGGCATGCTAATTACATTGCCGGTTGCCAAATTGCATTATCTCTTATAGTTTCCGAGATATGGACTATCGATAATTTACACCTTAGGCTCTGCTTCTAACTTGCTCCCAAATTGTAAAATGGTCTTATCTATTGGCGATTTCGTTCCAATTCACATTCCAAGTAATATTCGGCATGCTAATTACATTGCCGGTTGCCAAATTGCATTATCTCTTATAGTTTCCGAGATATGGACTATCGATAATTTACACCTTAGGCTCTGCTTCTAACTTGGGCCCAAATTGTAAAATGGTCTTATCTATTGGCGATTTCGTTCCAATTCACATTCCAAGAAATATTCGGCATGCTAATTACATTGCCGGTTGCCAAATTGCATTATCTCTTATAGTTTCCGAGATATGGACTATCGATAATTTACACCATAGGCTCTGCTTCTAACTTGGGCCCAAATTGAAAATGGTCTTATCTATTGGCGATTTCGTTCCAATTCACATTCCAAGTAATATTCGGCATGCTAATTACATTGCCGGTTGCCAAATTGCATTATCTCTTATAGTTTCCGAGATATGGACTATCGATAATTTACACCTTAGGCTCTGCTTCTAACTTGCTCCCAAATTGTAAAATGGTCTTATCTATTGGCGATTTCGTTCCAATTCACATTCCAAGTAATATTCGGCGTGCTAATTACATTGCCGGTTGCCAAATTGCATTATCTCTTATAGTTTCCGAGATATGGACTATCGATAATTTACACGTTAGGCTCTGCTTCTAACTTGGGCCCAAATTGTAATATGGTCTTATCTATTGGCGATTTCGTTCCAATTCACATTCCAAGTAATATTCGGCATGCTAATTACATTGCCGGTTGCCAAATTGAATTATCTCTTATAGTTTCCGAGATATGGACTATCGATAATTTACACCTTAGGCTCTGCTTCTAACTTGGGCCCGAATTGTAAAATGGTCTTACCTATTGGCGATTTCGTTCCAATTCACATTCCAAGTAATATTCGGCATGCTAATTACATTGCCGGTTGCCAAATTGCATTATCTCTTATAGTTTCCGAGATATGGACTATCGATAATTTACACCTTAGGCTCTGCTTCTAACTTGGGCCCAAATTGTAAAATGGTCTTATCTATTGGCGATTTCGTTCCAATTCACATTCCAAGTAATATTCGGCATGCTAATTACATTGCCGGTTGCCAAATTGCATTATCTCTTATAGTTTCCGAGATATGGACTATCGATAATTTACACCTTAGGCTCTGCTTCTAACTTGGGCCCAAATTGTAAAATGGTCTTATCTATTGGCGATTTCGTTCCAATTCACATTCCAAGTAATATTCGGCATGCTAATTACATTGCCGCTTGCCAAATTGCATTATCTCTTATAGTTTCCGAGATATGGACTATCGATAATTTACACCTTAGGCTCTGCTTCTAACTTGGGCCCAAATTGTAAAATGGTCTTATCTATTGGCGATTTCGTTCCAATTCACATTCCAAGTAATATTCGGCATGCTAATTACATTGCCGGTTGCCAAATTGCATTATCTCTTATAGTTTCCGAGATATGGACTATCGATAATTTACACCTTAGGCTCTGCTTCTAACTTGCTCCCAAATTGTAAAATGGTCTTATCTATTGGCGATTTCGTTCCAATTCACTTTCCAAGTAATATTCGGCATGCTAATTACATTGCCGGTTGCCAAATTGCATTATCTCTTATAGTTTCCGAGATATGGACTATCGATAATTTACACGTTAGGCTCTGCTTCTAACTTGGGCCCAAATTGTAAAATGGTCTTATCTATTGGCGATTTCGTTCCAATTCACATTCCAAGTAATATTCGGCATGCTAATTACATTGCCGGTTGCCAAATTGAATTATCTCTTATAGTTTCCGAGATATGGACTATCGATAATTTACACCTTAGGCTCTGCTTCTAACTTGGGCCCGAATTGTAAAATGGTCTTACCTATTGGCGATTTCGTTCCAATTCACATTCCAAGTAATATTCGGCATGCTAATTACATTGCCGGTTGCCAAATTGCATTATCTCTTATAGTTTCCGAGATATGGACTATCGATAATTTACACCTTAGGCTCTGCTTCTAACTTGGGCCCAAATTGTAAAATGGTCTTATCTATTGGCGATTTCGTTCCAATTCACATTCCAAGTAATATTCGGCATGCTAATTACATTGCCGGTTGCCAAATTGCATTATCTCTTATAGTTTCCGAGATATGGACTATCGATAATTTACACCTTAGGCTCTGCTTCTAACTTGGGCCCAAATTGTAAAATGGTCTTATCTATTGGCGATTTCGTTCCAATTCACATTCCAAGTAATATTCGGCATGCTAATTACATTGCCGGTTGCCAAATTGCATTATCTCTTATAGTTTCCGTGATATGGACTATCGATAATTTACACCTTAGGCTCTGCTTCTAACTTGGGCCCAAATTGTAAAATGGTCTTATCTATTGGCGATTTCGTTCCAATTCACATTCCAAGTAATATTCGGCATGCTAATTACATTGCCGGTTGCCAAATTGCATTATCTCTTATAGTTTCCGAGATATGGACTATCGATAATTTACACCTTAGGCTCTGCTTCTAACTTGGGCCCAAATTGTAAAATGGTCTTATCTATTGGCGATTTCGTTCCAATTCACACTCCAAGTAATATTCGGCATGCTAATTACATTGCCGGTTGCGAAATTGCATTATCTCTTATAGTTTCCGAGATATGGACTATCGATAATTTACACCTTAGGCTCTGCTTCTAACTTGGGCCCAAATTGTAAAATGGTCACATCTATTGGCGATTTCATTCCAATTCACATTCCAAGTAATATTCGGCATGCTAATTACATTGCCGGTTGCCAAATTGCATTATCTCTTATAGTTTCCGAGATATGGACTATCGATAATTTACACCTTAGGCTCTGCTTCTAACTTGGGCCCAAATTGTAAAATGGTCTTATCTATTGGCGATTTCGTTCCAATTCACATTCCAAGTAATATTCGGCATGCTAATTACATTGCCGGTTGCCAAATTGCATTATCTCTTATAGTTTCCGAGATATGGACTATCGATAATTTACACCTTAGGCTCTGCTTCTAACTTGGACCCAAATTGTAAAATGGTCTTATCTATTGGCGATTTCGTCCCAATTCACATTCCAAGTGATATTCGGCATGCTAATTACATTGCCGGTTGCGAAATTGCATTATCTCTTATAGTTTCCGAGATATGGACTATCAATAATTTACACCTTAGGCTCTGCTTCTAACTTAGGCCCAAATTGTAAAATGGCCTTATCTATTGGCGATTTCGTTCCAATTCACATTCCAAGTAATATTCGGCATGCTAATTACATTGCCGGTTGCCAAATTGCATTATCTCTTATAGTTTCCGAGATATGGACTATCGATAATTTACACCTTAGGCTCTGCTTCTAACTTGGGCCCAAATTGTAAAATGGTCTTATCTATTGGCGATTTCGTTCCAATTCACATTCCAAGTAATATTCGGCATGCTAATTACATTGCCGGTTGCCAAATTGCATTATCTCTTATAGTTTCCGAGATATGGACTATCGATAATTTACACCATAGGCTCTGCTTCTAACTTGGGCCCAAATTGTAAAATGGTCTTATCTATTGGCGATTTCGTTCCAATTCACATTCCAAGTAATATTCGGCATGCTAATTACATTGCCGGTTGCCAAATTGAATTATCTCTTATAGTTTCCGAGATATGGACTATCGATAATTTACACCTTAGGCTCTGCTTCTAACTTGGGCCCAAATTGTAAAACGGTCTTACCTATTGGCGATTTCGTTCCAATTCACATTCCAAGTAATATTCGGCATGCTAATTACATTGCCGGTTGCCAAATTGCATTATCTCTTATAGTTTCCGAGATATGGACTATCGATAATTTACACCTTAGGCTCTGCTTCTAACTTGGGCCCAAATTGTAAAATGGTCTTATCTATTGGCGATTTCGTTCCAATTCACACTCCAAGTAATATTCGGCATGCTAATTACATTGCCGGTTGCGAAATTGCATTATCTCTTATAGTTTCCGAGATATGGACTATCGATAATTTACACCTTAGGCTCTGCTTCTAACTTGGGCCCAAATTGTAAAATGGTCTTATCTATTGGCGATTTCGTTCCAATTCACATTCCAAGTAATATTAGGCATGCTAATTACATTGCCGGTTGCCAAATTGCATTATCTCTTATAGTTTCCGAGATATGGACTATCGATAATTTACACCTTAGGCTCTGCTTCTAACTTGGGCCCAAATTGTAAAATGGTCTTATCTATTGGCGATTTCGTTCCAATTCACATTCCAAGTAATATTCGGCATGCTAATTACATTGCCGGTTGCCAAATTGCATTATCTCTTATAGTTTCCGAGATATGGACTATCGATAATTTACACCTTAGGCTCTGCTTCTAACTTGGGCCCAAATTGTAAAATGGTCTTATCTATTGGCGATTTCGTCCCAATTCACATTCCAAGTGATATTCGGCATGCTAATTACATTGCCGGTTGCGAAATTGCATTATCTCTTATAGTTTCCGAGATATGGACTATCAATAATTTACACCTTAGGCTCTGCTTCTAACTTAGGCCCAAATTGTAAAATGGCCTTATCTATTGGCGATTTCGTTCCAATTCACATTCCAAGTAATATTCGGCATGCTAATTACATTGCCGGTTGCCAAATTGCATTATCTCTTATAGTTTCCGAGATATGGACTATCGATAATTTACACCTTAGGCTCTGCTTCTAACTTGGGCCCAAATTGTAAAATGGTCTTATCTATTGGCGATTTCGTTCCAATTCACATTCCAAGTAATATTCGGCATGCTAATTACATTGCCGGTTGCCAAATTGCATTATCTCTTATAGTTTCCGAGATATGGACTATCGATAATTTACACCTTAGGCTCTGCTTCTAACTTGGGCCCAAATTGTAAAATGGTCTTATCTATTGGCGATTTCGTTCCAATTCACATTCCAAGTAATATTCGGCATGCTAATTACATTGCCGGTTGCCAAATTGCATTATCTCTTATAGTTTCCGAGATATGGACTATCGATAATTTACACCATAGGCTCTGCTTCTAACTTGGGCCCAAATTGTAAAATGGTCTTATCTATTGGCGATTTCGTTCCAATTCACATTCCAAGTAATATTCGGCATGCTAATTATATTGCCGGTTGCCAAATTGAATTATCTCTTATAGTTTCCGAGATATGGACTATCGATAATTTACACCTTAGGCTCTGCTTCTAACTTGGGCCCAAATTGTAAAACGGTCTTACCTATTGGCGATTTCGTTCCAATTCACATTCCAAGTAATATTCGGCATGCTAATTACATTGTCGGTTGCCAAATTGCATTATCTCTTATAGTTTCCGAGATATGGACTATCGATAATTTACACCTTAGGCTCTGCTTCTAACTTGGGCCCAAATTGTAAAATGGTCTTATCTATTGGCGATTTCGTTCCAATTCACACTCCAAGTAATATTCGGCATGCTAATTACATTGCCGGTTGCGAAATTGCATTATCTCTTATAGTTTCCGAGATATGGACTATCGATAATTTACACCTTAGGCTCTGCTTCTAACTTGGGCCCAAATTGTAAAATGGTCTTATCTATTGGCGATTTCGTTCCAATTCACATTCCAAGTAATATTAGGCATGCTAATTACATTGCCGGTTGCCAAATTGCATTATCTCTTATAGTTTCCGAGATATGGACTATCGATAATTTACACCTTAGGCTCTGCTTCTAACTTGGGCCCAAATTGTAAAATGGTCTTATCTATTGGCGATTTCGTTCCAATTCACATTCCAAGTAATATTCGGCATGCTAATTACATTGCCGGTTGCCAAATTGCATTATCTCTTATAGTTTCCGAGATATGGACTATCGATAATTTACACCTTAGGCTCTGCTTCTAACTTGGGCCCAAATTGTAAAATGGTCTTATCTATTGGCGATTTCGTCCCAATTCACATTCCAAGTGATATTCGGCATGCTAATTACATTGCCGGTTGCGAAATTGCATTATCTCTTATAGTTTCCGAGATATGGACTATCAATAATTTACACCTTAGGCTCTGCTTCTAACTTGGGCCCAAATTGTAAAATGGTCTTATCTATTGGCGATTTCGTTCCAATTCACATTCCAAGTAATATTCGGCATGCTAATTACATTGCCGGTTGCCAAATTGCATTATCTCTTATAGTTTCCGAGATATGGACTATCGATAATTTACACCTTAGACTCTGCTTCTAACTTGGGCCCAAATTGTAAAATGGTTTTATCTATTGGCGATTTCGTTCCAATTCACATTCCAAGTAATATTCGGCATGCTAATTACATTGCCGGTTGCCAAATTGCATTATCTCTTATAGTTTCCGAGATATGGACTATCGATAATTTACACCTTAGGCTCTGCTTCTAACTTGGGCCCAAATTGTAAAATGGTCTTATCTATTGGCGATTTCGTTCCAATTCACATTCCAAGTAATATTCGGCATGCTAATTACATTGCCGGTTGCCAAATTGCATTATCTCTTATAGTTTCCGAGATATGGACTATCGATAATTTACACCTTAGGCTCTGCTTCTAACTTGGGCCCAAATTGTAAAATGGTCTTATCTATTGGCGATTTCGTTCCAATTCACATTCCAAGTAATATTCGGCATGCTAATTACATTGCCGGTTGCCAAATTGCATTATCTCTTATAGTTTCCGAGATATGGACTATCGATAATTTAAACCTTAGGCTCTGCTTCTAACTTGGGCCCAAATTGTAAAATGGTCTTACCTATTGGCGATTTCGTTCCAATTCACATTCCAAGTAATATTCGGCATGCTAATTACATTGCCGGTTGCCAAATTGCATTATCTCTTATAGTTTCCGAGATATGGACTATCGATAATTTATACCTTAGGCTCTGCTTCTAACTTGGGCCCAAATTGTAAAATGGTCTTATCTATTGGCGATTTCGTTCCAATTCACATTCCAAGTAATATTCGGCATGCTAATTACATTGCCGGTTGCCAAATTGCATTATCTCTTATAGTTTCCGAGATATGGACTATCGATAATTTACACCTTAGGCTCTGCTTCTAACTTGGGCTCAAATTGTAAAATGGTCTTATCTATTGGCGATTTCGTTCCAATTCACATTCCAAGTAATATTCGGCATGCTAATTACATTGCCGGTTGCCAAATTGCATTATCTCTTATAGTTTCCGAGATGTGGACTATCGATAATTTACACCATAGGCTCTGCTTCTAACTTGGGCCCAAATTGTAAAATGGTCTTATCTATTGGCGATTTCGTTCCAATTCACATTCCAAGGAATATTCGGCATGCTAATTACATTGCCGGTTGCCAAATTGCATTATCTCTTATAGTTTTCGAGATATGGACTATCGATAATTTACACCTTAGGCTCTGCTTCTAACTTGGGCCCAAATTGTAAAATGGTCTTATCTATTGGCGATTTCGTTCCAATTCACATTCCAAGTAATATTCGGCATGCTAATTACATTGCCGGTTGCCAAATTGCATTATCTCTTATAGTTTCCGAGATATGGACTATCGATAATTTACACCTTAGGCTCTGCTTCTAACTTGGGCCCAAATTGTAAAATGGTCTTATCTATTGGCGATTTCGTTCCAATTCACATTCCAAGTAATATTCGGCATGCTAATTACATTGCCGGTTGCCAAATTGCATTATCTCTTATAGTTTCCGAGATGTGGACTATCGATAATTTACACCATAGGCTCTGCTTCTAACTTGGGCCCAAATTGTAAAATGGTCTTATCTATTGGCGATTTCGTTCCAATTCACATTCCAAGGAATATTCGGCATGCTAATTACATTGCCGGTTGCCAAATTGCATTATCTCTTATAGTTTCCGAGATATGGACTATCGATAATTTACACCTTAGGCTCTGCTTCTAACTTGGGCCCAAATTGTAAAATGGTCTTATCTATTGGCGATTTCGTTCCAATTCACATTCCAAGTAATATTCGGCATGCTAATTACATTGCCGGTTGCCAAATTGCATTATCTCTTATAGTTTCCGAGATATGGACTATCGATAATTTACACCTTAGGCTCTGCTTCTAACTTGGGCCCAAATTGTAAAATGGTCTTATCTATTGGCGATTTCGTTCCAATTCACATTCCAAGTAATATTCGGCATGCTAATTACATTGCCGGTTGCCAAATTGCATTATCTCTTATAGTTTCCGAGATATGGACTATCGATAATTTACACCTTAGGCTGTGCTTCTAACTTGGGCCCAAATTGTAAAATGGTCTTACCTATTGGCGATTTCGTTCCAATTCACATTCCAAGTAATATTTGGCATGCTAATTACATTGCCGGTTGCCAAATTGCATTATCTCTTATAGTTTCCGAGATATGGACTATCGATAATTTACACCTTAGGCTCTGCTTCTAACTTGGGCCCAAATTGTAAAATGGTCTTATCTATTGGCGATTTCGTCCCAATTCACATTCCAAGTAATATTCGGCATGCTAATTACATTGCCGGTTGCCAAATTGCATTATCTCTTATAGTTTCCGAGATATGGACTATCGATAATTTACACCTTAGGCTCTGCTTCTAACTTGGGCCCAAATTGTAAAATGGTCTTATCTATTGGCGATTTCGTCCCAATTCACATTCCAAGTGATTTTCGGCATGCTAATTACATTGCCGGTTGCGAAATTGCATTATCTCTTATAGTTTCCGAGATATGGACTATCAATAATTTACACCTTAGGCTCTGCTTCTAACTTGGGCCCAAATTGTAAAATGGTCTTATCTATTGGCGATTTCGTTCCAATTCACATTCCAGGTAATATTCGGCATGCTAATTACATTGCCGGTTGCCAAATTGCATTATCTCTTATAGTTTCCGAGATATGGACTATCGATAATTTACGCCTTAGGCTCTGCTTCTAACTTGGGCCCAAATTGTAAAATGGCCTTATCTATTGGCGATTTCGTTCCAATTCACATTCCAAGTAATATTCGGCATGCTAATTACATTGCCGGTTGCCAAATTGCATTATCTCTTATAGTTTCCGAGATATGGACTATCGATAATTTACACCTTAGGCTCTGCTTCTAACTTGGGCCCAAATTGTAAAATGGTCTTATCTATTGGCGATTTCGTCCCAATTCACATTCCAAGTGATATTCGGCATGCTAATTACATTGCCGGTTGCGAAATTGCATTATCTCTTATAGTTTCCGAGATATGGACTATCAATAATTTACACCTTAGGCTCTGCTTCTAACTTGGGCCCAATTTGTAAAATGGTCTTATCTATTGGCGATTTCGTTCCAATTCACATTCCAAGTAATATTCGGCATGCTAATTACATTGCCGGTTGCCAAATTGCATTATCCCTTATAGTTTCCGAGATATGGACTATCGATAATTTACACCTTAGGCTCTGCTTCTAACTTGGGCCCAAATTGTAAAATGGTCTTATCTATTGGCGATTTCGTTCCAATTCACATTCCAAGTAATATTCGGCATGCTAATTACATTGCCGGTTGCCAAATTGCATTATCTCTTATAGTTTCCGAGATATGGACTATCGATAATTTACACCTTAGGCTCTGCTTCTAACTTGGGCCCAAATTGTAAAATGGTCTTATCTATTGGCGATTTCGTTCCAATTCACATTCCAAGTAATATTCGGCATGCTAATTACATTGCCGGTTGCCAAATTGCATTATCTCTTATAGTTTCCGAGATATGGACTATCGATAATTTACACCTTAGGCTCTGCTTCTAACTTGGGCCCAAATTGTAAAATGGTCTTATCTATTGGCGATTTCGTTCTAATTCACATTCCAAGTAATATTCGGCATGCTAATTACATTGCCGGTTGCCAAATTGAATTATCTCTTATAGTTTCCGAGATATGGACTATCGATAATTTACACCTTAGGCTCTGCTTCTAACTTGGGCCCAAATTGTAAAATGGTCTTACCTATTGGCGATTTCGTTCCAATTCACATTCCAAGTAATATTCGGCATGCTAATTACATTTCCGGTTGCCAAATTGCATTATCTCTTATAGTTTCCGAGATATGGACTATCAATAATTTACACCTTAGGCTCTGCTTCTAACTTGGGCACAAATTGTAAAATGGTCTTATCTATTGGCGATTTCGTTCCAATTCACATTCCAAGTAATATTCGGCATGCTAATTACATTGCCGGTTGCCAAATTGCATTATCTCTTATAGTTTCCGAGATATGGACTATCGATAATTTACACCTTAGGCTCTGCTTCTAACTTGGGCCCAAATTGTAAAATGGTCTTATCTATTGGCGATTTCGTTGCAATTCACATTCCAAGTAATATTCGGCATGCTAATTACATTGCCGGTTGCCAAATTGCATTATCTCTTATAGTTTCCGAGATATGGACTATCGATAATTTACACCTTAGGCTCTGCTTCTAACTTGGGCCCAAATTGTAAAATGGTCTTATCTATTGGCGATTTCGTTCCAATTCACACTTCAAGTAATATTCGGCATGCTAATTACATTGCCGGTTGCGAAATTGCATTATCTCTTATAGTTTCCGAGATATGGACTATCGATAATTTACACCTTAGGCTCTGCTTCTAACTTGGGCCCAAATTGTAAAATGGCCTTATCTATTGGCGATTTCGTTCCAATTCACACTCCAAGTAATATACGGCATGCTAATTACATTGCCGGTTGCGAAATTGCATTATCTCTTATAGTTTCCGAGATATGGACTATCGATAATTTACACCTTAGGCTCTGCTTCTAACTTGGGCCCAAATTGTAAAATGGTCTTATCTATTGGCGATTTCGTTCCAATTCACATTCCAAGTAATATTCGGCATGCTAATTACATTGCCGGTTGCCAAATTGCATTATCTCTTATAGTTTCCGAGATATGGACTATCGATAATTTACACCTTAGGCTCTGCTTCTAACTTGGGCCCAAATTGTAAAATGGTCTTATCTATTGGCGATTTCGTTCCAATTCACATTCCAAGTAATATTCGGCATGCTAATTACATTGCCGGTTGCCAAATTGCATTATCTCTTATAGTTTCCGAGATATGGACTATCGATAATTTACACCTTAGGCTCTGCTTCTAACTTGGGCCCAAATTGTAAAATAGTCTTATCTATTGGCGATTTCGTTCCAATTCACACTCCAAGTAATATTCGGCATGCTAATTACATTGCCGGTTGCGAAATTGCATTATCTCTTATAGTTTCCGTGATATGGACTATCGATAATTTACACCTTAGGCTCTGCTTCTAACTTGGGCCCAAATTGTAAAATGGTCTTATCTATTGGCGATTTCGTTCCAATTCACATTCCAAGTAATATTCGGCATGCTAATTACATTGCCGGTTGCCAAATTGCATTATCTCTTATAGTTTCCGAGATATGGACTGTCGATAATTTACACCTTAGGCTCTGCTTCTAACTTGGGCCCAAATTGTAAAATGGTCTTATCTATTGGCGATTTCGTTCCAATTCACATTCCAAGTAATATTCGGCATGCTAATTACATTGCCGGTTGCCAAATTGCATTATCTCTTATAGTTTCCGAGATATGGACTATCGATAATTTACACCTTAGGCTCTGCTTCTAACTTGGGCCCAAATTGTAAAATGGTCTTATCTATTGGCGATTTCGTTCCAATTCACATTCCAAGTAATATTCGGCATGCTAATTACATTGCCGGTTGCCAAATTGCAATATCTCTTATAGTTTCCGAGATATGGACTATCGATAATTTACACCTTAGGCTCTGCTTCTAACTTGGGCCCAAATTGTAAAATGGTCTTATCTATTGGCGATTTCGTTCCAATTCACATTCCAAGTAATATTCGGCATGCTAATTACATTGCCGGTTGCCAAATTGCACTATCTCTTATAGTTTCCGAGTTATGGACTATCGATAATTTACACCTTAGGCTCTGCTTCTAATTTGGGCCCAAATTGTAAAATGGTCTTATCTTTTGGAGATTTCGTCCCAATTCACATTCCAAGTGATATTCGGCATGCTAATTACATTGCCGGTTGCGAAATTGCATTATCTCTTATAGTTTCCGAGATATGGACTATCAATAATTTACACCTTAGGCTCTGCTTCTAACTTGGGCCCAATTTGTAAAATGGTCTTATCTATTGGCGATTTCGTTCCAATTCACATTCCAAGTAATATTCGGCATGCTAATTACATTGCCGGTTGCCAAATTGCATTATCTCTTATAGTTTCCGAGATATGGACTATCGATAATTTACACCTTAGGCTCTGCTTCTAACTTGGGCCCAAATTGTAAAATGGTCTTATCTATTGGCGATTTCGTTCCAATTCACATTCCAAGTAATATTCGGCATGATAATTACATTGCCGGTTGCCAAATTGAATTATCTCTTATAGTTTCCGAGATATGGACTATCGATAATTTACACCTTAGGCTCTGCTTCTAACTTGGGCCCAAATTGTAAAATGGTCTTACCTATTGGCGATTTCGTTCCAATTCACATTCCAAGTAATATTCGGCATGCTAATTACATTGCCGGTTGCCAAATTGCATTATCTCTTATAGTTTCCGAGATATGGACTATCGATAATTTACACCTTAGGCTCTGCTTCTAACTTGGGCTCAAATTGTAAAATGGTCTTATCTATTGGCGATTTCGTTCCAATTCACATTCCGAGTAATATTCGGCATGCTAATTACATTGCCGGTTGCCAAATTGCATTATCTCTTATAGTTTCCGAGATATGGACTATCGATAATTTACACCATAGGCTCTGCTTCTAACTTGGGCCCAAATTGTAAAATGGCCTTATCTTTTGGCGATTTCGTTCCAATTCACATTCCAAGTAATATTCAGCATGCTAATTACATTGCCGGTTGCCAAATTGCATTATCTCTTATAGTTTCCGAGATATGGACTATCGATAATTTACACCTTAGTCTCTGCTTCTAACTTGGGCCCAAATAGTAAAATGGTCTTATCTATTGGCGATTTCGTTCCAATTCACATTCCAAGTAATATTCGGCATGCTAATTACATTGCCGGTTGCCAAATTGCATTATCTCTTATAGTTTCCGAGATATGGACTATCGATAATTTACACCTTAGGCTCTGCTTCTAACTTGGGCCCAAATTGTAAAATGGTCTTATCTATTGGCGATTTCGTTCTAATTCACATTCCAAGTAATATTCGGCATGCTAATTACATTGCCGGTTGCCAAATTGAATTACCTCTTATAGTTTCCGAGATATGGACTATCGATAATTTACACCTTAGGCTCTGCTTCTAACTTGGGCCCAAATTGTAAAATGGTCTTACCTATTGGCGATTTCGTTCCAATTCACATTCCAAGTAATATTCGGCATGCTAATTACATTGCCGGTTGCCAAATTGCATTATCTCTTATAGTTTCCGAGATATGGACTATCGATAATTTACACCTTAGGCTCTGCTTCTAACTTGGGCCCAAATTGTAAAATGGTCTTATCTATTGGCGATTTCGTCCCAATTCACATTCCAAGTAATATTCGGCATGCTAATTACATTGCCGGTTGCCAAATTGCATTATCTCTTATAGTTTCCGAGATATGGATTATCGATAATTTACACCTTAGGCTCTGCTTCTAACTTGGGCCCAAATTGTAAAATGGTCTTATCTATTGGCGATTTCGTCCCAATTCACATTCCAAGTGATATTCGGCATGCTAATTACATTGCCGGTTGCGAAATTGCATTATCTCTTATAGTTTCCGAGATATGGACTATCAATAATTTACACCTTAGGCTCTGCTTCTAACTTGGGCCCAAATTGTAAAATGGTCTTATCTATTGGCGATTTCGTTCCAATTCACATTCCAAGTAATATTCGGCATGCTAATTACATTGCCGGTTGCCAAATTGCATTATCTCTTATAGTTTCCGAGATATGGACTATCGATAATTTACACCTTAGGCTCTGCTTCTAACTTGGGCCCAAATTGTAAAATGGTCTTATCTATTGGCGATTTCGTTGCAATTCACATTCCAAGTAATATTCGGCATGCCAATTACATTGCCGGTTGCCAAATTGCATTATCTCTTATAGTTTCCGAGATATGGACTATCGATAATTTACACCTTAGGCTCTGCTTCTAACTTGGGCCCAAATTGTAAAATGGTCTTATCTATTGGCGATTTCGTTCCAATTCACACTCCAAGTAATATTCGGCATGCTAATTACATTGCCGGTTGCGAAATTGCATTATCTCTTATAGTTTCCGAGATATGGACTATCGATAATTTACACCTTAGGCTCTGCTTCTAACTTGGGCCCAAATTGTAAAATGGCCTTATCTATTGGCGATTTCGTTCCAATTCACACTCCAAGTAATATACGGCATGCTAATTACATTGCCGGTTGCGAAATTGCATTATCCCTTATAGTTTCCGAGATATGGACTATCGATAATTTACACCTTAGGCTCTGCTTCTAACTTGGGCCCAAATTGTAAAATGGTCTTATCTATTGGCGATTTCGTTCCAATTCACATTCCAAGTAATATTCGGCATGCTAATTACATTGGCGGTTGCCAAATTGCATTATCTCTTATAGTTTCCGAGATATGGACTATCGATAATTTACACCTTAGGCTCTGCTTCTAACTTGGGCCCAAATTGTAAAATGGTCTTATCTATTGGCGATTTCGTCCCAATTCACATTCCAAGTGATATTCGGCATGCTAATTACATTGCCGGTTGCGAAATTGCATTATCTCTTATAGTTTCCGAGATATGGACTATCAATAATTTTCACCTTAGGCTCTGCTTCTAACTTGGGCCCAATTTGTAAAATGGTCTTATCTATTGGCAATTTCGTTCCAATTCACATTCCAAGTAATATTCGGCATGCTAATTACATTGCCGGTTGCCAAATTGCATTATCTCTTATAGTTTCCGAGATATGGACTATCGATAATTTACACCTTAGGCTCTGCTTCTAACTTGGGCCCAAATTGTAAAATGGTCTTACCTATTGGCGATTTCGTTCCAATTCACATTCCAAGTAATATTCGGCATGCTAATTACATTGCCGGTTGCCAAATTGCATTATCTCTTATAGTTTCCGAGATATGGACTATCGATAATTTACACCTTAGGCTCTGCTTCTAACTTGGGCCCAAATTGTAAAATGGTCTTATCTATTGGCGATTTCGTCCCAATTCACATTCCAAGTAATATTCGGCATGCTAATTACATTGCCGGTTGCCAAATTGCATTATCTCTTATAGTTTCCGAGATATGGACTATCGATAATTTACACCTTAGGCTCTGCTTCTAACTTGGGCCCAAATTGTAAAATGGTCTTATCTATTGGCGATTTCGTCCCAATTCACATTCCAAGTAATATTCGGCATGCTAATTACATTGCCGGTTGCCAAATTGCATTATCTCTTATAGTTTCCGAGATATGGACTATCGATAATTTACACCTTAGGCTCTGCTTCTAACTTGGGCCCAAATTGTAAAATGGTCTTATCAATTGGCGATTTCGTTCCAATTCACACTCCAAGTAATATTCGGCATGCTAATTACATTGCCGGTTGCGAAATTGCATTATCTCTTATAGTTTCCGAGATATGGACTATCGATAATTTACACCTTAGGCTCTGCTTCTAACTTGGGCCCAAATTGTAAAATGGTCTTATCTATTGGCGATTTCGTTCCAATTCACATTCCAAGTAATATTCGGCATGCTAATTACATTGCCGGTTGCCAAATTGCATTATCTCTTATAGTTTCCGAGATATGGACTATCGATAATTTACACCTTAGGCTCTGCTTCTAACTTGGGCCCAAATTGTAAAATGGTCTTATCTATTGGCGATTTCGTTCCAATTCACATTCCAAGTAATATTCGGCATGCTAATTACATTGCCGGTTGCCAAATTGCATTATCTCTTATAGTTTCCGAGATATGGACTATCGATAATTTACACCTTAGGCTCTGCTTCTAACTTGGGCCCAAATTGTAAAATGGTCTTATCTATTGGCGATTTCGTTCCAATTCACACTCCAAGTAATATTCGGCATGCTAATTACATTGCCGGTTGCGAAATTGCATTATCTCTTATAGTTTCCGAGATATGGACTATCGATAATTTACACCTTAGGCTCTGCTTCTAACTTGGGCCCAAATTGTAAAATGGTCTTATCTATTGGCGATTTCGTTCCAATTCACATTCCAAGTAATATTCGGCATGCTAATTACATTGCCGGTTGCCAAATTGTATTATCTCTTATAGTTTCCGAGATATGGACTATCGATAATTTACACCTTAGGCTCTGCTTCTAACTTGGGCCCAAATTGTAAAATGGTCTTATCTATTGGCGATTTCGTTCCAATTCACACTCCAAGTAATATTCGGCATGCTAATTACATTGCCGGTTGCGAAATTGCATTATCTCTTATAGTTTCCGAGATATGGACTATCGATAATTTACACCTTAGGCTCTGCTTCTAACTTGGGCCCAAATTGTAAAATGGTCTTATCTATTGGCGATTTCGTTCCAATTCACATTCCAAGTAATATTCGGCATGCTAATTACATTGCCGGTTGCCAAATTGCATTATCTCTTATAGTTTCCGAGATATGGACTATCGATAATTTACACCTTAGGCTCTGCTTCTAACTTGGGCCCAAATTGTAAAATGGTCTTATCTATTGGCGATTTCGTTCCAATTCACATTCCAAGTAATATTCGGCATGCTAATTACATTGCCGGTTGCCAAATTGCATTATCTCTTATAGTTTCCGAGATATGGACTATCGATAATTTACACCTTAGGCTCTGCTTCTAACTTGGGCCCAAATTGTAAAATGGTCTTATCTATTGGCGATTTCGTCCCAATTCACATTCCAAGTGATATTCGGCATGCTAATTACATTGCCGGTTGCGAAATTGCATTATCTCTTATAGTTTCCGAGATATGGACTATCAATAATTTTCACCTTAGGCTCTGCTTCTAACTTGGGCCCAAATTGTAAAATGGTCTTATCTATTGGCGATTTCGTTCCAATTCACATTCCAAGTAATATTCGGCATGCTAATTACATTTCCGGTTGCCAAATTGCATTATCTCTTATAGTTTCCGAGATATGGACTATCGATAATTTACACCTTAGGCTCTGCTTCTAACTTGGGCCCAAATTGTAAAATGGTCTTATCTATTGGCGATTTCGTTCCAATTCACATTCCAAGTAATATTCGGCATGCTAATTACATTGCCGGTTGCCAAATTGCATTATCTCTTATAGTTTCCGAGATATGGACTATCGATAATTTACACCTTAGGCTCTGCTTCTAACTTGGGCCCAAATTGTAAAATGGTCTTATCTATTGGCGATTTCGTTCCAATTCACATTCCAAGTAATATTCGGCATGCTAATTACATTGCCGGTTGCCAAATTGCATTATCTCTTATAGTTTCCGAGATATGGACTATCGATAATTTACACCTTAGGCTCTGCTTCTAACTTGGGCCCAAATTGTAAAATGGTCTTATCTATTGGCGATTTCGTTCCAATTCACATTCCAAGTAATATTCGGCATGCTAATTACATTGCCGGTTGCCAAATTGCATTATCTCTTATAGTTTCCGAGATATGGACTATCGATAATTTACACCATAGGCTCTGCTTCTAACTTGGGCCCAAATTGTAAAATGGTCTTATCTATTGGCGATTTCGTTCCAATTCACATTCCAAGTAATATTCGGCATGCTAATTACATTGCCGGTTGCCAAATTGCATTATCTCTTATAGTTTCCGAGATATGGACTATCGATAATTTACACCTTAGGCTCTGCTTCTAACTTGCTCCCAAATTGTAAAATGGTCATATCTATTGGCGATTTCGTTCCAATTCACATTCCAAGTAATATTCGGCATGCTAATTACATTGCCGGTTGCCAAATTGCATTATCTCTTATAGTTTCCGAGATATGGACTATCGATAATTTACACCTTAGGCTCTGCTTCTAACTTGGGCCCAAATTGTAAAATGGTCTTATCTATTGGCGATTTCGTTCCAATTCACATTCCAAGTAATATTCGGCATGCTAATTACATTGCCGGTTGCCAAATTGAATTATCTCTTATAGTTTCCGAGATATGGACTATCGATAATTTAAACCTTAGGCTGTGCTTCTAACTTGGGCCCAAATTGTAAAATGGTCTTACCTATTGGCGATTTCGTTCCAATTCACATTCCAAGTAATATTCGGCATGCTAATTACATTGCCGGTTGCCAAATTGCATTATCTCTTATAGTTTCCGAGATATGGACTATCGATAATTTACACCTTAGGCTCTGCTTCTAACTTGGGCCCAAATTGTAAAATGGTCTTATCTATTGGCGATTTCGTTCCAATTCACATTCCAAGTAATATTCGGCATGCTAATTACATTGCCGGTTGCCAAATTGCATTATCTCTTATAGTTTCCGAGATATGGACTATCGATAATTTACACCTTAGGCTCTGCTTCTAACTTGCTCCCAAATTGTAAAATGGTCATATCTATTGGCGATTTCGTTCCAATTCACATTCCAAGTAATATTCGGCATGCTAATTACATTGCCGGTTGCCAAATTGCATTATCTCTTATAGTTTCCGAGATATGGACTATCGATAATTTACACCTTAGGCTCTGCTTCTAACTTGGGCCCAAATTGTAAAATGGTCTTATCTATTGGCGATTTCGTTCCAATTCACATTCCAAGTAATATTCGGCATGCTAATTACATTGCCGGTTGCCAAATTGAATTATCTCTTATAGTTTCCGAGATATGGACTATCGATAATTTACACCTTAGGCTCTGCTTCTAACTTGGGCCCAAATTGTAAAATGGTCTTATCTATTGGCGATTTCGTTCCAATTCACATTCCAAGTAATATTCGGCATGCTAATTACATTGCCGGTTGCCAAATTGCATTATCTCTTATAGTTTCCGAGATATGGACTATCGATAATTTACACCTTAGGCTCTGCTTCTAACTTGGGCCCAAATTGTAAAATGGTCTTATCTATTGGCGATTTCGTTCCAATTCACATTCCAAGTAATATTCGGCATGCTAATTACATTGCCGGTTGCCAAATTGCATTATCTCTTATAGTTTCCGAGATATGGACTATCGATAATTTACACCTTAGGCTCTGCTTCTAACTTGGGCCCAAATTGTAAAATGGTCTTATCTATTGGCGATTTCGTTCCAATTCACACTCCAAGTAATATTCGGCATGCTAATTACATTGCCGGTTGCGAAATTGCATTATCTCTTATAGTTTCCGAGATATGGACTATCGATAATTTACACCTTAGGCTCTGCTTCTAACTTGGGCCCAAATTGTAAAATGGTCTTATCTATTGGCGATTTCGTTCCAATTCACATTCCAAGTAATATTCGGCATGCTAATTACATTGCCGGTTGCCAAATTGTATTATCTCTTATAGTTTCCGAGATATGGACTATCGATAATTTACACCTTAGGCTCTGCTTCTAACTTGGGCCCAAATTGTAAAATGGTCTTATCTATTGGCGATTTCGTTCCAATTCACACTCCAAGTAATATTCGGCATGCTAATTACATTGCCGGTTGCGAAATTGCATTATCTCTTATAGTTTCCGAGATATGGACTATCGATAATTTACACCTTAGGCTCTGCTTCTAACTTGGGCCCAAATTGTAAAATGGTCTTATCTATTGGCGATTTCGTTCCAATTCACATTCCAAGTAATATTCGGCATGCTAATTACATTGCCGGTTGCCAAATTGCATTATCTCTTATAGTTTCCGAGATATGGACTATCGATAATTTACACCTTAGGCTCTGCTTCTAACTTGGGCCCAAATTGTAAAATGGTCTTATCTATTGGCGATTTCGTTCCAATTCACATTCCAAGTAATATTCGGCATGCTAATTACATTGCCGGTTGCCAAATTGCATTATCTCTTATAGTTTCCGAGATATGGACTATCGATTATTTACACCTTAGGCTCTGCTTCTAACTTGGGCCCAAATTGTAAAATGGTCTTATCTATTGGCGATTTCGTCCCAATTCACATTCCAAGTGATATTCGGCATGCTAATTACATTGCCGGTTGCGAAATTGCATTATCTCTTATAGTTTCCGAGATATGGACTATCAATAATTTTCACCTTAGGCTCTGCTTCTAACTTGGGCCCAATTTGTAAAATGGTCTTATCTATTGGCGATTTCGTTCCAATTCACATTCCAAGTAATATTCGGCATGCTAATTACATTGCCGGTTGCCAAATTGCATTATCTCTTATAGTTTCCGAGATATGGACTATCGGTTATTTACACCTTAGGCTCTGCTTCTAACTTGGGCCCAAATTGTAAAATGGTCTTATCTATTGGCGATTTCGTTCCAATTCACATTCCAAGTAATATTCGGCATGCTAATTACATTGCCGGTTGCCAAATTGCATTATCTCTTATAGTTTCCGAGATATGGACTATCGATAATTTACACCTTAGGCTCTGCTTCTAACTTGGGCCCAAATTGTAAAATGGTCTTATCTATTGGCGATTTCGTTGCAATTCACATTCCAAGTAATATTCGGCATGCTAATTACATTGCCGGTTGCCAAATTGCATTATCTCTTATAGTTTCCGAGATATGGACTATCGATAATTTACACCTTAGGCTCTGCTTCTAACTTGGGCCCAAATTGTAAAATGGTCTTATCTATTGGCGATTTCGTTCCAATTCACATTCCAAGTAATATTCGGCATGCTATTTACATTGCCGGTTGCCAAATTGCATTATCTCTTATAGTTTCCGAGATATGGACTATCGATAATTTACACCTTAGGCTCTGCTTCTAACTTGGGCCCAAATTGTAAAATGGTCTTATCTATTGGCGATTTCGTTCCAATTCACACTCCAAGTAATATTCGGCATGCTAATTACATTGCCGTTTGCGAAATTGCATTATCTCTTATAGTTTCCGAGATATGGACTATCGATAATTTACACCTTAGGCTCTGCTTCTAACTTGGGCCCAAATTGTAAAATGGTCTTATCTATTGGCGATTTCGTTCCAATTCACATTCCAAGTAATATTCGGCATGCTAATTACATTTCCGGTTGCCAAATTGCATTATCTCTTATAGTTTCCGAGATATGGACTATCGATAATTTACACCTTAGGCTCTGCTTCTAACTTGGGCCCAAATTGTAAAATGGTCTTATCTATTGGCGATTTCGTTCCAATTCACATTCCAAGTAATATTCGGCATGCTAATTACATTGCCGGTTGCCAAATTGCATTATCTCTTATAGTTTCCGAGATATGGACTATCGATAATTTACACCTTAGGCTCTGCTTCTAACTTGGGCCCAAATTGTAAAATGGTCTTATCTATTGGCGATTTCGTTCCAATTCACATTCCAAGTAATATTCGGCATGCTAATTACATTGCCGGTTGCCAAATTGCATTATCTCTTATAGTTTCCGAGATATGGACTATCGATAATTTACACCTTAGGCTCTGCTTCTAACTTGGGCCCAAATTGTAAAATGGTCTTATCTATTGGCGATTTCGTTCCAATTCACATTCCAAGTAATATTCGGCATGCTAATTACATTGCCGGTTGCCAAATTGCATTATCTCTTATAGTTTCCGAGATATGGACTATCGATAATTTACACCATAGGCTCTGCTTCTAACTTGGGCCCAAATTGTAAAATGGTCTTATCTATTGGCGATTTCGTTCCAATTCACATTCCAAGTAATATTCGGCATGCTAATTACATTGCCGGTTGCCAAATTGCATTATCTCTTATAGTTTCCGAGATATGGACTATCGATAATTTACACCTTAGGCTCTGCTTCTAACTTGCTCCCAAATTGTAAAATGGTCATATCTATTGGCGATTTCGTTCCAATTCACATTCCAAGTAATATTCGGCATGCTAATTACATTGCCGGTTGCCAAATTGCATTATCTCTTATAGTTTCCGAGATATGGACTATCGATAATTTACACCTTAGGCTCTGCTTCTAACTTGGGCCCAAATTGTAAAATGGTCTTATCTATTGGCGATTTCGTTCCAATTCACATTCCAAGTAATATTCGGCATGCTAATTACATTGCCGGTTGCCAAATTGAATTATCTCTTATAGTTTCCGAGATATGGACTATCGATAATTTAAACCTTAGGCTCTGCTTCTAACTTGGGCCCAAATTGTAAAATGGTCTTACCTATTGGCGATTTCGTTCCAATTCACATTCCAAGTAATATTCGGCATGCTAATTACATTGCCGGTTGCCAAATTGCATTATCTCTTATAGTTTCCGAGATATGGACTATCGATAATTTACACCTTAGGCTCTGCTTCTAACTTGGGCCCAAATTGTAAAATGGTCTTATCTATTGGCGATTTCGTTCCAATTCACATTCCAAGTAATATTCGGCATGCTAATTACATTGCCGGTTGCCAAATTGCATTATCTCTTATAGTTTCCGAGATATGGACTATCGATAATTTACACCTTAGGCTCTGCTTCTAACTTGGGCCCAAATTGTAAAATGGTCTTATCTATTGGCGATTTCGTTCCAATTCACATTCCAAGTAATATTCGGCATGCTAATTACATTGCCGGTTGCCAAATTGCATTATCTCTTATAGTTTCCGAGATATGGACTATCGATAATTTACACCTTAGGCTCTGCTTCTAACTTGGGCCCAAATTGTAAAATGGTCTTATCTATTGGCGATTTCGTTCCAATTCACATTCCAAGTAATATTCGGCATGCTAATTACATTGCCGGTTGCCAAATTGCATTATCTCTTATAGTTTCCGAGATATGGACTATCGATAATTTACACCTTAGGCTCTGCTTCTAACTTGGGCCCAAATTGTAAAATGGTCTTATCTATTGGCGATTTCGTTCCAATTCACATTCCAAGTAATATTCGGCATGCTAATTACATTGCCGGTTGCCAAATTGCATTATCTCTTATAGTTTCCGAGATATGGACTATCGATAATTTACACCTTAGGCTCTGCTTCTAACTTGGGCCCAAATTGTAAAATGGTCTTATCTATTGGCGATTTCGTTCCAATTCACATTCCAAGTAATATTCGGCATGCTAATTACATTGCCGGTTGCCAAATTGCATTATCTCTTATAGTTTCCGAGATATGGACTATCGATAATTTACACCTTAGGCTCTGCTTCTAACTTGGGCCCAAATTGTAAAATGGTCTTATCTATTGGCGATTTCGTTCCAATTCACATTCCAAGTAATATTCGGCATGCTAATTACATTGCCGGTTGCCAAATTGCATTATCTCTTATAGTTTCCGAGATATGGACTATCGATAATTTACACCTTAGGCTCTGCTTCTAACTTGGGCCCAAATTGTAAAATGGTCTTATCTATTGGCGATTTCGTTCCAATTCACATTCCAAGTAATATTCGGCATGCTAATTACATTGCCGGTTGCCAAATTGCATTATCTCTTATAGTTTCCGAGATATGGACTATCGATAATTTACACCTTAGGCTCTGCTTCTAACTTGGGCCCAAATTGTAAAATGGTCTTATCTATTGGCGATTTCGTTCCAATTCACATTCCAAGTAATATTCGGCATGCTAATTACATTGCCGGTTGCCAAATTGCATTATCTCTTATAGTTTCCGAGATATGGACTATCGATAATTTACACCTTAGGCTCTGCTTCTAACTTGGGCCCAAATTGTAAAATGGTCTTATCTATTGGCGATTTCGTTCCAATTCACATTCCAAGTAATATTCGGCATGCTAATTACATTGCCGGTTGCCAAATTGCATTATCTCTTATAGTTTCCGAGATATGGACTATCGATAATTTACACCTTAGGCTCTGCTTCTAACTTGGGCCCAAATTGTAAAATGGTCTTATCTATTGGCGATTTCGTTCCAATTCACATTCCAAGTAATATTCGGCATGCTAATTACATTGCCGTTTGCCAAATTGAATTATCTCTTATAGTTTCCGAGATATGGACTATCGATAATTTACACCTTAGGCTCTGCTTCTAACTTGGGCCCAAATTGTAAAATGGTCTTATCTATTGGCGATTTCGTTCCAATTCACATTCCAAGTAATATACGGCATGCTAATTACATTGCCGGTTGCCAAATTGCATTATCTCTTATAGTTTCCGAGATATGGACTATCGATAATTTACACCTTAGGCTCTGCTTCTAACTTGGGCCCAAATTGTAAAATGGTCTTATCTATTGGCTATTTCGTCCCAATTCACATTCCAAGTAATATTCGGCATGCTAATTACATTGCCGGTTGCCAAATTGCATTATCTCTTATAGTTTCCGAGATATGGACTATCGATAATTTACACCTTAGGCTCTGCTTCTAACTTGGGCCCAAATTGTAAAATGGTCTTATCTATTGGCGATTTCGTCCCAATTCACATTCCAAGTGATATTCGGCATGCTAATTACATTGCCGGTTGCGAAATTGCATTATCTCTTATAGTTTCCGAGATATGGACTATCAATAATTTACACCTTAGGCTCTGCTTCTAACTTGGGCCCAAATTGTAAAATGGTCTTATCTATTGGCGATTTCGTTCCAATTCACATTCCAGGTAATATTCGGCATGCTAATTACATTGCCGGTTGCCAAATTGCATTATCTCTTATAGTTTCCGAGATATGGACTATCGATAATTTACACCTTAGGCTCTGCTTCTAACTTGGGCCCAAATTGTAAAATGGCCTTATCTATTGGCGATTTCGTTCCAATTCACATTCCAAGTAATATTCGGCATGCTAATTACATTGCCGGTTGCCAAATTGCATTATCTCTTATAGTTTCCGAGATATGGACTATCGATAATTTACACCTTAGGCTCTGCTTCTAACTTGGGCCCAAATTGTAAAATGGTCTTATCTATTGGCGATTTCGTTCCAATTCACATTCCAAGTAATATTCGGCATGCTAATTACATTGCCGGTTGCCAAATTGCATTATCTCTTATAGTTTCCGAGATATGGACTATCGATAATTTACACCTTAGGCTCTGCTTCTAACTTGGGCCCAAATTGTAAAATGGTCTTATCTATTGGCGATTTCGTTCCAATTCACATTCCAAGTAATATTCGGCATGCTAATTACATTGCCGGTTGCCAAATTGCATTATCTCTTATAGTTTCCGAGATATGGACTATCGATAATTTACACCTTAGGCTCTGCTTCTAACTTGGGCCCAAATTGTAAAATGGTCTTATCTATTGGCGATTTCGTTCCAATTCACATTCCAAGTAATATTCGGCATGCTAATTACATTGCCGGTTGCCAAATTGCATTATCTCTTATAGTTTCCGAGATATGGACTATCGATAATTTACACCTTAGGCTCTGCTTCTAACTTGGGCCCAAATTGTAAAATGGCCTTATCTATTGGCGATTTCGTTCCAATTCACATTCCAAGTAATATTCGGCATGCTAATTACATTGCCGGTTGCCAAATTGCATTATCTCTTATAGTTTCCGAGATATGGACTATCGATAATTTACACCTTAGGCTCTGCTTCTAACTTGGGCCCAAATTGTAAAATGGTCTTATCTATTGGCGATTTCGTTCCAATTCACATTCCAAGTAATATTCGGCATGCTAATTACATTGCCGGTTGCCAAATTGCATTATCTCTTATAGTTTCCGAGATATGGACTATCGATAATTTACACCTTAGGCTCTGCTTCTAACTTGGGCCCAAATTGTAAAATGGTCTTATCTATTGGCGATTTCGTTCCAATTCACATTCCAAGTAATATTCGGCATGCTAATTACATTGCCGGTTGCCAAATTGCATTATCTCTTATAGTTTCCGAGATATGGACTATCGATAATTTACACCTTAGGCTCTGCTTCTAACTTGGGCCCAAATTGTAAAATGGTCTTATCTATTGGCGATTTCGTTCCAATTCACATTCCAAGTAATATTCGGCATGCTAATTACATTGCCGTTTGCCAAATTGAATTATCTCTTATAGTTTCCGAGATATGGACTATCGATAATTTACACCTTAGGCTCTGCTTCTAACTTGGGCCCAAATTGTAAAATGGTCTTACCTATTGGCGATTTCGTTCCAATTCACATTCCAAGTAATATTCGGCATGCTAATTACATTGCCGGTTGCCAAATTGCATTATCTCTTATAGTTTCCGAGATATGGACTATCGATAATTTACACCTTAGGCTCTGCTTCTAACTTGGGCCCAAATTGTAAAATGGTCTTATCTATTGGCTATTTCGTCCCAATTCACATTCCAAGTAATATTCGGCATGCTAATTACATTGCCGGTTGCCAAATTGCATTATCTCTTATAGTTTCCGAGATATGGACTATCGATAATTTACACCTTAGGCTCTGCTTCTAACTTGGGCCCAAATTGTAAAATGGTCTTATCTATTGGCGATTTCGTCCCAATTCACATTCCAAGTGATTTTCGGCATGCTAATTACATTGCCGGTTGCGAAATTGCATTATCTCTTATAGTTTCCGAGATATGGACTATCAATAATTTACACCTTAGGCTCTGCTTCTAACTTGGGCCCAAATTGTAAAATGGTCTTATCTATTGGCGATTTCGTTCCAATTCACATTCCAGGTAATATTCGGCATGCTAATTACATTGCCGGTTGCCAAATTGCATTATCTCTTATAGTTTCCGAGATATGGACTATCGATAATTTACACCTTAGGCTCTGCTTCTAACTTGGGCCCAAATTGTAAAATGGCCTTATCTATTGGCGATTTCGTTCCAATTCACATTCCAAGTAATATTCGGCATGCTAATTACATTGCCGGTTGCCAAATTGCATTATCTCTTATAGTTTCCGAGATATGGACTATCGATAATTTACACCTTAGGCTCTGCTTCTAACTTGGGCCCAAATTGTAAAATGGTCTTATCTATTGGCGATTTCGTCCCAATTCACATTCCAAGTGATATTCGGCATGCTAATTACATTGCCGGTTGCGAAATTGCATTATCTCTTATAGTTTCCGAGATATGGACTATCAATAATTTACACCTTAGGCTCTGCTTCTAACTTGGGCCCAATTTGTAAAATGGTCTTATCTATTGGCGATTTCGTTCCAATTCACATTCCAAGTAATATTCGGCATGCTAATTACATTGCCGGTTGCCAAATAGGTTCGTCCATCTATCGATGGACGAACCTGTTTCCGAGATATGGACTATCGATAATTTACACCTTAGGCTCTGCTTCTAACTTGGGCCCAAATTGTAAAATGGTCTTATCTATTGGCGATTTCGTTCCAATTCACATTCCAAGTAATATTCGGCATGCTAATTACATTGCCGGTTGCCAAATTGCATTATCTCTTATAGTTTCCGAGATATGGACTATCGATAATTTACACCATAGGCTCTGCTTCTAACTTGGGCCCAAATTGTAAAATGGTCTTATCTATTGGCGATTTCGTTCCAATTCACATTCCAAGTAATATTCGGCATGCTAATTACATTGCCGGTTGCCAAATTGCATTATCTCTTATAGTTTCCGAGATATGGACTATCGATAATTTACACCTTAGGCTCTGCTTCTAACTTGGGCCCAAATTGTAAAATGGTCTTATCTATTGGCGATTTCGTCCCAATTCACATTCCAAGTGATTTTCGGCATGCTAATTACATTGCCGGTTGCGAAATTGCATTATCTCTTATAGTTTCCGAGATATGGACTATCAATAATTTACACCTTAGGCTCTGCTTCTAACTTGGGCCCAAATTGTAAAATGGTCTTATCTATTGGCGATTTCGTTCCAATTCACATTCCAGGTAATATTCGGCATGCTAATTACATTGCCGGTTGCCAAATTGCATTATCCCTTATAGTTTCCGAGATATGGACTATCGATAATTTACACCTTAGGCTCTGCTTCTAACTTGTTCCCAAATTGTAAAATGGTCTTATCTATTGGCGATTTCGTTCCAATTCACATTCCAAGTAATATTCGGCATGCTAATTACATTGCCGTTTGCCAAATTGCATTATCTCTTATAGTTTCCGAGATATGGACTATCGATAATTTACACCTTAGGCTCTGCTTCTAACTTGGGCCCAAATTGTAAAATGGTCTTACCTATTGGCGATTTCGTTCCAATTCACATTCCAAGTAATATTCGGCATGCTAATTACATTGCCGGTTGCCAAATTGCATTATCTCTTATAGTTTCCGAGATATGGACTATCGATAATTTACACCTTAGGCTCTGCTTCTAACTTGGGCCCAAATTGTAAAATGGTCTTATCTATTGGCTATTTCGTCCCAATTCACATTCCAAGTAATATTCGGCATGCTAATTACATTGCCGGTTGCCAAATTGCATTATCTCTTATAGTTTCCGAGATATGGACTATCGATAATTTACACCTTAGGCTCTGCTTCTAACTTGGGCCCAAATTGTAAAATGGTCTTATCTATTGGCGATTTCGTCCCAATTCACATTCCAAGTGATTTTCGGCATGCTAATTACATTGCCGGTTGCGAAATTGCATTATCTCTTATAGTTTCCGAGATATGGACTATCAATAATTTACACCTTAGGCTCTGCTTCTAACTTGGGCCCAAATTGTAAAATGGTCTTATCTATTGGCGATTTCGTTCCAATTCACATTCCAGGTAATATTCGGCATGCTAATTACATTGCCGGTTGCCAAATTGCATTATCTCTTATAGTTTCCGAGATATGGACTATCGATAATTTACACCTTAGGCTCTGCTTCTAACTTGGGCCCAAATTGTAAAATGGCCTTATCTATTGGCGATTTCGTTCCAATTCACATTCCAAGTAATATTCGGCATGCTAATTACATTGCCGGTTGCCAAATTGCATTATCTCTTATAGTTTCCGAGATATGGACTATCGATAATTTACACCTTAGGCTCTGCTTCTAACTTGGGCCCAAATTGTAAAATGGTCTTATCTATTGGCGATTTCGTCCCAATTCACATTCCAAGTGATATTCGGCATGCTAATTACATTGCCGGTTGCGAAATTGCATTATCTCTTATAGTTTCCGAGATATGGACTATCAATAATTTACACCTTAGGCTCTGCTTCTAACTTGGGCCCAATTTGTAAAATGGTCTTATCTATTGGCGATTTCGTTCCAATTCACATTCCAAGTAATATTCGGCATGCTAATTACATTGCCGGTTGCCAAATAGGTTCGTCCATGATCGATGGACGAACCTTATAGTTTCCGAGATATGGACTATCGATAATTTACACCTTAGGCTCTGCTTCTAACTTGGGCCCAAATTGTAAAATGGTCTTATCTATTGGCGATTTCGTTCCAATTCACATTCCAAGTAATATTCGGCATGCTAATTACATTGCCGGTTGCCAAATTGCATTATCTCTTATAGTTTCCGAGATATGGACTATCGATAATTTACACCATAGGCTCTGCTTCTAACTTGGGCCCAAATTGTAAAATGGTCTTATCTATTGGCGATTTCGTTCCAATTCACATTCCAAGTAATATTCGGCATGCTAATTACATTGCCGGTTGCCAAATTGCATTATCTCTTATAGTTTCCGAGATATGGACTATCGATAATTTACACCTTAGGCTCTGCTTCTAACTTGGGCCCAAATTGTAAAATGGTCTTATCTATTGGCGATTTCGTCCCAATTCACATTCCAAGTGATTTTCGGCATGCTAATTACATTGCCGGTTGCGAAATTGCATTATCTCTTATAGTTTCCGAGATATGGACTATCAATAATTTACACCTTAGGCTCTGCTTCTAACTTGGGCCCAAATTGTAAAATGGTCTTATCTATTGGCGATTTCGTTCCAATTCACATTCCAGGTAATATTCGGCATGCTAATTACATTGCCGGTTGCCAAATTGCATTATCCCTTATAGTTTCCGAGATATGGACTATCGATAATTTACACCTTAGGCTCTGCTTCTAACTTGTTCCCAAATTGTAAAATGGTCTTATCTATTGGCGATTTCGTTCCAATTCACATTCCAAGTAATATTCGGCATGCTAATTACATTGCCGTTTGCCAAATTGCATTATCTCTTATAGTTTCCGAGATATGGACTATCGATAATTTACACCTTAGGCTCTGCTTCTAACTTGGGCCCAAATTGTAAAATGGTCTTATCTATTGGCGATTTCGTTCCAATTCACATTCCAAGTAATATTCGGCATGCTAATTACATTGCCGGTTGCCAAATTGCATTATCTCTTATAGTTTCCGAGATATGGACTATCGATAATTTACACCTTAGGCTCTGCTTCTAACTTGGGCCCAAATTGTAAAATGGCCTTATCTATTGGCGATTTCGTTCCAATTCACATTCCAAGTAATATTCGGCATGCTAATTACATTGCCGGTTGCCAAATTGCATTATCTCTTATAGTTTCCGAGATATGGACTATCGATAATTTACACCTTAGGCTCTGCTTCTAACTTGGGCCCAAATTGTAAAATGGTCTTATCTATTGGCGATTTCGTCCCAATTCACATTCCAAGTGATATTCGGCATGCTAATTACATTGCCGGTTGCGAAATTGCATTATCTCTTATAGTTTCCGAGATATGGACTATCAATAATTTACACCTTAGGCTCTGCTTCTAACTTGGGCCCAATTTGTAAAATGGTCTTATCTATTGGCGATTTCGTTCCAATTCACATTCCAAGTAATATTCGGCATGCTAATTACATTGCCGGTTGCCTAATTGCATTATCCCTTATAGTTTCCGAGATATGGACTATCGATAATTTACACCTTAGGCTCTGCTTCTAACTTGGGCCCAAATTGTAAAATGGTCTTATCTATTGGCGATTTCGTTCCAATTCACATTCCAAGTAATATTCGGCATGCTAATTACATTGCCGGTTGCCAAATTGCATTATCTCTTATAGTTTCCGAGATATGGACTATCGATAATTTACACCTTAGGCTCTGCTTCTAACTTGGGCCCAAATTGTAAAATGGTCTTATCTATTGGCGATTTCGTTCCAATTCACATTCCAAGTAATATTCGGCATGCTAATTACATTGCCGGTTGCCAAATTGCATTATCTCTTATAGTTTCCGAGATATGGACTATCGATAATTTACACCATAGGCTCTGCTTCTAACTTGGGCCCAAATTGTAAAATGGTCTTATCTATTGGCGATTTCGTTCCAATTCACATTCCAAGTAATATTCGGCATGCTAATTACATTGCCGGTTGCCAAATTGCATTATCTCTTATAGTTTCCGAGATATGGACTATCGACAATTTACACCTTAGGCTCTGCTTCTAACTTGCTCCCAAATTGTAAAATGGTCTTATCTATTGGCGATTTCGTTCCAATTCACATTCCAAGTAATATTCGGCATGCTAATTACATTGCCGGTTGCCAAATTGCATTATCTCTTATAGTTTCCGAGATATGGACTATCGATAATTTACACCTTAGGCTCTGCTTCTAACTTGGGCTCAAATTGTAAAATGGTCTTATCTATTGGCGATTTCGTTCCAATTCACATTCCGAGTAATATTCGGCATGCTAATTACATTGCCGGTTGCCAAATTGCATTATCTCTTATAGTTTCCGAGATATGGACTATCGATAATTTACACCATAGGCTCTGCTTCTAACTTGGGCCCAAATTGTAAAATGGTCTTATCTTTTGGCGATTTCGTTCCAATTCACATTCCAAGTAATATTCAGCATGCTAATTACATTGCCGGTTGCCAAATTGCATTATCTCTTATAGTTTCCGAGATATGGACTATCGATAATTTACACCTTAGTCTCTGCTTCTAACTTGGGCCCAAATAGTAAAATGGTCTTATCTATTGGCGATTTCGTTCCAATTCACATTCCAAGTAATATTCGGCATGCTAATTACATTGCCGGTTGCCAAATTGCATTATCTCTTATAGTTTCCGAGATATGGACTATCGATAATTTACACCTTAGGCTCTGCTTCTAACTTGGGCCCAAATTGTAAAATGGTCTTATCTATTGGCGATTTCGTTCTAATTCACATTCCAAGTAATATTCGGCATGCTAATTACATTGCCGGTTGCCAAATTGAATTATCTCTTATAGTTTCCGAGATATGGACTATCGATAATTTACACCTTAGGCTCTGCTTCTAACTTGGGCCCAAATTGTAAAATGGTCTTACCTATTGGCGATTTCGTTCCAATTCACATTTCAAGTAATATTCGGCATGCTAATTACATTGCCGGTTGCCAAATTGCATTATCTCTTATAGTTTCCGAGATATGGACTATCGATAATTTACACCTTAGGCTCTGCTTCTAACTTGGGCCCAAATTGTAAAATGGTCTTATCTATTGGCGATTTCGTCCCAATTCACATTCCAAGTAATATTCGGCATGCTAATTACATTGCCGGTTGCCAAATTGCATTATCTCTTATAGTTTCCGAGATATGGATTATCGATAATTTACACCTTAGGCTCTGCTTCTAACTTGGGCCCAAATTGTAAAATGGTCTTATCTATTGGCGATTTCGTCCCAATTCACATTCCAAGTGATATTCGGCATGCTAATTACATTGCCGGTTGCGAAATTGCATTATCTCTTATAGTTTCCGAGATATGGACTATCAATAATTTACACCTTAGGCTCTGCTTCTAACTTGGGCCCAAATTGTAAAATGGTCTTATCTATTGGCGATTTCGTTCCAATTCACATTCCAAGTAATATTCGGCATGCTAATTACATTGTCGGTTGCCAAATTGCATTATCTCTTATAGTTTCCGAGATATGGACTATCGATAATTTACACCTTAGGCTCTGCTTCTAACTTGGGCCCAAATTGTAAAATGGTCTTATCTATTGGCGATTTCGTTGCAATTCACATTCCAAGTAATATTCGGCATGCTAATTACATTGCCGGTTGCCAAATTGCATTATCTCTTATAGTTTCCGAGATATGGACTATCGATAATTTACACCTTAGGCTCTGCTTCTAACTTGGGCCCAAATTGTAAAATGGTCTTATCTATTGGCGATTTCGTTCCAATTCACACTCCAAGTAATATTCGGCATGCTAATTACATTGCCGGTTGCGAAATTGCATTATCTCTTATAGTTTCCGAGATATGGACTATCGATAATTTACACCTTAGGCTCTGCTTCTAACTTGGGCCCAAATTGTAAAATGGCCTTATCTATTGGCGATTTCGTTCCAATTCACACTCCAAGTAATATACGGCATGCTAATTACATTGCCGGTTGCGAAATTGCATTATCTCTTATAGTTTCCGAGATATGGACTATCGATAATTTACACCTTAGGCTCTGCTTCTAACTTGGGCCCAAATTGTAAAATGGTCTTATCTATTGGCGATTTCGTTCCAATTCACATTCCAAGTAATATTCGGCATGCTAATTACATTGCCGGTTGCCAAATTGCATTATCTCTTATAGTTTCCGAGATATGGACTATCGATAATTTACACCTTAGGCTCTGCTTCTAACTTGGACCCAAATTGTAGAATGGTCTTATCTATTGGCGATTTCGTTCCAATTCACATTCCAAGTAATATACGGCATGCTAATTACATTGCCGGTTGCGAAATTGCATTATCTCTTATAGTTTCCGAGATATGGACTATCGATAATTTACACCTTAGGCTCTGCTTCTAACTTGGGCCCAAATTGTAAAATGGCCTTATCTATTGGCGATTTCGTTCCAATTCACACTCCAAGTAATATACGGCATGCTAATTACATTGCCGGTTGCGAAATTGCATTATCTCTTATAGTTTCCGAGATATGGACTATCGATAATTTACACCTTAGGCTCTGCTTCTAACTTGGGCCCAAATTGTAAAATGGTCTTATCTATTGGCGATTTCGTTCCAATTCACACTCCAAGTAATATTCGGCATGCTAATTACATTGCCGGTTGCGAAATTGCATTATCTCTTATAGTTTCCGAGATATGGACTATCGATAATTTACACCTTAGGCTCTGCTTCTAACTTGGGCCCAAATTGTAAAATGGCCTTATCTATTGGCGATTTCGTTCCAATTCACACTCCAAGTAATATACGGCATGCTAATTACATTGCCGGTTGCGAAATTGCATTATCTCTTATAGTTTCCGAGATATGGACTATCGATAATTTACACCTTAGGCTCTGCTTCTAACTTGGGCCCAAATTGTAAAATGGTCTTATCTATTGGCGATTTCGTTCCAATTCACATTCCAAGTAATATTCGGCATGCTAATTACATTGCCGGTTGCCAAATTGCATTATCTCTTATAGTTTCCGAGATATGGACTATCGATAATTTACACCTTAGGCTCTGCTTCTAACTTGGGCCCAAATTGTAGAATGGTCTTATCTATTGGCGATTTCGTTCCAATTCACATTCCAAGTAATATTCGGCATGCTAATTACATTGCCGGTTGCCAAATTGCATTATCTCTTATAGTTTCCGAGATATGGACTATCGATAATTTACACCTTAGGCTCTGCTTCTAACTTGGGCCCAAATTGTAAAATAGTCTTATCTATTGGCGATTTCGTTCCAATTCACACTCCAAGTAATATTCGGCATGCTAATTACATTGCCGGTTGCGAAATTGCATTATCTCTTATAGTTTCCGAGATATGGACTATCGATAATTTACACCTTAGGCTCTGCTTCTAACTTGGGCCCAAATTGTAAAATGGTCTTATCTATTGGCGATTTCGTTCCAATTCACATTCCAAGTAATATTCGGCATGCTAATTACATTGCCGGTTGCCAAATTGCATTATCTCTTATAGTTTCCGAGATATGGACTATCGATAATTTACACCTTAGGCTCTGCTTCTAACTTGGGCCCAAATTGTAAAATGGTCTTATCTATTGGCGATTTCGTTCCAATTCACATTCCAAGTAATATTCGGCATGCTAATTACATTGCCGGTTGCCAAATTGCATTATCTCTTATAGTTTCCGAGATATGGACTATCGATAATTTACACCTTAGGCTCTGCTTCTAACTTGGGCCCATATTGTAAAATAGTCTTATCTATTGGCGATTTCGTTCCAATTCACACTCCAAGTAATATTCGGCATGCTAATTACATTGCCGGTTGCGAAATTGCATTATCTCTTATAGTTTCCGAGATATGGACTATCGATAATTTACACCTTAGGCTCTGCTTCTAACTTGGGCCCAAATTGTAAAATGGTCTTATCTATTGGCGATTTCATTCCAATTCACATTCCAAGTAATATTCGGCATGCTAATTACATTGCCGGTTGCCAAATTGCATTATCTCTTATAGTTTCCGAGATATGGACTATCGATAATTTACACCTTAGGCTCTGCTTCTAACTTGGGCCCAAATTGTAAAATGGTCTTATCTATTGGCGATTTCGTTCCAATTCACATTCCAAGTAATATTCGGCATGCTAATTACATTGCCGGTTGCCAAATTGCATTATCTCTTATAGTTTCCGAGATATGGACTATCGATAATTTACACCTTAGGCTCTGCTTCTAACTTGGGCCCAAATTGTAAAATGGTCTTATCTATTGGCGATTTCGTTCCAATTCACATTCCAAGTAATATTCGGCATGCTAATTACATTGCCGGTTGCCAAATTGCATTATCTCTTATAGTTTCCGAGTTATGGACTATCGATAATTTACACCTTAGGCTCTGCTTCTAACTTGGGCCCAAATTGTAAAATGGTCTTATCTATTGGCGATTTCGTCCCAATTCACATTCCAAGTGATATTCGGCATGCTAATTACATTGCCGGTTGCGAAATTGCATTATCTCTTATAGTTTCCGAGATATGGACTATCAATAATTTACACCTTAGGCTCTGCTTCTAACTTGGGCCCAATTTGTAAAATGGTCTTATCTATTGGCGATTTCGTTCCAATTCACATTCCAAGTAATATTCGGCATGCTAATTACATTGCCGGTTGCCAAATTGCATTATCTCTTATAGTTTCCGAGATATGGACTATCGATAATTTACACCTTAGGCTCTGCTTCTAACTTGGGCCCAAATTGTAAAATGGTCTTATCTATTGGCGATTTCGCTCTAATTCACATTCCAAGTAATATTCGGCATGATAATTACATTGCCGGTTGCCAAATTGAATTATCTCTTATAGTTTCCGAGATATGGACTATCGATAATTTACACCTTAGGCTCTGCTTCTAACTTGGGCCCAAATTGTAAAATGGTCTTACCCATTGGCGATTTCGTTCCAATTCACATTCCAAGTAATATTCGGCATGCTAATTACATTGCCGGTTGCCAAATTGCATTATCTCTTATAGTTTCCGAGATATGGACTATCGATAATTTACACCTTAGGCTCTGCTTCTAACTTGGGCCCAAATTGTAAAATGGTCTTATCTATTGGCGATTTCGTTCCAATTCACATTCCAAGTAATATTCGGCATGCTAATTACATTGCCGGTTGCCAAATTGCATTATCTCTTATAGTTTCCGAGATATGGACTATCGATAATTTACACCTTAGGCTCTGCTTCTAACTTGGGCCCAAATTGTAAAATGGTCTTATCTATTGGCGATTTCGTTCCAATTCACATTCCAAGTAATATTCGGCATGCTAATTACATTGCCGGTTGCCAAATTGCATTATCTCTTATAGTTTCCGAGATATGGACTATCGATAATTTACACCATAGGCTCTGCTTCTAACTTGGGCCCAAATTGTAAAATGGCCTTACCTATTGGCGATTTCGTTCCAATTCACATTCCAAGTAATATTCGGCATGATAATTACATTGCCGGTTGCCAAATTGAATTATCTCTTATAGTTTCCGAGATATGGACTATCGATAATTTACACCTTAGGCTCTGCTTCTAACTTGGGCCCAAATTGTAAAATGGTCTTATCTATTGGCGATTTCGTTCCAATTCACATTCCAAGTAATATTCGCCATGCTAATTACATTGCCGGTTGCCAAATTGCATTATCTCTTATAGTTTCCGAGATATGGACTATCGATAATTTACACCATAGGCTCTGCTTCTAACTTGGGCCCAAATTGTAAAATGGCCTTATCTTTTGGCGATTTCGTTCCAATTCACATTCCAAGTAATATTCAGCATGCTAATTACATTGCCGGTTGCCAAATTGCATTATCTCTTATAGTTTCCGAGATATGGACTATCGATAATTTACACCTTAGGCTCTGCTTCTAACTTGGGCCCAAATTGTAAAATGGTCTTATCTATTGGCGATTTCGTTCCAATTCACATTCCAAGTAATATTCGGCATGCTAATTACATTGCCGGTTGCCAAATTGCATTATCTCTTATAGTTTCCGAGATATGGACTATCGATAATTTACACCTTAGGCTCTGCTTCTAACTTGGGCCCAAATTGTAAAATGGTCTTATCTATTGGCGATTTCGTTCCAATTCACATTCCAAGTAATATTCGGCATGCTAATTACATTGCCGGTTGCCAAATTGAATTATCTCTTATAGTTTCCGAGATATGGACTATCGATAATTTACACCTTAGGCTCTGCTTCTAACTTGGGCCCAAATTGTAAAATGGTCTTACCTATTGGCGATTTCGTTCCAATTCACATTCCAAGTAATATTCGGCATGCTAATTACATTGCCGGTTGCCAAATTGCATTATCTCTTATAGTTTCCGAGATATGGACTATCGATAATTTACACCTTAGGCTCTGCTTCTAACTTGGGCCCAAATTGTAAAATGGTCTTATCTATTGGCGATTTCGTCCCAATTCACATTCCAAGTAATATTCGGCATGCTAATTACATTGCCGGTTGCCAAATTGCATTATCTCTTATAGTTTCCGAGATATGGACTATCGATAATTTACACCTTAGGCTCTGCTTCTAACTTGGGCCCAAATTGTAAAATGGTCTTATCTATTGGCGATTTCGTCCCAATTCACATTCCAAGTGATATTCGGCATGCTAATTACTTGCCGGTTGCGAAATTGCATTATCTCTTATAGTTTCCGAGATATGGACTATCCATAATTTACACCTTAGGCTCTGCTTCTAACTTGGGCCCAAATTGTAAAATGGTCTTATCTATTGGCGATTTCGTTCCAATTCACATTCCAAGTAATATTCGGCATCCTAATTACATCGCCGGTTGCCAAATTGCATTATCTCTTATAGTTTCCGAGATATGGACTATCGATAATTTACACCTTAGGCTCTGCTTCTAACTTGGGCCCAAATTGTAAAATGGTCTTATCTATTGGCGATTTCGTTCCAATTCACACTCCAAGTAATATTCGGCATGCTAATTACATTGCCGGTTGCGAAATTGCATTATCTCTTATAGTTTCCGAGATATGGACTATCGATAATTTACACCTTAGGCTCTGCTTCTAACTTGGGCCCAAATTGTAAAATGGTCTTATCTATTGGCGATTTCGTTCCAATTCACATTCCAAGTAATATTCGGCATGCTAATTACATTGCCGGTTGCCAAATTGCATTATCTCTTATAGTTTCCGAGATATGGACTATCGATAATTTACACCTTAGGCTCTGCTTCTAACTTGGGCCCAAATTGTAAAATGGTCTAATCTATTGGCGATTTCGTTCCAATTCACATTCCAAGTAATATTCGGCATGCTAATTACATTGCCGGTTGCCAAATTGCATTATCTCTTATAGTTTCCGAGATATGGACTATCGATAATTTACACCTTAGGCTCTGCTTCTAACTTGGGCCCAAATTGTAAAATGGTCTTATCTATTGGCGATTTCGTTCCAATTCACACTCCAAGTAATATTCGGCATGCTAATTACATTGCCGGTTGCGAAATTGCATTATCTCTTATAGTTTCCGAGATATGGACTATCGATAATTTACACCTTAGGCTCTGCTTCTAACTTGGGCCCAAATTGTAAAATGGTCTTATCTATTGGCGATTTCGTTCCAATTCACATTCCAAGTAATATTCGGCATGCTAATTACATTGCCGGTTGCCAAATTGTATTATCTCTTATAGTTTCCGAGATATGGACTATCGATAATTTACACCTTAGGCTCTGCTTCTAACTTGGGCCCAAATTGTAAAATGGTCTTATCTATTGGCGATTTCGTTCCAATTCACATTCCAAGTAATATTCGGCATGCTAATTACATTGCCGGTTGCCAAATTGCATTATCTCTTATAGTTTCCGAGATATGGACTATCGATAATTTACACCTTAGGCTCTGCTTCTAACTTGGGCCCAAATTGTAAAATGGTCTTATCAATTGGCGATTTCGTTCCAATTCACATTCCAAGTAATATTCGGCATGCTAATTACATTGCCGGTTGCCAAATTGCATTATCTCTTATAGTTTCCGAGATATGGACTATCGATAATTTACACCTTAGGCTCTGCTTCTAACTTGGGCCCAAATTGTAGAATGGTCTTATCTATTGGCGATTTCGTCCCAATTCACATTCCAAGTGATATTCGGCATGCTAATTACATTGCCGGTTGCGAAATTGCATTATCTCTTATAGTTTCCGAGATATGGACTATCAATAATTTTCACCTTAGGCTCTGCTTCTAACTTGGGCCCAATTTGTAAAATGGTCTTATCTATTGGCGATTTCGTTCCAATTCACATTCCAAGTAATATTCGGCATGCTAATTACATTGCCGGTTGCCAAATTGCATTATCTCTTATAGTTTCCGAGATATGGACTATCGATTATTTACACCTTAGGCTCTGCTTCTAACTTGGGCCCAAATTGTAAAATGGTCTTATCTATTGGCGATTTCGTTCCAATTCACAATCCAAGTAATATTCGGCATGCTAATTACATTGCCGGTTGCCAAATTGCATTATCTCTTATAGTTTCCGAGATATGGACTATCGATAATTTACACCTTAGGCTCTGCTTCTAACTTGGGCCCAAATCGTAAAATGGTCTTATCTATTGGCGATTTCGTTGCAATTCACATTCCAAGTAATATTCGGCATGCTAATTACATTGCCGGTTGCCAAATTGCATTATCTCTTATAGTTTCCGAGATATGGACTATCGATAATTTACACCTTAGGCTCTGCTTCTAACTTGGGCCCAAATTGTAAAATGGTCTTATCTATTGGCGATTTCGTTCCAATTCACACTCCAAGTAATATTCGGCATGCTAGTTACATTGCCGTTTGCGAAATTGCATTATCTCTTATAGTTTCCGAGATATGGACTATCGATAATTTACACCTTAGGCTCTGCTTCTAACTTGGGCCCAAATTGTAAAATGGTCTTATCTATTGGCGATTTCGTTCCAATTCACATTCCAAGTAATATTCGGCATGCTAATTACATTGCCGGTTGCCAAATTGCATTATCTCTTATAGTTTCCGAGATATGGACTATCGATAATTTACACCTTAGGCTCTGCTTCTAACTTGGGCCCAAATTGTAAAATGGTCTTATCTATTGGCGATTTCGTTCCAATTCACATTCCAAGTAATATTCGGCATGCTAATTACATTGCCGGTTGCCAAATTGCATTATGTCTTATAGTTTCCGAGATATGGACTATCGATAATTTACACCTTAGGCTCTGCTTCTAACTTGGGCCCAAATTGTAAAATGGTCTTATCTATTGGCGATTTCGTCCCAATTCACATTCCAAGTGATATTCGGCATGCTAATTACATTGCCGGTTGCGAAATTGCATTATCTCTTATAGTTTCCGAGATATGGACTATCAATAATTTTCACCTTAGGCTCTGCTTCTAACTTGGGCCCAATTTGTAAAATGGTCTTATCTATTGGCGATTTCGTTCCAATTCACATTCCAAGTAATATTCGGCATGCTAATTACATTGCCGGTTGCCAAATTGCATTATCTCTTATAGTTTCCGAGATATGGACTATCGATTATTTACACCTTAGGCTCTGCTTCTAACTTGGGCCCAAATTGTAAAATGGTCTTATCTATTGGCGATTTCGTTCCAATTCACATTCCAAGAAATATTCGGCATGCTAATTACATTGCCGGTTGCCAAATTGCATTATCTCTTATAGTTTCCGAGATATGGACTATCGATAATTTACACCTTAGGCTCTGCTTCTAACTTGGGCCCAAATTGTAAAATGGTCTTATCTATTGGCGATTTCGTTGCAATTCACATTCCAAGTAATATTCGGCATGCTAATTACATTGCCGGTTGCCAAATTGCATTATCTCTTATAGTTTCCGAGATATGGACTATCGATAATTTACACCTTAGGCTCTGCTTCTAACTTGGGCCCAAATTGTAAAATGGTCTTATCTATTGGCGATTTCGTTCCAATTCACATTCCAAGTAATATTCGGCATGCTAATTACATTGCCGGTTGCCAAATTGCATTATCTCTTATAGTTTTCGAGATATGGACTATCGATAATTTACACCTTAGGCTCTGCTTCTAACTTGGGCCCAAATTGTAAAATGGTCTTATCTATTGGCGATTTCGTCCCAATTCACATTCCAAGTGATATTCGGCATGCTAATTACATTGCCGGTTGCGAAATTGCATTATCTCTTATAGTTTCCGAGATATGGACTATCAATAATTTACACCTTAGGCTCTGCTTCTAACTTGGGCCCAATTTGTAAAATGGTCTTATCTATTGGCGATTTCGTTCCAATTCACATTCCAAGTAATATTTGGCATGCTAATTACATTGCCGGTTGCCAAATTGCATTATCTCTTATAGTTTCCGAGATATGGACTATCGATAATTTACACCTTAGGCTCTGCTTCTAACTTGGGCCCAAATTGTAAAATGGTCTTATCTATTGGCGATTTCGTTCCAATTCACATTCCAAGTAATATTCGGCATGCTAATTACATTGCCGGTTGCCAAATTGCATTACCTCTTATAGTTTCCGAGATATGGACTATCGATAATTTACACCTTAGGCTCTGCTTCTAACTTGGGCCCAAATTGTAAAATGGTCTTATCTATTGGCGATTTCGTTCCAATTCACATTCCAAGTAATATTCGGCATGCTAATTACATTGCCGGTTGCCAAATTGCATTATCTCTTATAGTTTCCGAGATATGGACTATCGATAATTTACACCATAGGCTCTGTTTCTAACTTGGGCCCAAATTGTAAAATGGTCTTATCTATTGGCGATTTCGTTCCAATTCACATTCCAAGTAATATTCGGCATGCTAATTACATTGCCGGTTGCCAAATTGCATTATCTCTTATAGTTTCCGAGATATGGACTATCGATAATTTACACCTTAGGCTCTGCTTCTAACTTGCTCCCAAATTGTAAAATGGTCATATCTATTGGCGATTTCGTTCCAATTCACATTCCAAGTAATATTCGGCATGCTAATTACATTGCCGGTTGCCAAATTGCATTATCTCTTATAGTTTCCGAGATATGGACTATCGATAATTTACACCTTAGGCTCTGCTTCTAACTTGGGCCCAAATTGTAAAATGGTCTTATCTATTGGCGATTTCGTTCCAATTCACATTCCAAGTAATATTCGGCATGCTAATTACATTGCCGGTTGCCAAATTGAATTATCCCTTATAGTTTCCGAGATATGGACTATCGATAATTTAAACCTTAGGCTCTGCTTCTAACTTGGGCCCAAATTGTAAAATGGTCTTACCTATTGGCGATTTCGTTCCAATTCACATTCCAAGTAATATTCGGCATGCTAATTACATTGCCGGTTGCCAAATTGCATTATCTCTTATAGTTTCCGAGATATGGACTATCGATAATTTACACCTTAGGCTCTGCTTCTAACTTGGGCCCAAATTGTAAAATGGTCTTATCTATTGGCGATTTCGTTCCAATTCACATTCCAAGTAATATTCGGCATGCTAATTACATTGCCGGTTGCCAAATTGCATTATCTCTTATAGTTTCCGAGATATGGACTATCGATAATTTACACCTTAGGCTCTGCTTCTAACTTGGGCCCAAATTGTAAAATGGTCTTATCTATTGGCGATTTCGTTCCAATTCACATTCCAAGTAATATTCGGCATGCTAATTACATTGCCGGTTGCCAAATTGCATTATCTCTTATAGTTTCCGAGATATGGACTATCGATAATTTACACCTTAGGCTCTGCTTCTAACTTGGGCCCAAATTGTAAAATGGTCTTATCTATTGGCGATTTCGTCCCAATTCACATTCCAAGTGATATTCGGCATGCTAATTACATTGCCGGTTGCGAAATTGCATTATCTCTTATAGTTTCCGAGATATGGACTATCAATAATTTTCACCTTAGGCTCTGCTTCTAACTTGGGCCCAATTTGTAAAATGGTCTTATCTATTGGCGATTTCGTTCCAATTCACATTCCAAGTAATATTCGGCATGCTAATTACATTGCCGGTTGCCAAATTGCATTATCTCTTATAGTTTCCGAGATATGGACTATCGATAATTTACACCTTAGGCTCTGCTTCTAACTTGGGCCCAAATTGTAAAATGGTCTTATCTATTGGCGATTTCGTTCCAATTCACATTCCAAGTAATATTCGGCATGCTAATTACATTGCCGGTTGCCAAATTGCATTATCTCTTATAGTTTCCGAGATATGGACTATCGATAATTTACACCTTAGGCTCTGCTTCTAACTTGGGCCCAAATTGTAAAATGGTCTTATCTATTGGCGATTTCGTCCCAATTCACATTCCAAGTGATATTCGGCATGCTAATTACATTGCCGGTTGCGAAATTGCATTATCTCTTATAGTTTCCGAGATATGGACTATCAATAATTTTCACCTTAGGCTCTGCTTCTAACTTGGGCCCAATTTGTAAAATGGTCTTATCTATTGGCGATTTCGTTCCAATTCACATTCCAAGTAATATTCGGCATGCTAATTACATTGCCGGTTGCCAAATTGCATTATCTCTTATAGTTTCCGAGATATGGACTATCGATAATTTAAACCATAGGCTCTGCTTCTAACTTGGGCCCAAATTGTAAAATGGTCTTATCTATTGGCGATTTCGTTCCAATTCACATTCCAAGTAATATTCGGCATGCTAATTACATTGCCGGTTGCCAAATTGCATTATCTCTTATAGTTTCCGAGATATGGACTATCGATAATTTACACCTTAGGCTCTGCTTCTAACTTGGGCCCAAATTGTAAAATGGTCTTACCTATTGGCGATTTCGTTCCAATTCACATTCCAAGTAATATTAGGCATGCTAATTACATTGCCGGTTGCCAAATTGCATTATCTCTTATAGTTTCCGAGATATGGACTATCGATAATTTACACCTTAGGCTCTGCTTCTAACTTGGGCCCAAATTGTAAAATGGTCTTACCTATTGGCGATTTCGTTCCAATTCACATTCCAAGTAATATTCGGCATGCTAATTACATTGCCGGTTGCCAAATTGCATTATCTCTTATAGTTTCCGAGATATGGACTATCGATAATTTACACCTTAGGCTCTGCTTCTAACTTGGGACCAAATTGTAAAATGGTCTTATCTATTGGCGATTTCGTCCCAATTCACATTCCAAGTAATATTCGGCATGCTAATTACATTGCCGGTTGCCAAATTGCATTATCTCTTATAGTTTCCGAGATATGGACTATCGATAATTTACACCTTAGGCTCTGCTTCTAACTTGGGCCCAAATTGTAAAATGGTCTTATCTATTGGCGATTTCGTCCCAATTCACATTCCAAGTGATATTCGGCATGCTAATTACTTGCCGGTTGCGAAATTGCATTATCTCTTATAGTTTCCGAGATATGGACTATCCATAATTTACACCTTAGGCTCTGCTTCTAACTTGGGCCCAAATTGTAAAATGGTCTTATCTATTGGCGATTTCGTTCCAATTCACATTCCAAGTAATATTCGGCATGCTAATTACATTGCCGGTTGCCAAATTGCATTATCTCTTATAGTTTCCGAGATATGGACTATCGATAATTTACACCTTAGGCTCTGCTTCTAACTTGGGCCCAAATTGTAAAATGGTCTTATCTATTGGCGATTTCGTTCCAATTCACACTCCAAGTAATATTCGGCATGCTAATTACATTGCCGGTTGCGAAATTGCATTATCTCTTATAGTTTCCGAGATATGGACTATCGATAATTTACACCTTAGGCTCTGCTTCTAACTTGGGCCCAAATTGTAAAATGGTCTTATCTATTGGCGATTTCGTTCCAATTCACATTCCAAGTAATATTCGGCATGCTAATTACATTGCCGGTTGCCAAATTGCATTATCTCTTATAGTTTCCGAGATATGGACTATCGATAATTTACACCTTAGGCTCTGCTTCTAACTTGGGCCCAAATTGTAAAATGGTCTTATCTATTGGCGATTTCGTTCCAATTCACATTTCAAGTAATATTCGGCATGCTAATTACATTGCCGGTTGCCAAATTGCATTATCTCTTATAGTTTCCGAGATATGGACTATCGATAATTTACACCTTAGGCTCTGCTTCTAACTTGGGCCCAAATTGTAAAATGGTCTTATCTATTGGCGATTTCGTTCCAATTCACACTCCAAGTAATATTCGGCATGCTAATTACATTGCCGGTTGCGAAATTGCATTATCTCTTATAGTTTCCGAGATATGGACTATCGATAATTTACACCTTAGGCTCTGCTTCTAACTTGGGCCCAAATTGTAAAATGGTCTTATCTATTGGCGATTTCGTTCCAATTCACATTCCAAGTAATATTCGGCATGCTAATTACATTGCCGGTTGCCAAATTGTATTATCTCTTATAGTTTCCGAGATATGGACTATCGATAATTTACACCTTAGGCTCTGCTTCTAACTTGGGCCCAAATTGTAAAATGGTCTTATCTATTGGCGATTTCGTTCCAATTCACACTCCAAGTAATATTCGGCATGCTAATTACATTGCCGGTTGCGAAATTGCATTATCTCTTATAGTTTCCGAGATATGGACTATCGATAATTTACACCTTAGGCTCTGCTTCTAACTTGGGCCCAAATTGTAAAATGGTCTTATCTATTGGCGATTTCGTTCCAATTCACATTCCAAGTAATATTCGGCATGCTAATTACATTGCCGGTTGCCAAATTGCATTATCTCTTATAGTTTCCGAGATATGGACTATCGATAATTTACACCTTAGGCTCTGCTTCTAACTTGGGCCCAAATTGTAAAATGGTCTTATCTATTGGCGATTTCGTTCCAATTCACATTCCAAGTAATATTCGGCATGCTAATTACATTGCCGGTTGCCAAATTGCATTATCTCTTATAGTTTCCGAGATATGGACTATCGATAATTTACACCTTAGGCTCTGCTTCTAACTTGGGCCCAAATTGTAAAATGGTCTTATCTATTGGCGATTTCGTCCCAATTCACATTCCAAGTGATATTCGGCATGCTAATTACATTGCCGGTTGCCAAATTGCATTATCTCTTATAGTTTCCGAGATATGGACTATCGATAATTTACACCTTAGGCTCTGCTTCTAACTTGGGCCCAAATTGTAAAATGGTCTTATCTATTGGCGATTTCGTTCCAATTCACATTCCAAGTAATATTCGGCATGCTGTTTACATTGCCGGTTGCCAAATTGTATTATCTCTTATAGTTTGCGAGATATGGACTATCGATAATTTACACCTTAGGCTCTGCTTCTAACTTGGGCCCAAATTGTAAAATGGTCTTATCTATTGGCGATTTCGTTCCAATTCACATTCCAAGTAATATTCGGCATGCTAATTACATTGCCGGTTGCCAAATTGCATTATCTCTTATAGTTTCCGAGATATGGACTATCGATAATTTACACCTTAGGCTCTGCTTCTAACTTGGGCCCAAATTGTAAAATGGTCTTATCTATTGGCGATTTCGTCCCAATTCACATTCCAAGTGATATTCGGCATGCTAATTACATTGCCGGTTGCGAAATTGCATTATCTCTTATAGTTTCCGAGATATGGACTATCAATAATTTTCACCTTAGGCTCTGCTTCTAACTTGGGCCCAATTTGTAAAATGGTCTTATCTATTGGCGATTTCGTTCCAATTCACATTCCAAGTAATATTCGGCATGCTAATTACATTGCCGGTTGCCAATTTGCATTATCTCTTATAGTTTCCGAGATATGGACTATCGATTATTTACACCTTAGGCTCTGCTTCTAACTTGGGCCCAAATTGTAAAATGGTCTTATCTATTGGCGATTTCGTTCCAATTCACATTCCAAGTAATATTCGGCATGCTAATTATATTGCCGGTTGCCAAATTGCATTATCTCTTATAGTTTCCGAGATATGGACTATCGATAATTTACACCTTAGGCTCTGCTTCTAACTTGGGCCCAAATTGTAAAATGGTCTTATCTATTGGCGATTTCGTTGCAATTCACATTCCAAGTAATATTCGGCATGCTAATTACATTGCCGGTTGCCAAATTGCATTATCTCTTATAGTTTCCGAGATATGGACTATCGATAATTTACACCTTAGGCTCTGCTTCTAACTTGGGCCCAAATTGTAAAATGGTCTTATCTATTGGCGATTTCGTTCCAATTCACATTCCAAGTAATATTCGGCATGCTATTTACATTGCCGGTTGCCAAATTGCATTATCTCTTATAGTTTCCGAGATATGGACTATCGATAATTTACACCTTAGGCTCTGCTTCTAACTTGGGCCCAAATTGTAAAATGGTCTTATCTATTGGCGATTTCGTTCCAATTCACACTCCAAGTAATATTCGGCATGCTAATTACATTGCCGTTTGCGAAATTGCATTATCTCTTATAGTTTCCGAGATATGGACTATCGATAATTTACACCTTAGGCTCTGCTTCTAACTTGGGCCCAAATTGTAAAATGGTCTTATCTATTGGCGATTTCGTTCCAATTCACATTCCAAGTAATATTCGGCATGCTAATTACATTGCCGGTTGCCAAATTGCATTATCTCTTATAGTTTCCGAGATATGGACTATCGATAATTTACACCTTAGGCTCTGCTTCTAACTTGGGCCCAAATTGTAAAATGGTCTTATCTATTGGCGATTTCGTTCCAATTCACATTCCAAGTAATATTCGGCATGCTAATTACATTGCCGGTTGCCAAATTGCATTATCTCTTATAGTTTCCGAGATATGGACTATCGATAATTTACACCTTAGGCTCTGCTTCTAACTTGGGCCCAAATTGTAAAATGGTCTTATCTATTGGCGATTTCGTCCCAATTCACATTCCAAGTGATATTCGGCATGCTAATTACATTGCCGGTTGCGAAATTGCATTATCTCTTATAGTTTCCGAGATATGGACTATCAATAATTTACACCTTAGGCTCTGCTTCTAACTTGGGCCCAATTTGTAAAATGGTCTTATCTATTGGCGATTTCGTTCCAATTCACATTCCAAGTAATATTCGGCATGCTAATTACATTGCCGGTTGCCAAATTGCATTATCTCTTATAGTTTCCGAGATATGGACTATCGATAATTTACACCTTAGGCTCTGCTTCTAACTTGGGCCCAAATTGTAAAATGGTCTTATCTATTGGCGATTTCGTTCCAATTCACATTCCAAGTAATATTCGGCATGCTAATTACATTGCCGGTTGCCAAATTGCATTATCTCTTATAGTTTCCGAGATATGGACTATCGATAATTTACACCTTAGGCTCTGCTTCTAACTTGGGCCCAAATTGTAAAATGGTCTTATCTATTGGCGATTTCGTTCCAATTCACATTCCAAGTAATATTCGGCATGCTAATTACATTGCCGGTTGCCAAATTGCATTATCTCTTATAGTTTCCGAGATATGGACTATCGATAATTTACACCATAGGCTCTGTTTCTAACTTGGGCCCAAATTGTAAAATGGCCTTATCTATTGGCGATTTCGTTCCAATTCACATTCCAAGTAATATTCGGCATGCTAATTACATTGCCGGTTGCCAAATTGCATTATCTCTTATAGTTTCCGAGATATGGACTATCGATAATTTACACCTTAGGCTCTGCTTCTAACTTGCTCCCAAATTGTAAAATGGTCATATCTATTGGCGATTTCGTTCCAATTCACATTCCAAGTAATATTCGGCATGCTAATTACATTGCCGGTTGCCAAATTGCATTATCTCTTATAGTTTCCGAGATATGGACTATCGATAATTTACACCTTAGGCTCTGCTTCTAACTTGGGCCCAAATTGTAAAATGGTCTTATCTATTGGCGATTTCGTTCCAATTCACATTCCAAGTAATATTCGGCATGCTAATTACATTGCCGGTTGCCAAATTGAATTATCTCTTATAGTTTCCGAGATATGGACTATCGATAATTTAAACCTTAGGCTCTGCTTCTAACTTGGGCCCAAATTGTAAAATGGTCTTACCTATTGGCGATTTCGTTCCAATTCACATTCCAAGTAATATTCGGCATGCTAATTACATTGCCGGTTGCCAAATTGCATTATCTCTTATAGTTTCCGAGATATGGACTATCGATAATTTACACCTTAGGCTCTGCTTCTAACTTGGGCCCAAATTGTAAAATGGTCTTATCTATTGGCGATTTCGTTCCAATTCACATTCCAAGTAATATTCGGCATGCTAATTACATTGCCGGTTGCCAAATTGCATTATCTCTTATAGTTTCCGAGATATGGACTATCGATAATTTACACCTTAGGCTCTGCTTCTAACTTGGGCCCAAATTGTAAAATGGTCTTATCTATTGGCGATTTCGTTCCAATTCACATTCCAAGTAATATTCGGCATGCTAATTACATTGCCGGTTGCCAAATTGCATTATCTCTTATAGTTTCCGAGATATGGACTATCGATAATTTACACCTTAGGCTCTGCTTCTAACTTGGGCCCAAATTGTAAAATGGTCTTATCTATTGGCGATTTCGTCCCAATTCACATTCCAAGTGATATTCGGCATGCTAATTACATTGCCGGTTGCGAAATTGCATTATCTCTTATAGTTTCCGAGATATGGACTATCAATAATTTTCACCTTAGGCTCTGCTTCTAACTTGGGCCCAATTTGTAAAATGGTCTTATCTATTGGCGATTTCGTTCCAATTCACATTCCAAGTAATATTCGGCATGCTAATTACATTGCCGGTTGCCAAATTGCATTATCTCTTATAGTTTCCGAGATATGGACTATCGATAATTTACACCTTAGGCTCTGCTTCTAACTTGGGCCCAAATTGTAAAATGGTCTTATCTATTGGCGATTTCGTTCCAATTCACATTCCAAGTAATATTCGGCATGCTAATTACATTGCCGGTTGCCAAATTGCATTATCTCTTATAGTTTCCGAGATATGGACTATCGATAATTTACACCTTAGGCTCTGCTTCTAACTTGGGCCCAAATTGTAAAATGGTCTTATCTATTGGCGATTTCGTCCCAATTCACATTCCAAGTGATATTCGGCATGCTAATTACATTGCCGGTTGCGAAATTGCATTATCTCTTATAGTTTCCGAGATATGGACTATCAATAATTTTCACCTTAGGCTCTGCTTCTAACTTGGGCCCAATTTGTAAAATGGTCTTATCTATTGGCGATTTCGTTCCAATTCACATTCCAAGTAATATTCGGCATGCTAATTACATTGCCGGTTGCCAAATTGCATTATCTCTTATAGTTTCCGAGATATGGACTATCGATAATTTAAACCATAGGCTCTGCTTCTAACTTGGGCCCAAATTGTAAAATGGTCTTATCTATTGGCGATTTCGTTCCAATTCACATTCCAAGTAATATTCGGCATGCTAATTACATTGCCGGATGCCAAATTGCATTATCTCTTATAGTTTCCGAGATATGGACTATCGATAATTTACACCTTAGGCTCTGCTTCTAACTTGGGCCCAAATTGTAAAATGGTCTTACCTATTGGCGATTTCGTTCCAATTCACATTCCAAGTAATATTAGGCATGCTAATTACATTGCCGGTTGCCAAATTGCATTATCTCTTATAGTTTCCGAGATATGGACTATCGATAATTTACACCTTAGGCTCTGCTTCTAACTTGGGCCCAAATTGTAAAATGGTCTTACCTATTGGCGATTTCGTTCCAATTCACATTCCAAGTAATATTCGGCATGCTAATTACATTGCCGGTTGCCAAATTGCATTATCTCTTATAGTTTCCGAGATATGGACTATCGATAATTTACACCTTAGGCTCTGCTTCTAACTTGGGCCCAAATTGTAAAATGGTCTTATCTATTGGCGATTTCGTCCCAATTCACATTCCAAGTGATATTCGGCATGCTAATTACTTGCCGGTTGCGAAATTGCATTATCTCTTATAGTTTCCGAGATATGGACTATCCATAATTTACACCTTAGGCTCTGCTTCTAACTTGGGCCCAAATTGTAAAATGGTCTTATCTATTGGCGATTTCGTTCCAATTCACATTCCAAGTAATATTCGGCATGCTAATTACATTGCCGGTTGCCAAATTGCATTATCTCTTATAGTTTCCGAGATATGGACTATCGATAATTTACACCTTAGGCTCTGCTTCTAACTTGGGCCCAAATTGTAAAATGGTCTTATCTATTGGCGATTTCGTTCCAATTCACACTCCAAGTAATATTCGGCATGCTAATTACATTGCCGGTTGCGAAATTGCATTATCTCTTATAGTTTCCGAGATATGGACTATCGATAATTTACACCTTAGGCTCTGCTTCTAACTTGGGCCCAAATTGTAAAATGGTCTTATCTATTGGCGATTTCGTTCCAATTCACATTCCAAGTAATATTCGGCATGCTAATTACATTGCCGGTTGCCAAATTGCATTATCTCTTATAGTTTCCGAGATATGGACTATCGATAATTTACACCTTAGGCTCTGCTTCTAACTTGGGCCCAAATTGTAAAATGGTCTTATCTATTGGCGATTTCGTTCCAATTCACATTCCAAGTAATATTCGGCATGCTAATTACATTGCCGGTTGCCAAATTGCATTATCTCTTATAGTTTCCGAGATATGGACTATCGATAATTTACACCTTAGGCTCTGCTTCTAACTTGGGCCCAAATTGTAAAATGGTCTTATCTATTGGCGATTTCGTTCCAATTCACACTCCAAGTAATATTCGGCATGCTAATTACATTGCCGGTTGCGAAATTGCATTATCTCTTATAGTTTCCGAGATATGGACTATCGATAATTTACACCTTAGGCTCTGCTTCTAACTTGGGCCCAAATTGTAAAATGGTCTTATCTATTGGCGATTTCGTTCCAATTCACATTCCAAGTAATATTCGGCATGCTAATTACATTGCCGGTTGCCAAATTGTATTATCTCTTATAGTTTCCGAGATATGGACTATCGATAATTTACACCTTAGGCTCTGCTTCTAACTTGGGCCCAAATTGTAAAATGGTCTTATCTATTGGCGATTTCGTTCCAATTCACACTCCAAGTAATATTCGGCATGCTAATTACATTGCCGGTTGCGAAATTGCATTATCTCTTATAGTTTCCGAGATATGGACTATCGATAATTTACACCTTAGGCTCTGCTTCTAACTTGGGCCCAAATTGTAAAATGGTCTTATCTATTGGCGATTTCGTTCCAATTCACATTCCAAGTAATATTCGGCATGCTAATTACATTGCCGGTTGCCAAATTGCATTATCTCTTATAGTTTCCGAGATATGGACTATCGATAATTTACACCTTAGGCTCTGCTTCTAACTTGGGCCCAAATTGTAAAATGGTCTTATCTATTGGCGATTTCGTTCCAATTCACATTCCAAGTAATATTCGGCATGCTAATTACATTGCCGGTTGCCAAATTGCATTATCTCTTATAGTTTCCGAGATATGGACTATCGATAATTTACACCTTAGGCTCTGCTTCTAACTTGGGCCCAAATTGTAAAATGGTCTTATCTATTGGCGATTTCGTTGCAATTCACATTCCAAGTAATATTCGGCATGCTAATTACATTGCCGGTTGCCAAATTGCATTATCTCTTATAGTTTCCGAGATATGGACTATCGATAATTTACACCTTAGGCTCTGCTTCTAACTTGGGCCCAAATTGTAAAATGGTCTTATCTATTGGCGATTTCGTTCCAATTCACATTCCAAGTAATATTCGGCATGCTAATTACATTGCCGGTTGCCAAATTGCATTATCTCTTATAGTTTCCGAGATATGGACTATCGATAATTTACACCTTAGGCTCTGCTTCTAACTTGGGCCCAAATTGTAAAATGGTCTTATCTATTGGCGATTTCGTTCCAATTCACATTCCAAGTAATATTCGGCATGCTAATTACATTGCCGGTTGCCAAATTGCATTATCTCTTATAGTTTCCGAGATATGGACTATCGATAATTTACACCTTAGGCTCTGCTTCTAACTTGGGCCCAAATTGTAAAATGGTCTTATCTATTGGCGATTTCGTTCCAATTCACATTCCAAGTAATATTCGGCATGCTAATTACATTGCCGGTTGCCAAATTGCATTATCTCTTATAGTTTCCGAGATATGGACTATCGATAATTTACACCTTAGGCTCTGCTTCTAACTTGGGCCCAAATTGTAAAATGGTCTTATCTATTGGCGATTTCGTTCCAATTCACACTCCAAGTAATATTCGGCATGCTAATTACATTGCCGGTTGCGAAATTGCATTATCTCTTATAGTTTCCGAGATATGGACTATCGATAATTTACACCTTAGGCTCTGCTTCTAACTTGGGCCCAAATTGTAAAATGGTCTTATCTATTGGCGATTTCGTTCCAATTCACACTCCAAGTAATATTCGGCATGCTAATTACATTGCCGGTTGCCAAATTGCTTTATCTCTTATAGTTTCCGAGATATGGACTATCGATAATTTACACCTTAGGCTCTGCTTCTAACTTGGGCCCAAATTGTAAAATGGTCTTATCTATTGGCGATTTCTTTCCAATTCACACCCCAAGTAATATTCGGCATGCTAATTACATTGCCGGTTGCGAAATTGCATTATCTCTTATAGTTTCCGAGATATGGACTATCGATAATTTACACCTTAGGCTCTGCTTCTAACTTGGGCCCAAATTGTAAAATGGTCTTATCTATTGGCGATTTCGTTCCAATTCACATTCCAAGTAATATTCGGCATGCTAATTACATTGCCGGTTGCCAAATTGCATTATCTCTTATAGTTTCCGAGATATGGACTATCGATAATTTACACCTTAGGCTCTGCTTCTAACTTGGGCCCAAATTGTAAAATGGTCTTATCTATTGGCGATTTCGTTCCAATTCACATTCCAAGTAATATTCGGCATGCTAATTACATTGCCGGTTGCCAAATTGCATTATCTCTTATAGTTTCCGAGATATGGACTATCGATAATTTACACCTTAGGCTCTGCTTCTAACTCGGGGCCAAATTGTAAAATGGTCTTATCTATTGGCGATTTCGTCCCAATTCACATTCCAAGTGATATTCGGCATGCTAATTACATTGCCGGTTGCGAAATTGCATTATCTCTTATAGTTTCCGAGATATGGACTATCAATAATTTACACCTTAGGCTCTGCTTCTAACTTGGGCCCAATTTGTAAAATGGTCTTATCTATTGGCGATTTCGTTCCAATTCACATTCCAAGTAATATTCGGCATGCTAATTACATTGCCGGTTGCCAAATTGCATTATCTCTTATAGTTTCCGAGATATGGACTATCGATAATTTACACCTTAGGCTCTGCTTCTAACTTGGGCCCAAATTGTAAAATGGTCTTATCTATTGGCGATTTCGTTCCAATTCACATTCCAAGTAATATTCGGCATGCTAATTACATTGCCGGTTGCCAAATTGCATTATCTCTTATAGTTTCCGAGATATGGACTATCGATAATTTACACCTTAGGCTCTGCTTCTAACTTGGGCCCAAATTGTAAAATGGTCTTATCTATTGGCGATTTCGTTCCAATTCACATTCCAAGTAATATTCGGCATGCTAATTACATTGCCGGTTGCCAAATTGCATTATCTCTTATAGTTTCCGAGATATGGACTATCGATAATTTACACCTTAGGCTCTGCTTCTAACTTGGGCCCAAATTGTAAAATGGTCTTATCTATTGGCGATTTCGTTCCAATTCACATTCCAAGTAATATTCGGCATGCTATTTACATTGCCGGTTGCCAAATTGCATTATCTCTTATAGTTTCCGAGATATGGACTATCGATAATTTACACCTTAGGCTCTGCTTCTAACTTGGGCCCAAATTGTAAAATGGTCTTATCTATTGGCGATTTCGTTCCAATTCACATTCCAAGTAATATTCGGCATGCTAATTACATTGCCGGTTGCCAAATTGCATTATCTCTTATAGTTTCCGAGATATGGACTATCGATAATTTACACCTTAGGCTCTGCTTCTAACTTGGGCCCAAATTGTAAAATGGTCTTATCTATTGGCGATTTCGTTCCAATTCACATTCCAAGTAATATTCGGCATGCTAATTACATTGCCGGTTGCCAAATTGCATTATCTCTTATAGTTTCCGAGATATGGACTATCGATAATTTACACCTTAGGCTCTGCTTCTAACTTGGGCCCAAATTGTAAAATGGTCTTATCTATTGGCGATTTCGTCCCAATTCACATTCCAAGTGATATTCGGCATGCTAATTACATTGCCGGTTGCAAAATTGCATTATCTCTTATAGTTTCCGAGATATGGACTATCAATAATTTACACCTTAGGCTCTGCTTCTAACTTGGGCCCAATTTGTAAAATGGTCTTATCTATTGGCGATTTCGTTCCAATTCACATTCCAAGTAATATTCGGCATGTTAATTACATTGCCGGTTGTCAAATTGCATTATCTCTTATAGTTTCCGAGATATGGACTATCGATAATTTAAACCTTAGGCTCTGCTTCTAACTTGGGCCCAAATTGTAAAATGGTCTTACCTATTGGCGATTTCGTTCCAATTCACATTCCAAGTAATATTCGGCATGCTAATTACATTGCCGGTTGCCAAATTGCATTATCTCTTATAGTTTCCGAGATATGGACTATCGATAATTTACACCTTAGGCTCTGCTTCTAACTTGGGCCCAAATTGTAAAATGGTCTTATCTATTGGCGATTTCGTTCCAATTCACATTCCAAGTAATATTCGGCATGCTAATTACATTGCCGGTTGCCAAATTGCATTATCTCTTATAGTTTCCGAGATATGGACTATCGATAATTTACACCTTAGGCTCTGCTTCTAACTTGGGCCCAAATTGTAAAATGGTCTTATCTATTGGCGATTTCGTTCCAATTCACATTCCAAGTAATATTCGGCATGCTAATTACATTGCCGGTTGCCAAATTGCATTATCTCTTATAGTTTCCGAGATGTGGACTATCGATAATTTACACCATAGGCTCTGCTTCTAACTTGGGCCCAAATTGTAAAATGGTCTTATCTATTGGCGATTTCGTTCCAATTCACATTCCAAGGAATATTCGGCATGCTAATTACATTGCCGGTTGCCAAATTGCATTATCTCTTATAGTTTCCGAGATATGGACTATCGATAATTTACACCTTAGGCTCTGCTTCTAACTTGGGCCCAAATTGTAAAATGGTCTTATCTATTGGCGATTTCGTTCCAATTCACATTCCAAGTAATATTCGGCATGCTAATTACATTGCCGGTTGCCAAATTGCATTATCTCTTATAGTTTCCGAGATATGGACTATCGATAATTTACACCTTAGGCTCTGCTTCTAACTTGGGCCCAAATTGTAAAATGGTCTTATCTATTGGCGATTTCGTTCCAATTCACATTCCAAGTAATATTCGGCATGCTAATTACATTGCCGGTTGCCAAATTGCATTATCTCTTATAGTTTCCGAGATATGGACTATCGATAATTTACACCTTAGGCTCTGCTTCTAACTTGGGCCCAAATTGTAAAATGGTCTTATCTATTGGCGATTTCGTTCCAATTCACATTCCAAGTAATATTCGGCATGCTAATTACATTGCCGTTTGCCAAATTGAATTATCTCTTATAGTTTCCGAGATATGGACTATCGATAATTTACACCTTAGGCTCTGCTTCTAACTTGGGCCCAAATTGTAAAATGGTCTTACCTATTGGCGATTTCGTTCCAATTCACATTCCAAGTAATATTCGGCATGCTAATTACATTGCCGGTTGCCAAATTGCATTATCTCTTATAGTTTCCGAGATATGGACTATCGATAATTTACACCTTAGGCTCTGCTTCTAACTTGGGCCCAAATTGTAAAATGGTCTTATCTATTGGCGATTTCGTCCCAATTCACATTCCAAGTAATATTCGGCATGCTAATTACATTGCCGGTTGCCAAATTGCATTATCTCTTATAGTTTCCGAGATATGGACTATCGATAATTTACACCTTAGGCTCTGCTTCTAACTTGGGCCCAAATTGTAAAATGGTCTTATCTATTGGCGATTTCGTCCCAATTCACATTCCAAGTGATTTTCGGCATGCTAATTACATTGCCGGTTGCGAAATTGCATTATCTCTTATAGTTTCCGAGATATGGACTATCAATAATTTACACCTTAGGCTCTGCTTCTAACTTGGGCCCAAATTGTAAAATGGTCTTATCTATTGGCGATTTCGTTCCAATTCACATTCCAGGTAATATTCGGCATGCTAATTACATTGCCGGTTGCCAAATTGCATTATCTCTTATAGTTTCCGAGATATGGACTATCGATAATTTACACCTTAGGCTCTGCTTCTAACTTGGGCCCAAATTGTAAAATGGCCTTATCTATTGGCGATTTCGTTCCAATTCACATTCCAAGTAATATTCGGCATGCTAATTACATTGCCGGTTGCCAAATTGCATTATCTCTTATAGTTTCCGAGATATGGACTATCGATAATTTACACCTTAGGCTCTGCTTCTAACTTGGGCCCAAATTGTAAAATGGCCTTATCTATTGGCGATTTCGTCCCAATTCACATTCCAAGTGATATTCGGCATGCTAATTACATTGCCGGTTGCGAAATTGCATTATCTCTTATAGTTTCCGAGATATGGACTATCAATAATTTACACCTTAGGCTCTGCTTCTAACTTGGGCCCAATTTGTAAAATGGTCTTATCTATTGGCGATTTCGTTCCAATTCACATTCCAAGTAATATTCGGCATGCTAATTACATTGCCGGTTGCCAAATTGCATTATCCCTTATAGTTTCCGAGATATGGACTATCGATAATTTACACCTTAGGCTCTGCTTCTAACTTGGGCCCAAATTGTAAAATGGTCTTATCTATTGGCGATTTCGTTCCAATTCACATTCCAAGTAATATTCGGCATGCTAATTACATTGCCGGTTGCCAAATTGCATTATCTCTTATAGTTTCCGAGATATGGACTATCGATAATTTACACCATAGGCTCTGCTTCTAACTTGGGCCCAAATTGTAAAATGGTCTTATCTATTGGCGATTTCGTTCCAATTCACATTCCAAGTAATATTCGGCATGCTAATTACATTGCCGGTTGCCAAATTGCATTATCTCTTATAGTTTCCGAGATATGGACTATCGATAATTTACACCTTAGGCTCTGCTTCTAACTTGGGCCCAAATTGTAAAATGGTCTTATCTATTGGCGATTTCGTTCCAATTCACATTCCAAGTAATATTCGGCATGCTAATTACATTGCCGGTTGCCAAATTGCATTATCTCTTATAGTTTCCGAGATATGGACTATCGATAATTTACACCTTAGGCTCTGCTTCTAACTTGGGCCCAAATTGTAAAATGGTCTTATCTATTGGCGATTTCGTTCCAATTCACATTCCAAGTAATATTCGGCATGCTAATTACATTGCCGGTTGCCAAATTGCATTATCTCTTATAGTTTCCGAGATATGGACTATCGATAATTTACACCTTAGGCTCTGCTTCTAACTTGGGCCCAAATTGTAAAATGGTCTTATCTATTGGCGATTTCGTTCCAATTCACATTCCAAGTAATATTCGGCATGCTAATTACATTGCCGGTTGCCAAATTGCATTATCTCTTATAGTTTCCGAGATATGGACTATCGATAATTTACACCTTAGGCTCTGCTTCTAACTTGGGCCCAAATTGTAAAGTGGTCTTATCTATTGGCGATTTCGTTCCAATTCACACTCCAAGTAATATTCGGCATGCTAATTACATTGCCGGTTGCGAAATTGCATTATCTCTTATAGTTTCCGAGATATGGACTATCGATAATTTACACCTTAGGCTCTGCTTCTAACTTGGGCCCAAATTGTAAAATGGTCTTATCTATTGGCGATTTCGTTCCAATTCACACTCCAAGTAATATTCGGCATGCTAATTACATTGCCGGTTGCCAAATTGCATTATCTCTTATAGTTTCCGAGATATGGACTATCGATAATTTACACCTTAGGCTCTGCTTCTAACTTGGGCCCAAATTGTAAAATGGTCTTATCTATTGGCGATTTCGTTCCAATTCACACCCCAAGTAATATTCGGCATGCTAATTACATTGCCGGTTGCGAAATTGCATTATCTCTTATAGTTTCCGAGATATGGACTATCGATAATTTACACCTTAGGCTCTGCTTCTAACTTGGGCCCAAATTGTAAAATGGTCTTATCTATTGGCGATTTCGTTCCAATTCACATTCCAAGTAATATTCGGCATGCTAATTACATTGCCGGTTGCCAAATTGCATTATCTCTTATAGTTTCCGAGATATGGACTATCGATAATTTACACCTTAGGCTCTGCTTCTAACTTGGGCCCAAATTGTAAAATGGTCTTATCTATTGGCGATTTCGTTCCAATTCACATTCCAAGTAATATTCGGCATGCTAATTACATTGCCGGTTGCCAAATTGCATTATCTCTTATAGTTTCCGAGATATGGACTATCGATAATTTACACCTTAGGCTCTGCTTCTAACTTGGGCCCAAAATGTAAAATGGTCTTATCTATTGGCGATTTCGTCCCAATTCACATTCCAAGTGATATTCAGCATGCTAATTACATTGCCGGTTGCGAAATTGCATTATCTCTTATAGTTTCCGAGATATGGACTATCAATAATTTACACCTTAGGCTCTGCTTCTAACTTGGGCCCAATTTGTAAAATGGTCTTATCTATTGGCGATTTCGTTCCAATTCACATTCCAAGTAATATTCGGCATGCTAATTACATTGCCGGTTGCCAAATTGCATTATCTCTTATAGTTTCCGAGATATGGACTATCGATAATTTACACCTTAGGCTCTGCTTCTAACTTGGGCCCAAATTGTAAAATGGTCTTATCTATTGGCGATTTCGTTCCAATTCACATTCCAAGTAATATTCGGCATGCTAATTACATTGCCGGTTGCCAAATTGCATTATCTCTTATAGTTTCCGAGATATGGACTATCGATAATTTACACCTTAGGCTCTGCTTCTAACTTGGGCCCAAATTGTAAAATGGTCTTATCTATTGGCGATTTCGTTCCAATTCACATTCCAAGTAATATTCGGCATGCTAATTACATTGCCGGTTGCCAAATTGCATTATCTCTTATAGTTTCCGAGATATGGACTATCGATAATTTACACCTTAGGCTCTGCTTCTAACTTGGGCCCAAATTGTAAAATGGTCTTATCTATTGGCGATTTCGTTCCAATTCACATTCCAAGATATTCGGCAATCTATTTACATTGCCGGTTGCCAAATTGCATTATCTCTTATAGTTTCCGAAATATGGACTATCGATAATTTACACCTTAGGCTCTGCTTCTAACTTGGGCCCAAATTGTAAAATGGTCTTATCTATTGGCGATTTCGTTCCAATTCACACTCCAAGTAATATTCGGCATGCTAATTACATTGCCGGTTGCGAAATTGCATTATCTCTTATAGTTTCCGAGATATGGACTATCGATAATTTACACCTTAGGCTCTGCTTCTAACTTGGGCCCAAATTGTAAAATGGTCTTATCTATTGGCGATTTCGTTCCAATTCACATTCCAAGTAATATTCGGCATGCTAATTACATTGCCGGTTGCCAAATTGCATTATCTCTTATAGTTTCCGAGATATGGACTATCGATAATTTACACCTTAGGCTCTGCTTCTAACTTGGGCCCAAATTGTAAAATGGTCTTATCTATTGGCGATTTCGTTCCAATTCACATTCCAAGTAATATTCGGCATGCTAATTACATTGCCGGTTGCCAAATTGCATTATCTCTTATAGTTTCCGAGATATGGACTATCGATAATTTACACCTTAGGCTCTGCTTCTAACTTGGGCCCAAATTGTAAAATGGTCTTATCTATTGGCGATTTCGTCCCAATTCACATTCCAAGTGATATTCGGCATGCTAATTACATTGCCGGTTGCGAAATTGCATTATCTCTTATAGTTTCCGAGATATGGACTATCAATAATTTACACCTTAGGCTCTGCTTCTAACTTGGGCCCAATTTGTAAAATGGTCTTATCTATTGGCGATTTCGTTCCAATTCACATTCCAAGTAATATTCGGCATGCTAATTACATTGCCGGTTGCCAAATTGCATTATCTCTTATAGTTTCCGAGATATGGACTATCGATAATTTACACCTTAGGCTCTGCTTCTAACTTGGGCCCAAATTGTAAAATGGTCTTATCTATTGGCGATTTCGTTCCAATTCACATTCCAAGTAATATTCGGCATGCTAATTACATTGCCGGTTGCCAAATTGCATTATCTCTTATAGTTTCCGAGATATGGACTATCGATAATTTACACCTTAGGCTCTGCTTCTAACTTGGGCCCAAATTGTAAAATGGTCTTATCTATTGGCGATTTCGTTCCAATTCACATTCCAAGTAATATTCGGCATGCTAATTACATTGCCGGTTGCCAAATTGCATTATCTCTTATAGTTTCCGAGATATGGACTATCGATAATTTACACCATAGGCTCTGTTTCTAACTTGGGCCCAAATTGTAAAATGGTCTTATCTATTGGCGATTTCGTTCCAATTCACATTCCAAGTAATATTCGGCATGCTAATTACATTGCCGGTTGCCAAATTGCATTATCTCTTATAGTTTCCGAGATATGGACTATCGATAATTTACACCTTAGGCTCTGCTTCTAACTTGCTCCCAAATTGTAAAATGGTCATATCTATTGGCGATTTCGTTCCAATTCACATTCCAAGTAATATTCGGCATGCTAATTACATTGCCGGTTGCCAAATTGCATTATCTCTTATAGTTTCCGAGATATGGACTATCGATAATTTACACCTTAGGCTCTGCTTCTAACTTGGGCCCAAATTGTAAAATGGTCTTATCTATTGGCGATTTCGTTCCAATTCACATTCCAAGTAATATTCGGCATGCTAATTACATTGCCGGTTGCCAAATTGAATTATCTCTTATAGTTTCCGAGATATGGACTATCGATAATTTAAACCTTAGGCTCTGCTTCTAACTTGGGCCCAAATTGTAAAATGGTCTTACCTATTGGCGATTTCGTTCCAATTCACATTCCAAGTAATATTCGGCATGCTAATTACATTGCCGGTTGCCAAATTGCATTATCTCTTATAGTTTCCGAGATATGGACTATCGATAATTTACACCTTCGGCTCTGCTTCTAACTTGGGCCCAAATTGTAAAATGGTCTTATCTATTGGCGATTTCGTTCCAATTCACATTCCAAGTAATATTCGGCATGCTAATTACATTGCCGGTTGCCAAATTGCATTATCTCTTATAGTTTCCGAGATATGGACTATCGATAATTTACACCTTAGGCTCTGCTTCTAACTTGGGCCCAAATTGTAAAATGGTCTTATCTATTGGCGATTTCGTTCCAATTCACATTCCAAGTAATATTCGGCATGCTAATTACATTGCCGGTTGCCAAATTGCATTATCTCTTATAGTTTCCGAGATATGGACTATCGATAATTTACACCTTAGGCTCTGCTTCTAACTTGGGCCCAAATTGTAAAATGGTCTTATCTATTGGCGATTTCGTCCCAATTCACATTCCAAGTGATATTCGGCATGCTAATTACATTGCCGGTTGCGAAATTGCATTATCTCTTATAGTTTCCGAGATATGGACTATCAATAATTTTCACCTTAGGCTCTGCTTCTAACTTGGGCCCAATTTGTAAAATGGTCTTATCTATTGGCGATTTCGTTCCAATTCACATTCCAAGTAATATTCGGCATGCTAATTACATTGCCGGTTGCCAAATTGCATTATCTCTTATAGTTTCCGAGATATGGACTATCGATAATTTACACCTTAGGCTCTGCTTCTAACTTGGGCCCAAATTGTAAAATGGTCTTATCTATTGGCGATTTCGTTCCAATTCACATTCCAAGTAATATTCGGCATGCTAATTACATTGCCGGTTGCCAAATTGCATTATCTCTTATAGTTTCCGAGATATGGACTATCGATAATTTACACCTTAGGCTCTGCTTCTAACTTGGGCCCAAATTGTAAAATGGTCTTATCTATTGGCGATTTCGTCCCAATTCACATTCCAAGTGATATTCGGCATGCTAATTACATTGCCGGTTGCGAAATTGCATTATCTCTTATAGTTTCCGAGATATGGACTATCAATAATTTTCACCTTAGGCTCTGCTTCTAACTTGGGCCCAATTTGTAAAATGGTCTTATCTATTGGCGATTTCGTTCCAATTCACATTCCAAGTAATATTCGGCATGCTAATTACATTGCCGGTTGCCAAATTGCATTATCTCTTATAGTTTCCGAGATATGGACTATCGATAATTTAAACCATAGGCTCTGCTTCTAACTTGGGCCCAAATTGTAAAATGGTCTTATCTATTGGCGATTTCGTTCCAATTCACATTCCAAGTAATATTCGGCATGCTAATTACATTGCCGGATGCCAAATTGCATTATCTCTTATAGTTTCCGAGATATGGACTATCGATAATTTACACCTTAGGCTCTGCTTCTAACTTGGGCCCAAATTGTAAAATGGTCTTACCTATTGGCGATTTCGTTCCAATTCACATTCCAAGTAATATTAGGCATGCTAATTACATTGCCGGTTGCCAAATTGCATTATCTCTTATAGTTTCCGAGATATGGACTATCGATAATTTACACCTTAGGCTCTGCTTCTAACTTGGGCCCAAATTGTAAAATGGTCTTACCTATTGGCGATTTCGTTCCAATTCACATTCCAAGTAATATTCGGCATGCTAATTACATTGCCGGTTGCCAAATTGCATTATCTCTTATAGTTTCCGAGATATGGACTATCGATAATTTACACCTTAGGCTCTGCTTCTAACTTGGGCCCAAATTGTAAAATGGTCTTATCTATTGGCGATTTCGTCCCAATTCACATTCCAAGTGATATTCGGCATGCTAATTACTTGCCGGTTGCGAAATTGCATTATCTCTTATAGTTTCCGAGATATGGACTATCCATAATTTACACCTTAGGCTCTGCTTCTAACTTGGGCCCAAATTGTAAAATGGTCTTATCTATTGGCGATTTCGTTCCAATTCACATTCCAAGTAATATTCGGCATGCTAATTACATTGCCGGTTGCCAAATTGCATTATCTCTTATAGTTTCCGAGATATGGACTATCGATAATTTACACCTTAGGCTCTGCTTCTAACTTGGGCCCAAATTGTAAAATGGTCTTATCTATTGGCGATTTCGTTCCAATTCACACTCCAAGTAATATTCGGCATGCTAATTACATTGCCGGTTGCGAAATTGCATTATCTCTTATAGTTTCCGAGATATGGACTATCGATAATTTACACCTTAGGCTCTGCTTCTAACTTGGGCCCAAATTGTAAAATGGTCTTATCTATTGGCGATTTCGTTCCAATTCACATTCCAAGTAATATTCGGCATGCTAATTACATTGCCGGTTGCCAAATTGCATTATCTCTTATAGTTTCCGAGATATGGACTATCGATAATTTACACCTTAGGCTCTGCTTCTAACTTGGGCCCAAATTGTAAAATGGTCTTATCTATTGGCGATTTCGTTCCAATTCACATTCCAAGTAATATTCGGCATGCTAATTACATTGCCGGTTGCCAAATTGCATTATCTCTTATAGTTTCCGAGATATGGACTATCGATAATTTACACCTTAGGCTCTGCTTCTAACTTGGGCCCAAATTGTAAAATGGTCTTATCTATTGGCGATTTCGTTCCAATTCACACTCCAAGTAATATTCGGCATGCTAATTACATTGCCGGTTGCGAAATTGCATTATCTCTTATAGTTTCCGAGATATGGACTATCGATAATTTACACCTTAGGCTCTGCTTCTAACTTGGGCCCAAATTGTAAAATGGTCTTATCTATTGGCGATTTCGTTCCAATTCACATTCCAAGTAATATTCGGCATGCTAATTACATTGCCGGTTGCCAAATTGTATTATCTCTTATAGTTTCCGAGATATGGACTATCGATAATTTACACCTTAGGCTCTGCTTCTAACTTGGGCCCAAATTGTAAAATGGTCTTATCTATTGGCGATTTCGTTCCAATTCACACTCCAAGTAATATTCGGCATGCTAATTACATTGCCGGTTGCGAAATTGCATTATCTCTTATAGTTTCCGAGATATGGACTATCGATAATTTACACCTTAGGCTCTGCTTCTAACTTGGGCCCAAATTGTAAAATGGTTTTATCTATTGGCGATTTCGTTCCAATTCACATTCCAAGTAATATTCGGCATGCTAATTACATTGCCGGTTGCCAAATTGCATTATCTCTTATAGTTTCCGAGATATGGACTATCGATAATTTACACCTTAGGCTCTGCTTCTAACTTGGGCCCAAATTGTAAAATGGTCTTATCTATTGGCGATTTCGTTCCAATTCACATTCCAAGTAATATTCGGCATGCTAATTACATTGCCGGTTGCCAAATTGCATTATCTCTTATAGTTTCCGAGATATGGACTATCGATAATTTACACCTTAGGCTCTGCTTCTAACTTGGGCCCAAATTGTAAAATGGTCTTATCTATTGGCGATTTCGTCCCAATTCACATTCCAAGTGATATTCGGCATGCTAATTACATTGCCGGTTGCGAAATTGCATTATCTCTTATAGTTTCCGAGATATGGACTATCAATAATTTTCACCTTAGGCTCTGCTTCTAACTTGGGCCCAATTTGTAAAATGGTCTTATCTATTGGCGATTTCGTTCCAATTCACATTCCAAGTAATATTCGGCATGCTAATTACATTGCCGGTTGCCAAATTGCATTATCTCTTATAGTTTCCGAGATATGGACTATCGATTATTTACACCTTAGGCTCTGCTTCTAACTTGGGCCCAAATTGTAAAATGGTCTTATCTATTGGCGATTTCGTTCCAATTCACATTCCAAGTAATATTCGGCATGCTAATTACATTGCCGGTTGCCAAATTGCATTATCTCTTATAGTTTCCGAGATATGGACTATCGATAATTTACACCTTAGGCTCTGCTTCTAACTTGGGCCCAAATTGTAAAATGGTCTTATCTATTGGCGATTTCGTTGCAATTCACATTCCAAGTAATATTCGGCATGCTAATTACATTGCCGGTTGCCAAATTGCATTATCTCTTATAGTTTCCGAGATATGGACTATCGATAATTTACACCTTAGGCTCTGCTTCTAACTTGGGCCCAAATTGTAAAATGGTCTTATCTATTGGCGATTTCGTTCCAATTCACATTCCAAGTAATATTCGGCATGCTATTTACATTGCCGGTTGCCAAATTGCATTATCTCTTATAGTTTCCGAGATATGGACTATCGATAATTTACACCTTAGGCTCTGCTTCTAACTTGGGCCCAAATTGTAAAATGGTCTTATCTATTGGCGATTTCGTTCCAATTCACACTCCAAGTAATATTCGGCATGCTAATTACATTGCCGTTTGCGAAATTGCATTATCTCTTATAGTTTCCGAGATATGGACTATCGATAATTTACACCTTAGGCTCTGCTTCTAACTTGGGCCCAAATTGTAAAATGGTCTTATCTATTGGCGATTTCGTTCCAATTCACATTCCAAGTAATATTCGGCATGCTAATTACATTGCCGGTTGCCAAATTGCATTATCTCTTATAGTTTCCGAGATATGGACTATCGATAATTTACACCTTAGGCTCTGCTTCTAACTTGGGCCCAAATTGTAAAATGGTCTTATCTATTGGCGATTTCGTTCCAATTCACATTCCAAGTAATATTCGGCATGCTAATTACATTGCAGGTTGCCAAATTGCATTATCTCTTATAGTTTCCGAGATATGGACTATCGATAATTTACACCTTAGGCTCTGCTTCTAACTTGGGCCCAAATTGTAAAATGGTCTTATCTATTGGCGATTTCGTTCCAATTCACATTCCAAGTAATATTCGGCATGCTAATTACATTGCCGGTTGCCAAATTGCATTATCTCTTATAGTTTCCGAGATATGGACTATCGATAATTTACACCTTAGGCTCTGCTTCTAACTTGGGCCCAAATTGTAAAATGGTCTTATCTATTGGCGATTTCGTTCCAATTCACATTCCAAGTAATATTCGGCATGCTAATTACATTGCCGGTTGCCAAATTGCATTATCTCTTATAGTTTCCGAGATATGGACTATCGATAATTTACACCTTAGGCTCTGCTTCTAACTTGGGCCCAAATTGTAAAATGGTCTTATCTATTGGCGATTTCGTTCCAATTCACACTCCAAGTAATATTCGGCATGCTAATTACATTGCCGGTTGCGAAATTGCATTATCTCTTATAGTTTCCGAGATATGGACTATCGATAATTTACACCTTAGGCTCTGCTTCTAACTTGGGCCCAAATTGTAAAATGGTCTTTTCTATTGGCGATTTCGTTCCAATTCACACTCCAAGTAATATTCGGCATGCTAATTACATTGCCGGTTGCCAAATTGCATTATCTCTTATAGTTTCCGAGATATGGACTATCGATAATTTACACCTTAGGCTCTGCTTCTAACTTGGGCCCAAATTGTAAAATGGTTTTATCTATTGGCGATTTCGTTCCAATTCACACCCCAAGTAATATTCGGCATGCTAATTACATTGCCGGTTGCGAAATTGCATTATCTCTTATAGTTTCCGAGATATGGACTATCGATAATTTACACCTTAGGCTCTGCTTCTAACTTGGGCCCAAATTGTAAAATGGTCTTATCTATTGGCGATTTCGTTCCAATTCACATTCCAAGTAATATTCGGCATGCTAATTACATTGCCGGTTGCCAAATTGCATTATCTCTTATAGTTTCCGAGATATGGACTATCGATAATTTACACCTTAGGCTCTGCTTCTAACTTGGGCCCAAATTGTAAAATGTTCTTATCTATTGGCGATTTCGTTCCAATTCACATTCCAAGTAATATTCGGCATGCTAATTACATTGCCGGTTGCCAAATTGCATTATCTCTTATAGTTTCCGAGATATGGACTATCGATAATTTACACCTTAGGCTCTGCTTCTAACTTGGGCCCAAATTGTAAAATGGTCTTATCTATTGGCGATTTCGTCCCAATTCACATTCCAAGTGATATTCGGCATGCTAATTACATTGCCGGTTGCGAAATTGCATTATCTCTTATAGTTTCCGAGATATGGACTATCAATAATTTACACCTTAGGCTCTGCTTCTAACTTGGGCCCAATTTGTAAAATGGTCTTATCTATTGGCGATTTCGTTCCAATTCACATTCCAAGTAATATTCGGCATGCTAATTACATTGCCGGTTGCCAAATTGCATTATCTCTTATAGTTTCCGAGATATGGACTATCGATAATTTACACCTTAGGCTCTGCTTCTAACTTGGGCCCAAATTGTAAAATGGTCTTATCTATTGGCGATTTCGTTCCAATTCACATTCCAAGTAATATTCGGCATGCTAATTACATTGCCGGTTGCCAAATTGCATTATCTCTTATAGTTTCCGAGATATGGACTATCGATAATTTACACCTTAGGCTCTGCTTCTAACTTGGGCCCAAATTGTAAAATGGTCTTATCTATTGGCGATTTCGTTCCAATTCACATTCCAAGTAATATTCGGCATGCTATTTACATTGCCGGTTGCCAAATTGCATTATCTCTTATAGTTTCCGAGATATGGACTATCGATAATTTACACCTTAGGCTCTGCTTCTAACTTGGGCCCAAATTGTAAAATGGTCTTATCTATTGGCGATTTCGTTCCAATTCACACTCCAAGTAATATTTGGCATGCTAATTACATTGCCGGTTGCGAAATTGCATTATCTCTTATAGTTTCCGAGATATGGACTATCGATAATTTACACCTTAGGCTCTGCTTCTAACTTGGGCCCAAATTGTAAAATGGTCTTATCTATTGGCGATTTCGTTCCAATTCACATTCCAAGTAATATTCGGCATGCTAATTACATTGCCGGTTGCCAAATTGCATTATCTCTTATAGTTTCCGAGATATGGACTATCGATAATTTACACCTTAGGCTCTGCTTCTAACTTGGGCCCAAATTGTAAAATGGTCTTATCTATTGGCGATTTCGTTCCAATTCACATTCCAAGTAATATTCGGCATGCTAATTACATTGCCGGTTGCCAAATTGCATTATCTCTTATAGTTTCCGAGATATGGACTATCGATAATTTACACCTTAGGCTCTGCTTCTAACTTGGGCCCAAATTGTAAAATGGTCTTATCTATTGGCGATTTCGTCCCAATTCACATTCCAAGTGATATTCGGCATGCTAATTACATTGCCGGTTGCAAAATTGCATTATCTCTTATAGTTTCCGAGATATGGACTATCAATAATTTACACCTTAGGCTCTGCTTCTAACTTGGGCCCAATTTGTAAAATGGTCTTATCTATTGGCGATTTCGTTCCAATTCACATTCCAAGTAATATTCGGCATGCTAATTACATTGCCGGTTGTCAAATTGCATTATCTCTTATAGTTTCCGAGATATGGACTATCGATAATTTAAACCTTAGGCTCTGCTTCTAACTTGGGCCCAAATTGTAAAATGGTCTTACCTATTGGCGATTTCGTTCCAATTCACATTCCAAGTAATATTCGGCATGCTAATTACATTGCCGGTTGCCAAATTGCATTATCTCTTATAGTTTCCGAGATATGGACTATCGATAATTTACACCTTAGGCTCTGCTTCTAACTTGGGCCCAAATTGTAAAATGGTCTTATCTATTGGCGATTTCGTTCCAATTCACATTCCAAGTAATATTCGGCATGCTAATTACATTGCCGGTTGCCAAATTGCATTATCTCTTATAGTTTCCGAGATATGGACTATCGATAATTTACACCTTAGGCTCTGCTTCTAACTTGGGCCCAAATTGTAAAATGGTCTTATCTATTGGCGATTTCGTTCCAATTCACATTCCAAGTAATATTCGGCATGCTAATTACATTGCCGGTTGCCAAATTGCATTATCTCTTATAGTTTCCGAGATGTGGACTATCGATAATTTACACCATAGGCTCTGCTTCTAACTTGGGCCCAAATTGTAAAATGGTCTTATCTATTGGCGATTTCGTTCCAATTCACATTCCAAGGAATATTCGGCATGCTAATTACATTGCCGGTTGCCAAATTGCATTATCTCTTATAGTTTCCGAGATATGGACTATCGATAATTTACACCTTAGGCTCTGCTTCTAACTTGGGCCCAAATTGTAAAATGGTCTTATCTATTGGCGATTTCGTTCCAATTCACATTCCAAGTAATATTCGGCATGCTAATTACATTGCCGGTTGCCAAATTGCATTATCTCTTATAGTTTCCGAGATATGGACTATCGATAATTTACACCTTAGGCTCTGCTTCTAACTTGGGCCCAAATTGTAAAATGGTCTTATCTATTGGCGATTTCGTTCCAATTCACATTCCAAGTAATATTCGGCATGCTAATTACATTGCCGGTTGCCAAATTGCATTATCTCTTATAGTTTCCGAGATATGGACTATCGATAATTTACACCTTAGGCTCTGCTTCTAACTTGGGCCCAAATTGTAAAATGGTCTTATCTATTGGCGATTTCGTTCCAATTCACATTCCAAGTAATATTCGGCATGCTAATTACATTGCCGTTTGCCAAATTGAATTATCTCTTATAGTTTCCGAGATATGGACTATCGATAATTTACACCTTAGGCTCTGCTTCTAACTTGGGCCCAAATTGTAAAATGGTCTTACCTATTGGCGATTTCGTTCCAATTCACATTCCAAGTAATATTCGGCATGCTAATTACATTGCCGGTTGCCAAATTGCATTATCTCTTATAGTTTCCGAGATATGGACTATCGATAATTTACACCTTAGGCTCTGCTTCTAACTTGGGCCCAAATTGTAAAATGGTCTTATCTATTGGCGATTTCGTCCCAATTCACATTCCAAGTAATATTCGGCATGCTAATTACATTGCCGGTTGCCAAATTGCATTATCTCTTATAGTTTCCGAGATATGGACTATCGATAATTTACACCTTAGGCTCTGCTTCTAACTTGGGCCCAAATTGTAAAATGGTCTTATCTATTGGCGATTTCGTCCCAATTCACATTCCAAGTGATTTTCGGCATGCTAATTACATTGCCGGTTGCGAAATTGCATTATCTCTTATAGTTTCCGAGATATGGACTATCAATAATTTACACCTTAGGCTCTGCTTCTAACTTGGGCCCAAATTGTAAAATGGTCTTATCTATTGGCGATTTCGTTCCAATTCACATTCCAGGTAATATTCGGCATGCTAATTACATTGCCGGTTGCCAAATTGCATTATCTCTTATAGTTTCCGAGATATGGACTATCGATAATTTACACCTTAGGCTCTGCTTCTAACTTGGGCCCAAATTGTAAAATGGCCTTATCTATTGGCGATTTCGTTCCAATTCACATTCCAAGTAATATTCGGCATGCTAATTACATTGCCGGTTGCCAAATTGCATTATCTCTTATAGTTTCCGAGATATGGACTATCGATAATTTACACCTTAGGCTCTGCTTCTAACTTGGGCCCAAATTGTAAAATGGCCTTATCTATTGGCGATTTCGTCCCAATTCACATTCCAAGTGATATTCGGCATGCTAATTACATTGCCGGTTGCGAAATTGCATTATCTCTTATAGTTTCCGAGATATGGACTATCAATAATTTACACCTTAGGCTCTGCTTCTAACTTGGGCCCAATTTGTAAAATGGTCTTATCTATTGGCGATTTCGTTCCAATTCACATTCCAAGTAATATTCGGCATGCTAATTACATTGCCGGTTGCCAAATTGCATTATCCCTTATAGTTTCCGAGATATGGACTATCGATAATTTACACCTTAGGCTCTGCTTCTAACTTGGGCCCAAATTGTAAAATGGTCTTATCTATTGGCGATTTCGTTCCAATTCACATTCCAAGTAATATTCGGCATGCTAATTACATTGCCGGTTGCCAAATTGCATTATCTCTTATAGTTTCCGAGATATGGACTATCGATAATTTACACCATAGGCTCTGCTTCTAACTTGGGCCCAAATTGTAAAATGGTCTTATCTATTGGCGATTTCGTTCCAATTCACATTCCAAGTAATATTCGGCATGCTAATTACATTGCCGGTTGCCAAATTGCATTATCTCTTATAGTTTCCGAGATATGGACTATCGATAATTTACACCTTATTCTCTGCTTCTAACTTGGGCCCAAATTGTAAAATGGTCTTATCTATTGGCGATTTCGTTCCAATTCACATTCCAAGTAATATTCGGCATGCTAATTACATTGCCGGTTGCCAAATTGCATTATCTCTTATAGTTTCCGAGATATGGACTATCGATAATTTACACCTTAGGCTCTGCTTCTAACTTGGGCCCAAATTGTAAAATGGTCTTATCTATTGGCGATTTCGTTCCAATTCACATTCCAAGTAATATTCGGCATGCTAATTACATTGCCGGTTGCCAAATTGCATTATCTCTTATAGTTTCCGAGATATGGACTATCGATAATTTACACCTTAGGCTCTGCTTCTAACTTGGGCCCAAATTGTAAAATGGTCTTATCTATTGGCGATTTCGTTCCAATTCACATTCCAAGTAATATTCGGCATGCTAATTACATTGCCGGTTGCCAAATTGCATTATCTCTTATAGTTTCAGAGATATGGACTATCGATAATTTACACCTTAGGCTCTGCTTCTAACTTGGGCCCAAATTGTAAAATGGTCTTATCTATTGGCGACTTCGTTCCAATTCACACTCCAAGTAATATTCGGCATGCTAATTACATTGCCGGTTGCGAAATTGCATTATCTCTTATAGTTTCCGAGATATGGACTATCGATAATTTACACCTTAGGCTCTGCTTCTAACTTGGGCCCAAATTGTAAAATGGTCTTATCTATTGGCGATTTCGTTCCAATTCACACTCCAAGTAATATTCGGCATGCTAATTACATTGCCGGTTGCCAAATTGCATTATCTCTTATAGTTTCCGAGATATGGACTATCGATAATTTACACCTTAGGCTCTGCTTCTAACTTGGGCCCAAATTGTAAAATGGTCTTATCTATTGGCGATTTCGTTCCAATTCACACCCCAAGTAATATTCGGCATGCTAATTACATTGCCGGTTGCGAAATTGCATTATCTCTTATAGTTTCCGAGATATGGACTATCGATAATTTACACCTTAGGCTCTGCTTCTAACTTGGGCCCAAATTGTAAAATGGTCTTATCTATTGGCGATTTCGTTCCAATTCACATTCCAAGTAATATTCGGCATGCTAATTACATTGCCGGTTGCCAAATTGCATTATCTCTTATAGTTTCCGAGATATGGACTATCGATAATTTACACCTTAGGCTCTGCTTCTAACTTGGGCCCAAATTGTAAAATGGTCTTATCTATTGGCGATTTCGTTCCAATTCACATTCCAAGTAATATTCGGCATGCTAATTACATTGCCGGTTGCCAAATTGCATTATCTCTTATAGTTTCCGAGATATGGACTATCGATAATTTACACCTTAGGCTCTGCTTCTAACTTGGGCCCAAAATGTAAAATGGTCTTATCTATTGGCGATTTCGTCCCAATTCACATTCCAAGTGATATTCGGCATGCTAATTACATTGCCGGTTGCGAAATTGCATTATCTCTTATAGTTTCCGAGATATGGACTATCAATAATTTACACCTTAGGCTCTGCTTCTAACTTGGGCCCAATTTGTAAAATGGTCTTATCTATTGGCGATTTCGTTCCAATTCACATTCCAAGTAATATTCGGCATGCTAATTACATTGCCGGTTGCCAAATTGCATTATCTCTTATAGTTTCCGAGATATGGACTATCGATAATTTACACCTTAGGCTCTGCTTCTAACTTGGGCCCAAATTGTAAAATGGTCTTATCTATTGGCGATTTCGTTCCAATTCACATTCCAAGTAATATTCGGCATGCTAATTACATTGCCGGTTGCCAAATTGCATTATCTCTTATAGTTTCCGAGATATGGACTATCGATAATTTACACCTTAGGCTCTGCTTCTAACTTGGGCCCAAATTGTAAAATGGTCTTATCTATTGGCGATTTCGTTCCAATTCACATTCCAAGTAATATTCGGCATGCTAATTACATTGCCGGTTGCCAAATTGCATTATCTCTTATAGTTTCCGAGATATGGACTATCGATAATTTACACCTTAGGCTCTGCTTCTAACTTGGGCCCAAATTGTAAAATGGTCTTATCTATTGGCGATTTCGTTCCAATTCACATTCCAAGTAATATTCGGCAATCTATTTACATTGCCGGTTGCCAAATTGCATTATCTCTTATAGTTTCCGAGATATGGACTATCGATAATTTACACCTTAGGCTCTGCTTCTAACTTGGGCCCAAATTGTAAAATGGTCTTATCTATTGGCGATTTCGTTCCAATTCACACTCCAAGTAATATTCGGCATGCTAATTACATTGCCGGTTGCGAAATTGCATTATTTCTTATAGTTTCCGAGATATGGACTATCGATAATTTACACCTTAGGCTCTGCTTCTAACTTGGGCCCAAATTGTAAAATGGTCTTATCTATTGGCGATTTCGTTCCAATTCACATTCCAAGTAATATTCGGCATGCTAATTACATTGCCGGTTGCCAAATTGCATTATCTCTTATAGTTTCCGAGATATGGACTATCGATAATTTACACCTTAGGCTCTGCTTCTAACTTGGGCCCAAATTGTAAAATGGTCTTATCTATTGGCGATTTCGTTCCAATTCACATTCCAAGTAATATTCGGCATGCTAATTACATTGCCGGTTGCCAAATTGCATTATCTCTTATAGTTTCCGAGATATGGACTATCGATAATTTACACCTTAGGCTCTGCTTCTAACTTGGGCCCAAATTGTAAAATGGCCTTATCTATTGGCGATTTCGTCCCAATTCACATTCCAAGTGATATTCGGCATGCTAATTACATTGCCGGTTGCGAAATTGCATTATCTCTTATAGTTTCCGAGATATGGACTATCAATAATTTACACCTTAGGCTCTGCTTCTAACTTGGGCCCAATTTGTAAAATGGTCTTATCTATTGGCGATTTCGTTCCAATTCACATTCCAAGTAATATTCGGCATGCTAATTACATTGCCGGTTGCCAAATTGCATTATCCCTTATAGTTTCCGAGATATGGACTATCGATAATTTACACCTTAGGCTCTGCTTCTAACTTGGGCCCAAATTGTAAAATGGTCTTATCTATTGGCGATTTCGTTCCAATTCACATTCCAAGTAATATTCGGCATGCTAATTACATTGCCGGTTGCCAAATTGCATTATCTCTTATAGTTTCCGAGATATGGACTATCGATAATTTACACCATAGGCTCTGCTTCTAACTTGGGCCCAAATTGTAAAATGGTCTTATCTATTGGCGATTTCGTTCCAATTCACATTCCAAGTAATATTCGGCATGCTAATTACATTGCCGGTTGCCAAATTGCATTATCTCTTATAGTTTCCGAGATATGGACTATCGATAATTTACACCTTATTCTCTGCTTCTAACTTGGGCCCAAATTGTAAAATGGTCTTATCTATTGGCGATTTCGTTCCAATTCACATTCCAAGTAATATTCGGCATGCTAATTACATTGCCGGTTGCCAAATTGCATTATCTCTTATAGTTTCCGAGATATGGACTATCGATAATTTACACCTTAGGCTCTGCTTCTAACTTGGGCCCAAATTGTAAAATGGTCTTATCTATTGGCGATTTCGTTCCAATTCACATTCCAAGTAATATTCGGCATGCTAATTACATTGCCGGTTGCCAAATTGCATTATCTCTTATAGTTTCCGAGATATGGACTATCGATAATTTACACCTTAGGCTCTGCTTCTAACTTGGGCCCAAATTGTAAAATGGTCTTATCTATTGGCGATTTCGTTCCAATTCACATTCCAAGTAATATTCGGCATGCTAATTACATTGCCGGTTGCCAAATTGCATTATCTCTTATAGTTTCAGAGATATGGACTATCGATAATTTACACCTTAGGCTCTGCTTCTAACTTGGGCCCAAATTGTAAAATGGTCTTATCTATTGGCGATTTCGTTCCAATTCACACTCCAAGTAATATTCGGCATGCTAATTACATTGCCGGTTGCGAAATTGCATTATCTCTTATAGTTTCCGAGATATGGACTATCGATAATTTACACCTTAGGCTCTGCTTCTAACTTGGGCCCAAATTGTAAAATGGTCTTATCTATTGGCGATTTCGTTCCAATTCACACTCCAAGTAATATTCGGCATGCTAATTACATTGCCGGTTGCCAAATTGCATTATCTCTTATAGTTTCCGAGATATGGACTATCGATAATTTACACCTTAGGCTCTGCTTCTAACTTGGGCCCAAATTGTAAAATGGTCTTATCTATTGGCGATTTCGTTCCAATTCACACCCCAAGTAATATTCGGCATGCTAATTACATTGCCGGTTGCGAAATTGCATTATCTCTTATAGTTTCCGAGATATGGACTATCGATAATTTACACCTTAGGCTCTGCTTCTAACTTGGGCCCAAATTGTAAAATGGTCTTATCTATTGGCGATTTCGTTCCAATTCACATTCCAAGTAATATTCGGCATGCTAATTACATTGCCGGTTGCCAAATTGCATTATCTGTTATAGTTTCCGAGATATGGACTATCGATAATTTACACCTTAGGCTCTGCTTCTAACTTGGGCCCAAATTGTAAAATGGTCTTATCTATTGGCGATTTCGTTCCAATTCACATTCCAAGTAATATTCGGCATGCTAATTACATTGCCGGTTGCCAAATTGCATTATCTCTTATAGTTTCCGAGATATGGACTATCGATAATTTACACCTTAGGCTCTGCTTCTAACTTGGGCCCAAAATGTAAAATGGTCTTATCTATTGGCGATTTCGTCCCAATTCACATTCCAAGTGATATTCGGCATGCTAATTACATTGCCGGTTGCGAAATTGCATTATCTCTTATAGTTTCCGAGATATGGACTATCAATAATTTACACCTTAGGCTCTGCTTCTAACTTGGGCCCAATTTGTAAAATGGTCTTATCTATTGGCGATTTCGTTCCAATTCACATTCCAAGTAATATTCGGCATGCTAATTACATTGCCGGTTGCCAAATTGCATTATCTCTTATAGTTTCCGAGATATGGACTATCGATAATTTACACCTTAGGCTCTGCTTCTAACTTGGGCCCAAATTGTAAAATGGTCTTATCTATTGGCGATTTCGTTCCAATTCACATTCCAAGTAATATTCGGCATGCTAATTACATTGCCGGTTGCCAAATTGCATTATCTCTTATAGTTTCCGAGATATGGACTATCGATAATTTACACCTTAGGCTCTGCTTCTAACTTGGGCCCAAATTGTAAAATGGTCTTATCTATTGGCGATTTCGTTCCAATTCACATTCCAAGTAATATTCGGCATGCTAATTACATTGCCGGTTGCCAAATTGCATTATCTCTTATAGTTTCCGAGATATGGACTATCGATAATTTACACCTTAGGCTCTGCTTCTAACTTGGGCCCAAATTGTAAAATGGTCTTATCTATTGGCGATTTCGTTCCAATTCACATTCCAAGTAATATTCGGCAATCTATTTACATTGCCGGTTGCCAAATTGCATTATCTCTTATAGTTTCCGAGATATGGACTATCGATAATTTACACCTTAGGCTCTGCTTCTAACTTGGGCCCAAATTGTAAAATGGTCTTATCTATTGGCGATTTCGTTCCAATTCACACTCCAAGTAATATTCGGCATGCTAATTACATTGCCGGTTGCGAAATTGCATTATCTCTTATAGTTTCCGAGATATGGACTATCGATAATTTACACCTTAGGCTCTGCTTCTAACTTGGGCCCAAATTGTAAAATGGTCTTATCTATTGGCGATTTCGTTCCAATTCACATTCCAAGTAATATTCGGCATGCTAATTACATTGCCGGTTGCCAAATTGCATTATCTCTTATAGTTTCCGAGATATGGACTATCGATAATTTACACCTTAGGCTCTGCTTCTAACTTGGGCCCAAATTGTAAAATGGTCTTATCTATTGGCGATTTCGTTCCAATTCACATTCCAAGTAATATTCGGCATGCTAATTACATTGCCGGTTGCCAAATTGCATTATCTCTTATAGTTTCCGAGATATGGACTATCGATAATTTACACCTTAGGCTCTGCTTCTAACTTGGGCCCAAATTGTAAAATGGTCTTATCTATTGGCGATTTCGTCCCAATTCACATTCCAAGTGATATTCGGCATGCTAATTACATTGCCGGTTGCAAAATTGCATTATCTCTTATAGTTTCCGAGATATGGACTATCAATAATTTACACCTTAGGCTCTGCTTCTAACTTGGGCCCAATTTGTAAAATGGTCTTATCTATTGGCGATTTCGTTCCAATTCACATTCCAAGTAATATTCGGCATGCTAATTACATTGCCGGTTGTCAAATTGCATTATCTCTTATAGTTTCCGAGATATGGACTATCGATAATTTAAACCTTAGGCTCTGCTTCTAACTTGGGCCCAAATTGTAAAATGGTCTTACCTATTGGCGATTTCGTTCCAATTCACATTCCAAGTAATATTCGGCATGCTAATTACATTGCCGGTTGCCAAATTGCATTATCTCTTATAGTTTCCGAGATATGGACTATCGATAATTTACACCTTAGGCTCTGCTTCTAACTTGGGCCCAAATTGTAAAATGGTCTTATCTATTGGCGATTTCGTTCAAATTCACATTCCAAGTAATATTCGGCATGCTAATTACATTGCCGGTTGCCAAATTGCATTATCTCTTATAGTTTCCGAGATATGGACTATCGATAATTTACACCTTAGGCTCTGCTTCTAACTTGGGCCCAAATTGTAAAATGGTCTTATCTATTGGCGATTTCGTTCCAATTCACGTTCCAAGTAATATTCGGCATGCTAATTACATTGCCGGTTGCCAAATTGCATTATCTCTTATAGTTTCCGAGATGTGGACTATCGATAATTTACACCATAGGCTCTGCTTCTAACTTGGGCCCAAATTGTAAAATGGTCTTATCTATTGGCGATTTCGTTCCAATTCACATTCCAAGGAATATTCGGCATGCTAATTACATTGCCGGTTGCCAAATTGCATTATCTCTTATAGTTTCCGAGATATGGACTATCGATAATTTACACCTTAGGCTCTGCTTCTAACTTGGGCCCAAATTGTAAAATGGTCTTATCTATTGGCGATTTCGTTCCAATTCACATTCCAAGTAATATTCGGCATGCTAATTACATTGCCGGTTGCCAAATTGCATTATCTCTTATAGTTTCCGAGATATGGACTATCGATAATTTACACCTTAGGCTCTGCTTCTAACTTGGGCCCAAATTGTAAAATGGTCTTATCTATTGGCGATTTCGTTCCAATTCACATTCCAAGTAATATTCGGCATGCTAATTACATTGCCGGTTGCCAAATTGCATTATCTCTTATAGTTTCCGAGATATGGACTATCGATAATTTACACCTTAGGCTCTGCTTCTAACTTGGGCCCAAATTGTAAAATGGTCTTATCTATTGGCGATTTCGTTCCAATTCACATTCCAAGTAATATTCGGCATGCTAATTACATTGCCGTTTGCCAAATTGAATTATCTCTTATAGTTTCCGAGATATGGACTATCGATAATTTACACCTTAGGCTCTGCTTCTAACTTGGGCCCAAATTGTAAAATGGTCTTATCTATTGGCGATTTCGTTCCAATTCACATTCCAAGTAATATTCGGCATGCTAATTACATTGCCGGTTGCCAAATTGCATTATCTCTTATAGTTTCCGAGATATGGACTATCGATAATTTACACCTTAGGCTCTGCTTCTAACTTGGGCCCAAATTGTAAAATGGTCTTATCTATTGGCGATTTCGTCCCAATTCACATTCCAAGTAATATTCGGCATGCTAATTACATTGCCGGTTGCCAAATTGCATTATCTCTTATAGTTTCCGAGATATGGACTATCGATAATTTACACCTTAGGCTCTGCTTCTAACTTGGGCCCAAATTGTAAAATGGTCTTATCTATTGGCGATTTCGTCCCAATTCACATTCCAAGTGATTTTCGGCATGCTAATTACATTGCCGGTTGCGAAATTGCATTATCTCTTATAGTTTCCGAGATATGGACTATCCATAATTTACACCTTAGGCTCTGCTTCTAACTTGGGCCCAAATTGTAAAATGGTCTTATCTATTGGCGATTTCGTTCCAATTCACATTCCAGGTAATATTCGGCATGCTAATTACATTGCCGGTTGCCAAATTGCATTATCTCTTATAGTTTCCGAGATATGGACTATCGATAATTTACACCTTAGGCTCTGCTTCTAACTTGGGCCCAAATTGTAAAATGGCCTTATCTATTGGCGATTTCGTTCCAATTCACATTCCAAGTAATATTCGGCATGCTAATTACATTGCCGGTTGCCAAATTGCATTATCTCTTATAGTTTCCGAGATATGGACTATCGATAATTTACACCTTAGGCTCTGCTTCTAACTTGGGCCCAAATTGTAAAATGGTCTTATCTATTGGCGATTTCGTCCCAATTCACATTCCAAGTAATATTCGGCATGCTAATTACATTGCCGGTTGCCAAATTGCATTATCTCTTATAGTTTCCGAGATATGGACTATCGATAATTTACACCTTAGGCTCTGCTTCTAACTTGGGCCCAAATTGTAAAATGGTCTTATCTATTGGCGATTTCGTTCCAATTCACATTCCAAGTAATATTCGGCATGCTAATTACATTGCCGGTTGCCAAATTGCATTATCTCTTATAGTTTCCGAGATATGGACTATCGATAATTTACACCTTAGGCTCTGCTTCTAACTTGGGCCCAAATTGTAAAATGGTCTTATCTATTGGCGATTTCGTTCCAATTCACATTCCAAGTAATATTCGGCATGCTAATTACATTGCCGGTTGCCAAATTGCATTATCTCTTATAGTTTCCGAGATATGGACTATCGATAATTTACACCTTAGGCTCTGCTTCTAACTTGGGCCCAAATTGTAAAATGGTCTTATCTATTGGCGATTTCGTTCCAATTCACATTCCAAGTAATATTCGGCCATCTATTTACATTGCCGGTGGCTAAATTGCATTATCTCTTATAGTTTCCGAGATATGGACTATCGATAATTTACACCTTAGGCTCTGCTTCTAACTTGGGCCCAAATTGTAAAATGGTCTTATCTATTGGCGATTTCGTTCCAATTCACACTCCAAGTAATATTCGGCATGCTAATTACATTGCCGGTTGCGAAATTGCATTATTTCTTATAGTTTCCGAGATATGGACTATCGATAATTTACACCTTAGGCTCTGCTTCTAACTTGGGCCCAAATTGTAAAATGGTCTTATCTATTGGCGATTTCGTTCCAATTCACATTCCAAGTAATATTCGGCATGCTAATTACATTGCCGGTTGCCAAATTGCATTATCTCTTATAGTTTCCGAGATATGGACTATCGATAATTTACACCTTAGGCTCTGCTTCTAACTTGGGCCCAAATTGTAAAATGGTCTTATCTATTGGCGATTTCGTTCCAATTCACATTCCAAGTAATATTCGGCATGCTAATTACATTGCCGGTTGCCAAATTGCATTATCTCTTATAGTTTCCGAGATATGGACTATCGATAATTTACACCTTAGGCTCTGCTTCTAACTTGGGCCCAAATTGTAAAATGGCCTTATCTATTGGCGATTTCGTCCCAATTCACATTCCAAGTGATATTCGGCATGCTAATTACATTGCCGGTTGCGAAATTGCATTATCTCTTATAGTTTCCGAGATATGGACTATCAATAATTTACACCTTAGGCTCTGCTTCTAACTTGGGCCCAATTTGTAAAATGGTCTTATCTATTGGCGATTTCGTTCCAATTCACATTCCAAGTAATATTCGGCATGCTAATTACATTGCCGGTTGCCAAATTGCATTATCCCTTATAGTTTCCGAGATATGGACTATCGATAATTTACACCTTAGGCTCTGCTTCTAACTTGGGCCCAAATTGTAAAATGGTCTTATCTATTGGCGATTTCGTTCCAATTCACATTCCAAGTAATATTCGGCATGCTAATTACATTGCCGGTTGCCAAATTGCATTATCTCTTATAGTTTCCGAGATATGGACTATCGATAATTTACACCATAGGCTCTGCTTCTAACTTGGGCCCAAATTGTAAAATGGTCTTATCTATTGGCGATTTCGTTCCAATTCACATTCCAAGTAATATTCGGCATGCTAATTACATTGCCGGTTGCCAAATTGCATTATCTCTTATAGTTTCCGAGATATGGACTATCGATAATTTACACCTTATTCTCTGCTTCTAACTTGGGCCCAAATTGTAAAATGGTCTTATCTATTGGCGATTTCGTTCCAATTCACATTCCAAGTAATATTCGGCATGCTAATTACATTGCCGGTTGCCAAATTGCATTATCTCTTATAGTTTCCGAGATATGGACTATCGATAATTTACACCTTAGGCTCTGCTTCTAACTTGGGCCCAAATTGTAAAATGGTCTTATCTATTGGCGATTTCGTTCCAATTCACATTCCAAGTAATATTCGGCATGCTAATTACATTGCCGGTTGCCAAATTGCATTATCTCTTATAGTTTCCGAGATATGGACTATCGATAATTTACACCTTAGGCTCTGCTTCTAACTTGGGCCCAAATTGTAAAATGGTCTTATCTATTGGCGATTTCGTTCCAATTCACATTCCAAGTAATATTCGGCATGCTAATTACATTGCCGGTTGCCAAATTGCATTATCTCTTATAGTTTCAGAGATATGGACTATCGATAATTTACACCTTAGGCTCTGCTTCTAACTTGGGCCCAAATTGTAAAATGGTCTTATCTATTGGCGATTTCGTTCCAATTCACACTCCAAGTAATATTCGGCATGCTAATTACATTGCCGGTTGCGAAATTGCATTATCTCTTATAGTTTCCGAGATATGGACTATCGATAATTTACACCTTAGGCTCTGCTTCTAACTTGGGCCCAAATTGTAAAATGGTCTTATCTATTGGCGATTTCGTTCCAATTCACACTCCAAGTAATATTCGGCATGCTAATTACATTGCCGGTTGCCAAATTGCATTATCTCTTATAGTTTCCGAGATATGGACTATCGATAATTTACACCTTAGGCTCTGCTTCTAACTTGGGCCCAAATTGTAAAATGGTCTTATCTATTGGCGATTTCGTTCCAATTCACACCCCAAGTAATATTCGGCATGCTAATTACATTGCCGGTTGCGAAATTGCATTATCTCTTATAGTTTCCGAGATATGGACTATCGATAATTTACACCTTAGGCTCTGCTTCTAACTTGGGCCCAAATTGTAAAATGGTCTTATCTATTGGCGATTTCGTTCCAATTCACATTCCAAGTAATATTCGGCATGCTAATTACATTGCCGGTTGCCAAATTGCATTATCTGTTATAGTTTCCGAGATATGGACTATCGATAATTTACACCTTAGGCTCTGCTTCTAACTTGGGCCCAAATTGTAAAATGGTCTTATCTATTGGCGATTTCGTTCCAATTCACATTCCAAGTAATATTCGGCATGCTAATTACATTGCCGGTTGCCAAATTGCATTATCTCTTATAGTTTCCGAGATATGGACTATCGATAATTTACACCTTAGGCTCTGCTTCTAACTTGGGCCCAAAATGTAAAATGGTCTTATCTATTGGCGATTTCGTCCCAATTCACATTCCAAGTGATATTCGGCATGCTAATTACATTGCCGGTTGCGAAATTGCATTATCTCTTATAGTTTCCGAGATATGGACTATCAATAATTTACACCTTAGGCTCTGCTTCTAACTTGGGCCCAATTTGTAAAATGGTCTTATCTATTGGCGATTTCGTTCCAATTCACATTCCAAGTAATATTCGGCATGCTAATTACATTGCCGGTTGCCAAATTGCATTATCTCTTATAGTTTCCGAGATATGGACTATCGATAATTTACACCTTAGGCTCTGCTTCTAACTTGGGCCCAAATTGTAAAATGGTCTTATCTATTGGCGATTTCGTTCCAATTCACATTCCAAGTAATATTCGGCATGCTAATTACATTGCCGGTTGCCAAATTGCATTATCTCTTATAGTTTCCGAGATATGGACTATCGATAATTTACACCTTAGGCTCTGCTTCTAACTTGGGCCCAAATTGTAAAATGGTCTTATCTATTGGCGATTTCGTTCCAATTCACATTCCAAGTAATATTCGGCATGCTAATTACATTGCCGGTTGCCAAATTGCATTATCTCTTATAGTTTCCGAGATATGGACTATCGATAATTTACACCTTAGGCTCTGCTTCTAACTTGGGCCCAAATTGTAAAATGGTCTTATCTATTGGCGATTTCGTTCCAATTCACATTCCAAGTAATATTCGGCAATCTATTTACATTGCCGGTTGCCAAATTGCATTATCTCTTATAGTTTCCGAGATATGGACTATCGATAATTTACACCTTAGGCTCTGCTTCTAACTTGGGCCCAAATTGTAAAATGGTCTTATCTATTGGCGATTTCGTTCCAATTCACACTCCAAGTAATATTCGGCATGCTAATTACATTGCCGGTTGCGAAATTGCATTATCTCTTATAGTTTCCGAGATATGGACTATCGATAATTTACACCTTAGGCTCTGCTTCTAACTTGGGCCCAAATTGTAAAATGGTCTTATCTATTGGCGATTTCGTTCCAATTCACATTCCAAGTAATATTCGGCATGCTAATTACATTGCCGGTTGCCAAATTGCATTATCTCTTATAGTTTCCGAGATATGGACTATCGATAATTTACACCTTAGGCTCTGCTTCTAACTTGGGCCCAAATTGTAAAATGGTCTTATCTATTGGCGATTTCGTTCCAATTCACATTCCAAGTAATATTCGGCATGCTAATTACATTGCCGGTTGCCAAATTGCATTATCTCTTATAGTTTCCGAGATATGGACTATCGATAATTTACACCTTAGGCTCTGCTTCTAACTTGGGCCCAAATTGTAAAATGGTCTTATCTATTGGCGATTTCGTCCCAATTCACATTCCAAGTGATATTCGGCATGCTAATTACATTGCCGGTTGCAAAATTGCATTATCTCTTATAGTTTCCGAGATATGGACTATCAATAATTTACACCTTAGGCTCTGCTTCTAACTTGGGCCCAATTTGTAAAATGGTCTTATCTATTGGCGATTTCGTTCCAATTCACATTCCAAGTAATATTCGGCATGCTAATTACATTGCCGGTTGTCAAATTGCATTATCTCTTATAGTTTCCGAGATATGGACTATCGATAATTTAAACCTTAGGCTCTGCTTCTAACTTGGGCCCAAATTGTAAAATGGTCTTACCTATTGGCGATTTCGTTCCAATTCACATTCCAAGTAATATTCGGCATGCTAATTACATTGCCGGTTGCCAAATTGCATTATCTCTTATAGTTTCCGAGATATGGACTATCGATAATTTACACCTTAGGCTCTGCTTCTAACTTGGGCCCAAATTGTAAAATGGTCTTATCTATTGGCGATTTCGTTCAAATTCACATTCCAAGTAATATTCGGCATGCTAATTACATTGCCGGTTGCCAAATTGCATTATCTCTTATAGTTTCCGAGATATGGACTATCGATAATTTACACCTTAGGCTCTGCTTCTAACTTGGGCCCAAATTGTAAAATGGTCTTATCTATTGGCGATTTCGTTCCAATTCACATTCCAAGTAATATTCGGCATGCTAATTACATTGCCGGTTGCCAAATTGCATTATCTCTTATAGTTTCCGAGATGTGGACTATCGATAATTTACACCATAGGCTCTGCTTCTAACTTGGGCCCAAATTGTAAAATGGTCTTATCTATTGGCGATTTCGTTCCAATTCACATTCCAAGGAATATTCGGCATGCTAATTACATTGCCGGTTGCCAAATTGCATTATCTCTTATAGTTTCCGAGATATGGACTATCGATAATTTACACCTTAGGCTCTGCTTCTAACTTGGGCCCAAATTGTAAAATGGTCTTATCTATTGGCGATTTCGTTCCAATTCACATTCCAAGTAATATTCGGCATGCTAATTACATTGCCGGTTGCCAAATTGCATTATCTCTTATAGTTTCCGAGATATGGACTATCGATAATTTACACCTTAGGCTCTGCTTCTAACTTGGGCCCAAATTGTAAAATGGTCTTATCTATTGGCGATTTCGTTCCAATTCACATTCCAAGTAATATTCGGCATGCTAATTACATTGCCGGTTGCCAAATTGCATTATCTCTTATAGTTTCCGAGATATGGACTATCGATAATTTACACCTTAGGCTCTGCTTCTAACTTGGGCCCAAATTGTAAAATGGTCTTATCTATTGGCGATTTCGTTCCAATTCACATTCCAAGTAATATTCGGCATGCTAATTACATTGCCGTTTGCCAAATTGAATTATCTCTTATAGTTTCCGAGATATGGACTATCGATAATTTACACCTTAGGCTCTGCTTCTAACTTGGGCCCAAATTGTAAAATGGTCTTATCTATTGGCGATTTCGTTCCAATTCACATTCCAAGTAATATTCGGCATGCTAATTACATTGCCGGTTGCCAAATTGCATTATCTCTTATAGTTTCCGAGATATGGACTATCGATAATTTACACCTTAGGCTCTGCTTCTAACTTGGGCCCAAATTGTAAAATGGTCTTACCTATTGGCGATTTCGTTCCAATTCACATTCCAAGTAATATTCGGCATGCTAATTACATTGCCGGTTGCCAAATTGCATTATCTCTTATAGTTTCCGAGATATGGACTATCGATAATTTACACCTTAGGCTCTGCTTCTAACTTGGGCCCAAATTGTAAAATGGTCTTATCTATTGGCGATTTCGTCCCAATTCACATTCCAAGTAATATTCGGCATGCTAATTACATTGCCGGTTGCCAAATTGCATTATCTCTTATAGTTTCCGAGATATGGACTATCGATAATTTACACCTTAGGCTCTGCTTCTAACTTGGGCCCAAATTGTAAAATGGTCTTATCTATTGGCGATTTCGTCCCAATTCACATTCCAAGTGATTTTCGGCATGCTAATTACATTGCCGGTTGCGAAATTGCATTATCTCTTATAGTTTCCGAGATATGGACTATCCATAATTTACACCTTAGGCTCTGCTTCTAACTTGGGCCCAAATTGTAAAATGGTCTTATCTATTGGCGATTTCGTTCCAATTCACATTCCAGGTAATATTCGGCATGCTAATTACATTGCCGGTTGCCAAATTGCATTATCTCTTATAGTTTCCGAGATATGGACTATCGATAATTTACACCTTAGGCTCTGCTTCTAACTTGGGCCCAAATTGTAAAATGGCCTTATCTATTGGCGATTTCGTTCCAATTCACATTCCAAGTAATATTCGGCATGCTAATTACATTGCCGGTTGCCAAATTGCATTATCTCTTATAGTTTCCGAGATATGGACTATCGATAATTTACACCTTAGGCTCTGCTTCTAACTTGGGCCCAAATTGTAAAATGGTCTTATCTATTGGCGATTTCGTCCCAATTCACATTCCAAGTGATATTCGGCATGCTAATTACATTGCCGGTTGCGAAATTGCATTATCTCTTATAGTTTCCGAGATATGGACTATCAATAATTTACACCTTAGGCTCTGCTTCTAACTTGGGCCCAATTTGTAAAATGGTCTTATCTATTGGCGATTTCGTTCCAATTCACATTCCAAGTAATATTAGGCATGCTAATTACATTGCCGGTTGCCAAATTGCATTATCCCTTATAGTTTCCGAGATATGGACTATCGATAATTTACACCTTAGGCTCTGCTTCTAACTTGGGCCCAAATTGTAAAATGGTCTTATCTATTGGCGATTTCGTTCCAATTCACATTCCAAGTAATATTCGGCATGCTAATTACATTGCCGGTTGCCAAATTGCATTATCTCTTATAGTTTCCGAGATATGGACTATCGATAATTTACACCATAGGCTCTGCTTCTAACTTGGGCCCAAATTGTAAAATGGTCTTATCTATTGGCGATTTCGTTCCAATTCACATTCCAAGTAATATTCGGCATGCTAATTACATTGCCGGTTGCCAAATTGCATTATCTCTTATAGTTTCCGAGATATGGACTATCGATAATTTACACCTTAGGCTCTGCTTCTAACTTGGGCCCAAATTGTAAAATGGTCTTATCTATTGGCGATTTCGTCCCAATTCACATTCCAAGTGATTTTCGGCATGCTAATTACATTGCCGGTTGCGAAATTGCATTATCTCTTATAGTTTCCGAGATATGGACTATCAATAATTTACACCTTAGGCTCTGCTTCTAACTTGGGCCCAAATTGTAAAATGGTCTTATCTATTGGCGATTTCGTTCCAATTCACATTCCAGGTAATATTCGGCATGCTAATTACATTGCCGGTTGCCAAATTGCATTATCTCCTATAGTTTCCGAGATATGGACTATCGATAATTTACACCTTAGGCTCTGCTTCTAACTTGGGCCCAAATTGTAAAATGGCCTTATCTATTGGCGATTTCGTTCCAATTCACATTCCAAGTAATATTCGGCATGCTAATTACATTGCCGGTTGCCAAATTGCATTATCTCTTATAGTTTCCGAGATATGGACTATCGATAATTTACACCTTAGGCTCTGCTTCTAACTTGGGCCCAAATTGTAAAATGGTCTTATCTATTGGCGATTTCGTCCCAATTCACATTCCAAGTGATATTCGGCATGCTAATTACATTGCCGGTTGCGAAATTGCATTATCTCTTATAGTTTCCGAGATATGGACTATCAATAATTTACACCTTAGGCTCTGCTTCTAACTTGGGCCCAAATTGTAAAATGGTCTTATCTATTGGCGATTTCGTTCCAATTCACATTCCAAGTAATATCCCTTATAGTTTCCGAGATATGGACTATCGATAATTTACACCTTAGGCTCTGCTTCTAACTTGGGCCCAAATTGTAAAATGGTCTTATCTATTGGCGATTTCGTCCCAATTCACATTCCAAGTAATATTCGGCATGCTAATTACATTGCCGGTTGCCAAATTGCATTATCTCTTATAGTTTCCGAGATATGGACTATCGATAATTTACACCTTAGGCTCTGCTTCTAACTTGGGCCCAAATTGTAAAATGGTCTTATCTATTGGCGATTTCGTTCCAATTCACATTCCAAGTAATATTCGGCATGCTAATTACATTGCCGGTTGCCAAATTGCATTATCTCTTATAGTTTCCGAGATATGGACTATCGATAATTTACACCATAGGCTCTGCTTCTAACTTGGGCCCAAATTGTAAAATGGTCTTATCTTTTGGCGATTTCGTTCCAATTCACATTCCAAGTAATATTCGGCATGCTAATTACATTGCCGGTTGCCAAATTGCATTATCTCTTATAGTTTCCGAGATATGGACTATCGATAATTTACACCTTAGGCTCTGCTTCTAACTTGCTCCCAAATTGTAAAATGGTCTTATCTATTGGCGATTTCGTTCCAATTCACATTCCAAGTAATATTCGGCATGCTAATTACATTGCCGGTTGCCAAATTGCATTATCTCTTATAGTTTCCGAGCTATGGACTATCGATAATTTACACCTTAGGCTCTGCTTCTAACTTGGGCTCAAATTGTAAAATGGTCTTATCTATTGGCGATTTCGTTCCAATTCACATTCCGAGTAATATTCGGCATGCTAATTACATTGCCGGTTGCCAAATTGCATTATCTCTTATAGTTTCCGAGATATGGACTATCGATAATTTACACCATAGGCTCTGCTTCTAACTTGGGCCCAAATTGTAAAATGGTCTTATCTTTTGGCGATTTCGTTCCAATTCACATTCCAAGTAATATTCAGCATGCTAATTACATTGCCGGTTGCCAAATTGCATTATCTCTTATAGTTTCCGAGATATGGACTATCGATAATTTACACCTTAGTCTCTGCTTCTAACTTGGGCCCAAATAGTAAAATGGTCTTATCTATTGGCGATTTCGTTCCAATTCACATTCCAAGTAATATTCGGCATGCTAATTACATTGCCGGTTGCCAAATTGCATTATCTCTTATAGTTTCCGAGATATGGACTATCGATAATTTACACCTTAGGCTCTGCTTCTAACTTGGGCCCAAATTGTAAAATGGTCTTATCTATTGGCGATTTCGTTCTAATTCACATTCCAAGTAATATTCGGCATGCTAATTACATTGCCGGTTGCCAAATTGAATTATCTCTTATAGTTTCCGAGATATGGACTATCGATAATTTACACCTTAGGCTCTGCTTCTAACTTGGGCCCAAATTGTAAAATGGTCTTACCTATTGGCGATTTCGTTCCAATTCACATTCCAAGTAATATTCGGCATGCTAATTACATTGCCGGTTGCCAAATTGCATTATCTCTTATAGTTTCCGAGATATGGACTATCGATAATTTACACCTTAGGCTCTGCTTCTAACTTGGGCCCAAATTGTAAAATGGTCTTATCTATTGGCGATTTCGTCCCAATTCACATTCCAAGTAATATTCGGCATGCTAATTACATTGCCGGTTGCCAAATTGCATTATCTCTTATAGTTTCCGAGATATGGATTATCGATAATTTACACCTTAGGCTCTGCTTCTAACTTGGGCCCAAATTGTAAAATGGTCTTATCTATTGGCGATTTCGTCCCAATTCACATTCCAAGTGATATTCGGCATGCTAATTACATTGCCGGTTGCGAAATTGCATTATCTCTTATAGTTTCCGAGATATGGACTATCAATAATTTACACCTTAGGCTCTGCTTCTAACTTGGGCCCAAATTGTAAAATGGTCTTATCTATTGGCGATTTCGTTCCAATTCACATTCCAAGTAATATTCGGCATGCTAATTACATTGCCGGTTGCCAAATTGCATTATCTCTTATAGTTTCCGAGATATGGACTATCGATAATTTACACCTTAGGCTCTGCTTCTAACTTGGGCCCAAATTGTAAAATGGTCTTATCTATTGGCGATTTCGTTGCAATTCACATTCCAAGTAATATTCGGCATGCTAATTACATTGCCGGTTGCCAAATTGCATTATCTCTTATAGTTTCCGAGATATGGACTATCGATAATTTACACCTTAGGCTCTGCTTCTAACTTGGGCCCAAATTGTAAAATGGTCTTATCTATTGGCGATTTCGTTCCAATTCACACTCCAAGTAATATTCGGCATGCTAATTACATTGCCGGTTGCGAAATTGCATTATCTCTTATAGTTTCCGAGATATGGACTGTCGATAATTTACACCTTAGGCTCTGCTTCTAACTTGGGCCCAAATTGTAAAATGGCCTTATCTATTGGCGATTTCGTTCCAATTCACACTCCAAGTAATATACGGCATGCTAATTACATTGCCGGTTGCGAAATTGCATTATCTCTTATAGTTTCCGAGATATGGACTATCGATAATTTACACCTTAGGCTCTGCTTCTAACTTGGGCCCAAATTGTAAAATGGTCTTATCTATTGGCGATTTCGTTCCAATTCACATTCCAAGTAATATTCGGCATGCTAATTACATTGCCGGTTGCCAAATTGCATTATCTCTTATAGTTTCCGAGATATGGACTATCGATAATTTACACCTTAGGCTCTGCTTCTAACTTGGACCCAAATTGTAGAATGGTCTTATCTATTGGCGATTTCGTTCCAATTCACATTCCAAGTAATATACGGCATGCTAATTACATTGCCGGTTGCGAAATTGCATTATCTCTTATAGTTTCCGAGATATGGACTATCGATAATTTACACCTTAGGCTCTGCTTCTAACTTGGGCCCAAATTGTAAAATGGTCTTATCTATTGGCGATTTCGTTCCAATTCACATTCCAAGTAATATTCGGCATGCTAATTACATTGCCGGTTGCCAAATTGCATTATCTCTTATAGTTTCCGAGATATGGACTATCGATAATTTACACCTTAGGCTCTGCTTCTAACTTGGGCCCAAATTGTAAAATAGTCTTATCTATTGGCGATTTCGTTCCAATTCACACTCCAAGTAATATTCGGCATGCTAATTACATTGCCGGTTGCGAAATTGCATTATCTCTTATAGTTTCCGAGATATGGACTATCGATAATTTACACCTTAGGCTCTACTTCTAACTTGGGCCCAAATTGTAAAATGGTCTTATCTATTGGCGATTTCGTTCCAATTCACATTCCAAGTAATATTCGGCATGCTAATTACATTGCCGGTTGCCAAATTGCATTATCTCTTATAGTTTCCGAGATATGGACTATCGATAATTTACACCTTAGGCTCTGCTTCTAACTTGGGCCCAAATTGTAAAATGGTCTTATCTATTGGCGATTTCGTTCCAATTCACATTCCAAGTAATATTCGGCATGCTAATTACATTGCCGGTTGCCAAATTGCATTATCTCTTATAGTTTCCGAGATATGGACTATCGATAATTTACACCTTAGGCTCTGCTTCTAACTTGGGCCCAAATTGTAAAATGGTCTTATCTATTGGCGATTTCGTTCCAATTCACATTCCAAGTAATATTCGGCATGCTAATTACATTGCCGGTTGCCAAATTGCAATATCTCTTATAGTTTCCGAGATATGGACTATCGATAATTTACACCTTAGGCTCTGCTTCTAACTTGGGCCCAAATTGTAAAATGGTCTTATCTATTGGCGATTTCGTTCCAATTCACATTCCAAGTAATATTCGGCATGCTAATTACATTGCCGGTTGCCAAATTGCATTATCTCTTATAGTTTCCGAGTTATGGACTATCGATAATTTACACCTTAGGCTCTGCTTCTAACTTGGGCCCAAATTGTAAAATGGTCTTATCTATTGGCGATTTCGTCCCAATTCACATTCCAAGTGATATTCGGCATGCTAATTACATTGCCGGTTGCGAAATTGCATTATCTCTTATAGTTTCCGAGATATGGACTATCAATAATTTACACCTTAGGCTCTGCTTCTAACTTGGGCCCAATTTGTAAAATGGTCTTATCTATTGGCGATTTCGTTCCAATTCACATTCCAAGTAATATTCGGCATGCTAATTACATTGCCGGTTGCCAAATTGCATTATCTCTTATAGTTTCCGAGATATGGACTATCGATAATTTACACCTTAGGCTCTGCTTCTAACTTGGGCCCAAATTGTAAAATGGTCTTATCTATTGGCGATTTCGCTCTAATTCACATTCCAAGTAATATTCGGCATGATAATTACATTGCCGGTTGCCAAATTGAATTATCTCTTATAGTTCCCGAGATATGGACTATCGATAATTTACACCTTAGGCTCTGCTTCTAACTTGGGCCCAAATTGTAAAATGGTCTTACCTATTGGCGATTTCGTTCCAATTCACATTCCAAGTAATATTCGGCATGCTAATTACATTGCCGGTTGCCAAATTGCATTATCTCTTATAGTTTCCGAGATATGGACTATCGATAATTTACACCTTAGGCTCTGCTTCTAACTTGGGCCCAAATTGTAAAATGGTCTTATCTATTGGCGATTTCGTTCCAATTCACATTCCAAGTAATATTCGGCATGCTAATTACATTGCCGGTTGCCAAATTGCATTATCTCTTATAGTTTCCGAGATATGGACTATCGATAATTTACACCTTAGGCTCTGCTTCTAACTTGGGCCCAAATTGTAAAATGGTCTTATCTATTGGCGATTTCGTTCCAATTCACATTCCAAGTAATATTCGGCATGCTAATTACATTGCCGGTTGCCAAATTGCATTATCTCTTATAGTTTCCGAGATATGGACTATCGATAATTTACACCATAGGCTCTGCTTCTAACTTGGGCCCAAATTGTAAAATGGCCTTACCTATTGGCGATTTCGTTCCAATTCACATTCCAAGTAATATTCGGCATGATAATTACATTGCCGGTTGCCAAATTGAATTATCTCTTATAGTTTCCGAGATATGGACTATCGATAATTTACACCTTAGGCTCTGCTTCTAACTTGGGCCCAAATTGTAAAATGGTCTTATCTATTGGCGATTTCGTTCCAATTCACATTCCAAGTAATATTCGCCATGCTAATTACATTGCCGGTTGCCAAATTGCATTATCTCTTATAGTTTCCGAGATATGGACTATCGATAATTTACACCATAGGCTCTGCTTCTAACTTGGGCCCAAATTGTAAAATGGCCTTATCTTTTGGCGATTTCGTTCCAATTCACATTCCAAGTAATATTCAGCATGCTAATTACATTGCCGGTTGCCAAATTGCATTATCTCTTATAGTTTCCGAGATATGGACTATCGATAATTTACACCTTAGGCTCTGCTTCTAACTTGGGCCCAAATTGTAAAATGGTCTTATCTATTGGCGATTTCGTTCCAATTCACATTCCAAGTAATATTCGGCATGCTAATTACATTGCCGGTTGCCAAATTGCATTATCTCTTATAGTTTCCGAGATATGGACTATCGATAATTTACACCTTAGGCTCTGCTTCTAACTTGGGCCCAAATTGTAAAATGGTCTTATCTATTGGCGATTTCGTTCCAATTCACATTCCAAGTAATATTCGGCATGCTAATTACATTGCCGGTTGCCAAATTGAATTATCTCTTATAGTTTCCGAGATATGGACTATCGATAATTTACACCTTAGGCTCTGCTTCTAACTTGGGCCCAAATTGTAAAATGGTCTTACCTATTGGCGATTTCGTTCCAATTCACATTCCAAGTAATATTCGGCATGCTAATTACATTGCCGGTTGCCAAATTGCATTATCTCTTATAGTTTCCGAGATATGGACTATCGATAATTTACACCTTAGGCTCTGCTTCTAACTTGGGCCCAAATTGTAAAATGGTCTTATCTATTGGCGATTTCGTCCCAATTCACATTCCAAGTAATATTCGGCATGCTAATTACATTGCCGGTTGCCAAATTGCATTATCTCTTATAGTTTCCGAGATATGGACTATCGATAATTTACACCTTAGGCTCTGCTTCTAACTTGGGCCCAAATTGTAAAATGGTCTTATCTATTGGCGATTTCGTCCCAATTCACATTCCAAGTGATATTCGGCATGCTAATTACTTGCCGGTTGCGAAATTGCATTATCTCTTATAGTTTCCGAGATATGGACTATCCATAATTTACACCTTAGGCTCTGCTTCTAACTTGGGCCCAAATTGTAAAATGGTCTTATCTATTGGCGATTTCGTTCCAATTCACATTCCAAGTAATATTCGGCATGCTAATTACATTGCCGGTTGCCAAATTGCATTATCTCTTATAGTTTCCGAGATATGGACTATCGATAATTTACACCTTAGGCTCTGCTTCTAACTTGGGCCCAAATTGTAAAATGGTCTTATCTATTGGCGATTTCGTTCCAATTCACACTCCAAGTAATATTCGGCATGCTAATTACATTGCCGGTTGCGAAATTGCATTATCTCTTATAGTTTCCGAGATATGGACTATCGATAATTTACACCTTAGGCTCTGCTTCTAACTTGGGCCCAAATTGTAAAATGGTCTTATCTATTGGCGATTTCGTTCCAATTCATATTCCAAGTAATATTCGGCATGCTAATTACATTGCCGGTTGCCAAATTGCATTATCTCTTATAGTTTCCGAGATATGGACTATCGATAATTTACACCTTAGGCTCTGCTTCTAACTTGGGCCCAAATTGTAAAATGGTCTTATCTATTGGCGATTTCGTTCCAATTCACATTCCAAGTAATATTCGGCATGCTAATTACATTGCCGGTTGCCAAATTGCATTATCTCTTATAGTTTCCGAGATATGGACTATCGATAATTTACACCTTAGGCTCTGCTTCTAACTTGGGCCCAAATTGTAAAATGGTCTTATCTATTGGCGATTTCGTTCCAATTCACACTCCAAGTAATATTCGGCATGCTAATTACATTGCCGGTTGCGAAATTGCATTATCTCTTATAGTTTCCGAGATATGGACTATCGATAATTTACACCTTAGGCTCTGCTTCTAACTTGGGCCCAAATTGTAAAATGGTCTTATCTATTGGCGATTTCGTTCCAATTCACATTCCAAGTAATATTCGGCATGCTAATTACATTGCCGGTTGCCAAATTGTATTATCTCTTATAGTTTCCGAGATATGGACTATCGATAATTTACACCTTAGGCTCTGCTTCTAACTTGGGCCCAAATTGTAAAATGGTCTTATCTATTGGCGATTTCGTTCCAATTCACACTCCAAGTAATATTCGGCATGCTAATTACATTGCCGGTTGCGAAATTGCATTATCTCTTATAGTTTCCGAGATATGGACTATCGATAATTTACACCTTAGGCTCTGCTTCTAACTTGGGCCCAAATTGTAAAATGGTCTTATCTATTGGCGATTTCGTTCCAATTCACATTCCAAGTAATATTCGGCATGCTAATTACATTGCCGGTTGCCAAATTGCATTATCTCTTATAGTTTCCGAGATATGGACTATCGATAATTTACACCTTAGGCTCTGCTTCTAACTTGGGCCCAAATTGTAAAATGGTCTTATCTATTGGCGATTTCGTTCCAATTCACATTCCAAGTAATATTCGGCATGCTAATTACATTGCCGGTTGCCAAATTGCATTATCTCTTATAGTTTCCGAGATATGGACTATCGATAATTTACACCTTAGGCTCTGCTTCTAACTTGGGCCCAAATTGTAAAATGGTCTTATCTATTGGCGATTTCGTCCCAATTCACATTCCAAGTGATATTCGGCATGCTAATTACATTGCCGGTTGCGAAATTGCATTATCTCTTATAGTTTCCGAGATATGGACTATCAATAATTTTCACCTTAGGCTCTGCTTCTAACTTGGGCCCAATTTGTAAAATGGTCTTATCTATTGGCGATTTCGTTCCAATTCACATTCCAAGTAATATTCGGCATGCTAATTACATTGCCGGTTGCCAAATTGCATTATCTCTTATAGTTTCCGAGATATGGACTATCGATTATTTACACCTTAGGCTCTGCTTCTAACTTGGGCCCAAATTGTAAAATGGTCTTATCTATTGGCGATTTCGTTCCAATTCACATTCCAAGTAATATTCGGCATGCTAATTACATTGCCGGTTGCCAAATTGCATTATCTCTTATAGTTTCCGAGATATGGACTATCGATAATTTACACCTTAGGCTCTGCTTCTAACTTGGGCCCAAATTGTAAAATGGTCTTATCTATTGGCGATTTCGTCCCAATTCACATTCCAAGTGATATTCGGCATGCTAATTACATTGCCGGTTGCGAAATTGCATTATCTCTTATAGTTTCCGAGATATGGACTATCAATAATTTTCACCTTAGGCTCTGCTTCTAACTTGGGCCCAATTTGTAAAATGGTCTTATCTATTGGCGATTTCGTTCCAATTCACATTCCAAGTAATATTCGGCATGCTAATTACATTGCCGGTTGCCAAATTGCATTATCTCTTATAGTTTCCGAGATATGGACTATCGATTATTTACACCTTAGGCTCTGCTTCTAACTTGGGCCCAAATTGTAAAATGGTCTTATCTATTGGCGATTTCGTTCCAATTCACATTCCAAGTAATATTCGGCATGCTATTTACATTGCCGGTTGCCAAATTGCATTATCTCTTATAGTTTCCGAGATATGGACTATCGATAATTTACACCTTAGGCTCTGCTTCTAACTTGGGCCCAAATTGTAAAATGGTCTTATCTATTGGCGATTTCGTTCCAATTCACACTCCAAGTAATATTCGGCATGCTAATTACATTGCCGGTTGCGAAATTGCATTATCTCTTATAGTTTCCGAGATATGGACTATCGATAATTTACACCTTAGGCTCTGCTTCTAACTTGGGCCCAAATTGTAAAATGGTCTTATCTATTGGCGATTTCGTTCCAATTCACACTCCAAGTAATATTCGGCATGCTAATTACATTGCCGGTTGCGAAATTGCATTATCTCTTATAGTTTCCGAGATATGGACTATCGATAATTTACACCTTAGGCTCTGCTTCTAACTTGGGCCCAAATTGTAAAATGGTCTTATCTATTGGCGATTTCGTTCCAATTCACACTCCAAGTAATATTCGGCATGCTAATTACATTGCCGGTTGCCAAATTGTATTATCTCTTATAGTTTCCGAGATATGGACTATCGATAATTTACACCTTAGGCTCTGCTTCTAACTTGGGCCCAAATTGTAAAATGGTCTTATCTATTGGCGATTTCGTTCCAATTCACACTCCAAGTAATATTCGGCATGCTAATTACATTGCCGGTTGCGAAATTGCATTATCTCTTATAGTTTCCGAGATATGGACTATCGATAATTTACACCTTAGGCTCTGCTTCTAACTTGGGCCCAAATTGTAAAATGGTCTTATCTATTGGCGATTTCGTTCCAATTCACATTCCAAGTAATATTCGGCATGCTAATTACATTGCCGGTTGCCAAATTGCATTATCTCTTATAGTTTCCGAGATATGGACTATCGATAATTTACACCTTAGGCTCTGCTTCTAACTTGGGCCCAAATTGTAAAATGGTCTTATCTATTGGCGATTTCGTTCCAATTCACATTCCAAGTAATATTCGGCATGCTAATTACATTGCCGGTTGCCAAATTGCATTATCTCTTATAGTTTCCGAGATATGGACTATCGATAATTTACACCTTAGGCTCTGCTTCTAACTTGGGCCCAAATTGTAAAATGGTCTTATCTATTGGCGATTTCGTCCCAATTCACATTCCAAGTGATATTCGGCATGCTAATTACATTGCCGGTTGCGAAATTGCATTATCTCTTATAGTTTCCGAGATATGGACTATCAATAATTTTCACCTTAGGCTCTGCTTCTAACATGGGCCCAATTTGTAAAATGGTCTTATCTATTGGCGATTTCGTTCCAATTCACATTCCAAGTAATATTCGGCATGCTAATTACATTGCCGGTTGCCAAATTGCATTATCTCTTATAGTTTCCGAGATATGGACTATCGATTATTTACACCTTAGGCTCTGCTTCTAACTTGGGCCCAAATTGTAAAATGGTCTTATCTATTGGCGATTTCGTTCCAATTCACATTCCAAGTAATATTCGGCATGCTAATTACATTGCCGGTTGCCAAATTGCATTATCTCTTATAGTTTCCGAGATATGGACTATCGATAATTTACACCTTAGGCTCTGCTTCTAACTTGGGCCCAAATTGTAAAATGGTCTTATCTATTGGCGATTTCGTCCCAATTCACATTCCAAGTGATATTCGGCATGCTAATTACATTGCCGGTTGCGAAATTGCATTATCTCTTATAGTTTCCGAGATATGGACTATCAATAATTTTCACCTTATGCTCTGCTTCTAACTTGGGCCCAATTTGTAAAATGGTCTTATCTATTGGCGATTTCGTTCCAATTCACATTCCAAGTAATATTCGGCATGCTAATTACATTGCCGGTTGCCAAATTGCATTATCTCTTATAGTTTCCGAGATATGGACTATCGATTATTTACACCTTAGGCTCTGCTTCTAACTTGGGCCCAAATTGTAAAATGGTCTTATCTATTGGCGATTTCGTTCCAATTCACATTCCAAGTAATATTCGGCATGCTATTTACATTGCCGGTTGCCAAATTGCATTATCTCTTATAGTTTCCGAGATATGGACTATCGATAATTTACACCTTAGGCTCTGCTTCTAACTTGGGCCCAAATTGTAAAATGGTCTTATCTATTGGCGATTTCGTTCCAATTCACACTCCAAGTAATATTCGGCATACTAATTACATTGCCGTTTGCGAAATTGCATTATCTCTTATAGTTTCCGAGATATGGACTATCGATAATTTACACCTTAGGCTCTGCTTCTAACTTGGGCCCAAATTGTAAAATGGTCTTATCTATTGGCGATTTCGTTCCAATTCACATTCCAAGTAATATTCGGCATGCTAATTACATTGCCGGTTGACAAATTGCATTATCTCTTATAGTTTCCGAGATATGGACTATCGATAATTTACACCTTAGGCTCTGCTTCTAACTTGGGCCCAAATTGTAAAATGGTCTTATCTATTGGCGATTTCGTTCCAATTTACATTCCAAGTAATATTCGGCATGCTAATTACATTGCCGGTTTCCAAATTGCATTATCTCTTATAGTTTCCGAGATATGGACTATCGATAATTTACACCTTAGGCTCTGCTTCTAACTTGGGCCCAAATTGTAAAATGGTCTTATCTATTGGCGATTTCGTCCCAATTCACATTCCAAGTGATATTCGGCATGCTAATTACATTGCCGGTTGCGAAATTGCATTATCTCTTATAGTTTCCGAGATATGGACTATCAATAATTTTCACCTTAGGCTCTGCTTCTAACTTGGGCCCAATTTGTAAAATGGTCTTATCTATTGGCGATTTCGTTCCAATTCACATTCCAAGTAATATTCGGCATGCTAATTACATTGCCGGTTGCCAAATTGCATTATCTCTTATAGTTTCCGAGATATGGACTATCGATTATTTACACCTTAGGCTCTGCTTCTAACTTGGGCCCAAATTGTAAAATGGTCTTATCTATTGGCGATTTCGTTCCAATTCACATTCCAAGTAATATTCGGCATGCTAATTACATTGCCGGTTGCCAAATTGCATTATCTCTTATAGTTTCCGAGATATGGACTATCGATAATTTACACCTTAGGCTCTGCTTCTAACTTGGGCCCAAATTGTAAAATGGTCTTATCTATTGGCGATTTCGTTGCAATTCACATTCCAAGTAATATTCGGCATGCTAATTACATTGCCGGTTGCCAAATTGCATTATCTCTTATAGTTTCCGAGATATGGACTATCGATAATTTACACCTTAGGCTCTGCTTCTAACTTGGGCCCAAATTGTAAAATGGTCTTATCTATTGGCGATTTCGTTCCAATTCACATTCCAAGTAATATTCGGCATGCTATTTACATTGCCGGTTGCCAAATTGCATTATCTCTTATAGTTTCCGAGATATGGACTATCGATAATTTACACCTTAGGCTCTGCTTCTAACTTGGGCCCAAATTGTAAAATGGTCTTATCTATTGGCGATTTCGTTCCAATTCACATTCCAAGTAATATTCGGCATGCTAATTACATTGCCGGTTGCCAAATTGCATTATCTCTTATAGTTTCCGAGATATGGACTATCGATAATTTACACCTTAGGCTCTGCTTCTAACTTGGGCCCAAATTGTAAAATGGTCTTATCTATTGGCGATTTCGTTCCAATTCACATTCCAAGTAATATTCGGCATGCTAATTACATTGCCGGTTGCCAAATTGCATTATCTCTTATAGTTTCCGAGATATGGACTATCGATAATTTACACCTTAGGCTCTGCTTCTAACTTGGGCCCAAATTGTAAAATGGTCTTATCTATAGGCGATTTCGTTCCAATTCACATTCCAAGTAATATTCGGCATGCTAATTACATTGCCGGTTGCCAAATTGCAATATCTCTTATAGTTTCCGAGATATGGACTATCGATAATTTACACCTTAGGCTCTGCTTCTAACTTGGGCCCAAATTGTAAAATGGTCTTATCTATTGGCGATTTCGTTCCAATTCACATTCCAAGTAATATTCGGCATGCTAATTACATTGCCGGTTGCCAAATTGCATTATCTCTTATAGTTTCCGAGTTATGGACTATCGATAATTTACACCTTAGGCTCTGCTTCTAACTTGGGCCCAAATTGTAAAATGGTCTTATCTATTGGCGATTTCGTCCCAATTCACATTCCAAGTGATATTCGGCATGCTAATTACATTGCCGGTTGCGAAATTGCATTATCTCTTATAGTTTCCGAGATATGGACTATCAATAATTTACACCTTAGGCTCTGCTTCTAACTTGGGCCCAATTTGTAAAATGGTCTTATCTATTGGCGATTTCGTTCCAATTCACATTCCAAGTAATATTCGGCATGCTAATTACATTGCCGGTTGCCAAATTGCATTATCTCTTATAGTTTCCGAGATATGGACTATCGATAATTTACACCTTAGGCTCTGCTTCTAACTTGGGCCCAAATTGTAAAATGGTCTTATCTATTGGCGATTTCGCTCTAATTCACATTCCAAGTAATATTCGGCATGATAATTACATTGCCGGTTGCCAAATTGAATTATCTCTTATAGTTCCCGAGATATGGACTATCGATAATTTACACCTTAGGCTCTGCTTCTAACTTGGGCCCAAATTGTAAAATGGTCTTACCTATTGGCGATTTCGTTCCAATTCACATTCCAAGTAATATTCGGCATGCTAATTACATTGCCGGTTGCCAAATTGCATTATCTCTTATAGTTTCCGAGATATGGACTATCGATAATTTACACCTTAGGCTCTGCTTCTAACTTGGGCCCAAATTGTAAAATGGTCTTATCTATTGGCGATTTCGTTCCAATTCACATTCCAAGTAATATTCGGCATGCTAATTACATTGCCGGTTGCCAAATTGCATTATCTCTTATAGTTTCCGAGATATGGACTATCGATAATTTACACCTTAGGCTCTGCTTCTAACTTGGGCCCAAATTGTAAAATGGTCTTATCTATTGGCGATTTCGTTCCAATTCACATTCCAAGTAATATTCGGCATGCTAATTACATTGCCGGTTGCCAAATTGCATTATCTCTTATAGTTTCCGAGATATGGACTATCGATAATTTACACCATAGGCTCTGCTTCTAACTTGGGCCCAAATTGTAAAATGGCCTTACCTATTGGCGATTTCGTTCCAATTCACATTCCAAGTAATATTCGGCATGATAATTACATTGCCGGTTGCCAAATTGAATTATCTCTTATAGTTTCCGAGATATGGACTATCGATAATTTACACCTTAGGCTCTGCTTCTAACTTGGGCCCAAATTTTAAAATGGTCTTATCTATTGGCGATTTCGTTCCAATTCACATTCCAAGTAATATTCGCCATGCTAATTACATTGCCGGTTGCCAAATTGCATTATCTCTTATAGTTTCCGAGATATGGACTATCGATAATTTACACCATAGGCTCTGCTTCTAACTTGGGCCCAAATTGTAAAATGGCCTTATCTTTTGGCGATTTCGTTCCAATTCACATTCCAAGTAATATTCAGCATGCTAATTACATTGCCGGTTGCCAAATTGCATTATCTCTTATAGTTTCCGAGATATGGACTATCGATAATTTACACCTTAGGCTCTGCTTCTAACTTGGGCCCAAATTGTAAAATGGTCTTATCTATTGGCGATTTCGTTCCAATTCACATTCCAAGTAATATTCGGCATGCTAATTACATTGCCGGTTGCCAAATTGCATTATCTCTTATAGTTTCCGAGATATGGACTATCGATAATTTACACCTTAGGCTCTGCTTCTAACTTGGGCCCAAATTGTAAAATGGTCTTATCTATTGGCGATTTCGTTCCAATTCACATTCCAAGTAATATTCGGCATGCTAATTACATTGCCGGTTGCCAAATTGAATTATCTCTTATAGTTTCCGAGATATGGACTATCGATAATTTACACCTTAGGCTCTGCTTCTAACTTGGGCCCAAATTGTAAAATGGTCTTACCTATTGGCGATTTCGTTCCAATTCACATTCCAAGTAATATTCGGCATGCTAATTACATTGCCGGTTGCCAAATTGCATTATCTCTTATAGTTTCCGAGATATGGACTATCGATAATTTACACCTTAGGCTCTGCTTCTAACTTGGGCCCAAATTGTAAAATGGTCTTATCTATTGGCGATTTCGTCCCAATTCACATTCCAAGTAATATTCGGCATGCTAATTACATTGCCGGTTGCCAAATTGCATTATCTCTTATAGTTTCCGAGATATGGACTATCGATAATTTACACCTTAGGCTCTGCTTCTAACTTGGGCCCAAATTGTAAAATGGTCTTATCTATTGGCGATTTCGTCCCAATTCACATTCCAAGTGATATTCGGCATGCTAATTACTTGCCGGTTGCGAAATTGCATTATCTCTTATAGTTTCCGAGATATGGACTATCCATAATTTACACCTTAGGCTCTGCTTCTAACTTGGGCCCAAATTGTAAAATGGTCTTATCTATTGGCGATTTCGTTCCAATTCACATTCCAAGTAATATTCGGCATGCTAATTACATTGCCGGTTGCCAAATTGCATTATCTCTTATAGTTTCCGAGATATGGACTATCGATAATTTACACCTTAGGCTCTGCTTCTAACTTGGGCCCAAATTGTAAAATGGTCTTATCTATTGGCGATTTCGTTCCAATTCACACTCCAAGTAATATTCGGCATGCTAATTACATTGCCGGTTGCGAAATTGCATTATCTCTTATAGTTTCCGAGATATGGACTATCGATAATTTACACCTTAGGCTCTGCTTCTAACTTGGGCCCAAATTGTAAAATGGTCTTATCTATTGGCGATTTCGTTCCAATTCATATTCCAAGTAATATTCGGCATGCTAATTACATTGCCGGTTGCCAAATTGCATTATCTCTTATAGTTTCCGAGATATGGACTATCGATAATTTACACCTTAGGCTCTGCTTCTAACTTGGGCCCAAATTGTAAAATGGTCTTATCTATTGGCGATTTCGTTCCAATTCACATTCCAAGTAATATTCGGCATGCTAATTACATTGCCGGTTGCCAAATTGCATTATCTCTTATAGTTTCCGAGATATGGACTATCGATAATTTACACCTTAGGCTCTGCTTCTAACTTGGGCCCAAATTGTAAAATGGTCTTATCTATTGGCGATTTCGTTCCAATTCACACTCCAAGTAATATTCGGCATGCTAATTACATTGCCGGTTGCGAAATTGCATTATCTCTTATAGTTTCCGAGATATGGACTATCGATAATTTACACCTTAGGCTCTGCTTCTAACTTGGGCCCAAATTGTAAAATGGTCTTATCTATTGGCGATTTCGTTCCAATTCACATTCCAAGTAATATTCGGCATGCTAATTACATTGCCGGTTGCCAAATTGTATTATCTCTTATAGTTTCCGAGATATGGACTATCGATAATTTACACCTTAGGCTCTGCTTCTAACTTGGGCCCAAATTGTAAAATGGTCTTATCTATTGGCGATTTCGTTCCAATTCACACTCCAAGTAATATTCGGCATGCTAATTACATTGCCGGTTGCGAAATTGCATTATCTCTTATAGTTTCCGAGATATGGACTATCGATAATTTACACCTTAGGCTCTGCTTCTAACTTGGGCCCAAATTGTAAAATGGTCTTATCTATTGGCGATTTCGTTCCAATTCACATTCCAAGTAATATTCGGCATGCTAATTACATTGCCGGTTGCCAAATTGCATTATCTCTTATAGTTTCCGAGATATGGACTATCGATAATTTACACCTTAGGCTCTGCTTCTAACTTGGGCCCAAATTGTAAAATGGTCTTATCTATTGGCGATTTCGTTCCAATTCACATTCCAAGTAATATTCGGCATGCTAATTACATTGCCGGTTGCCAAATTGCATTATCTCTTATAGTTTCCGAGATATGGACTATCGATAATTTACACCTTAGGCTCTGCTTCTAACTTGGGCCCAAATTGTAAAATGGTCTTATCTATTGGCGATTTCGTCCCAATTCACATTCCAAGTGATATTCGGCATGCTAATTACATTGCCGGTTGCGAAATTGCATTATCTCTTATAGTTTCCGAGATATGGACTATCAATAATTTTCACCTTAGGCTCTGCTTCTAACTTGGGCCCAATTTGTAAAATGGTCTTATCTATTGGCGATTTCGTTCCAATTCACATTCCAAGTAATATTCGGCATGCTAATTACATTGCCGGTTGCCAAATTGCATTATCTCTTATAGTTTCCGAGATATGGACTATCGATTATTTACACCTTAGGCTCTGCTTCTAACTTGGGCCCAAATTGTAAAATGGTCTTATCTATTGGCGATTTCGTTCCAATTCACATTCCAAGTAATATTCGGCATGCTAATTACATTGCCGGTTGCCAAATTGCATTATCTCTTATAGTTTCCGAGATATGGACTATCGATAATTTACACCTTAGGCTCTGCTTCTAACTTGGGCCCAAATTGTAAAATGGTCTTATCTATTGGCGATTTCGTTGCAATTCACATTCCAAGTAATATTCGGCATGCTAATTACATTGCCGGTTGCCAAATTGCATTATCTCTTATAGTTTCCGAGATATGGACTATCGATAATTTACACCTTAGGCTCTGCTTCTAACTTGGGCCCAAATTGTAAAATGGTCTTATCTATTGGCGATTTCGTTCCAATTCACATTCCAAGTAATATTCGGCATGCTATTTACATTGCCGGTTGCCAAATTGCATTATCTCTTATAGTTTCCGAGATATGGACTATCGATAATTTACACCTTAGGCTCTGCTTCTAACTTGGGCCCAAATTGTAAAATGGTCTTATCTATTGGCGATTTCGTTCCAATTCACACTCCAAGTAATATTCGGCATACTAATTACATTGCCGTTTGCGAAATTGCATTATCTCTTATAGTTTCCGAGATATGGACTATCGATAATTTACACCTTAGGCTCTGCTTCTAACTTGGGCCCAAATTGTAAAATGGTCTTATCTATTGGCGATTTCGTTCCAATTCACATTCCAAGTAATATTCGGCATGCTAATTACATTGCCGGTTGACAAATTGCATTATCTCTTATAGTTTCCGAGATATGGACTATCGATAATTTACACCTTAGGCTCTGCTTCTAACTTGGGCCCAAATTGTAAAATGGTCTTATCTATTGGCGATTTCGTTCCAATTTACATTCCAAGTAATATTCGGCATGCTAATTACATTGCCGGTTTCCAAATTGCATTATCTCTTATAGTTTCCGAGATATGGACTATCGATAATTTACACCTTAGGCTCTGCTTCTAACTTGGGCCCAAATTGTAAAATGGTCTTATCTATTGGCGATTTCGTCCCAATTCACATTCCAAGTGATATTCGGCATGCTAATTACATTGCCGGTTGCGAAATTGCATTATCTCTTATAGTTTCCGAGATATGGACTATCAATAATTTTCACCTTAGGCTCTGCTTCTAACTTGGGCCCAATTTGTAAAATGGTCTTATCTATTGGCGATTTCGTTCCAATTCACATTCCAAGTAATATTCGGCATGCTAATTACATTGCCGGTTGCCAAATTGCATTATCTCTTATAGTTTCCGAGATATGGACTATCGATTATTTACACCTTAGGCTCTGCTTCTAACTTGGGCCCAAATTGTAAAATGGTCTTATCTATTGGCGATTTCGTTCCAATTCACATTCCAAGTAATATTCGGCATGCTAATTACATTGCCGGTTGCCAAATTGCATTATCTCTTATAGTTTCCGAGATATGGACTATCGATAATTTACACCTTAGGCTCTGCTTCTAACTTGGGCCCAAATTGTAAAATGGTCTTATCTATTGGCGATTTCGTTGCAATTCACATTCCAAGTAATATTCGGCATGCTAATTACATTGCCGGTTGCCAAATTGCATTATCTCTTATAGTTTCCGAGATATGGACTATCGATAATTTACACCTTAGGCTCTGCTTCTAACTTGGGCCCAAATTGTAAAATGGTCTTATCTATTGGCGATTTCGTTCCAATTCACATTCCAAGTAATATTCGGCATGCTATTTACATTGCCGGTTGCCAAATTGCATTATCTCTTATAGTTTCCGAGATATGGACTATCGATAATTTACACCTTAGGCTCTGCTTCTAACTTGGGCCCAAATTGTAAAATGGTTTTATCTATTGGCAATTTCGTTCCAATTCACACTCCAAGTAATATTCGGCATGCTAATTACATTGCCTTTTGCGAAATTGCATTATCTCTTATAGTTTCCGAGATATGGACTATCGATAATTTACACCTTAGGCTCTGCTTCTAACTTGGGCCCAAATTGTAAAATGGTCTTATCTATTGGCGATTTCGTTCCAATTCACATTCCAAGTAATATTCGGCATGCTAATTACATTGCCGGTTGCCAAATTGCATTATCTCTTATAGTTTCCGAGATATGGACTATCGATAATTTACACCTTAGGCTCTGCTTCTAACTTGGGCCCAAATTGTAAAATGGTCTTATCTATTGGCGATTTCGTTCCAATTCACATTCCAAGTAATATTCGGCATGCTAATTACATTGCCGGTTGCCAAATTGCATTATCTCTTATAGTTTCCGAGATATGGACTATCGATAATTTACACCTTAGGCTCTGCTTCTAACTTGGGCCCAAATTGTAAAATGGTCTTATCTATTGGCGATTTCGTCCCAATTCACATTCCAAGTGATATTCGGCATGCTAATTACATTGCCGGTTGCGAAATTGCATTATCTCTTATAGTTTCCGAGATATGGACTATCAATAATTTACACCTTAGGCTCTGCTTCTAACTTGGGCCCAATTTGTAAAATGGTCTTATCTATTGGCGATTTCGTTCCAATTCACATTCCAAGTAATATTCGGCATGCTAATTACATTGCCGGTTGCCAAATTGCATTATCTCATAGTTTCCGAGATATGGACTATCGATAATTTACACCATAGGCTCTGCTTCTAACTTGGGCCCAAATTGTAAAATGGTCTTATCTATTGGCGATTTCGTTCCAATTCACATTCCAAGTAATATTCGGCATGCTAATTACATTGCCGGTTGCCAAATTGCATTATCTCTTATAGTTTCCGAGATATGGACTATCGATAATTTACACCTTAGGCTCTGCTTCTAACTTGCTCCCAAATTGTAAAATGGTCATATCTATTGGCGATTTCGTTCCAATTCACATTCCAAGTAATATTCGGCATGCTAATTACATTGCCGGTTGCCAAATTGCATTATCTCTTATAGTTTCCGAGATATGGACTATCGATAATTTACACCTTAGGCTCTGCTTCTAACTTGGGCCCAAATTGTAAAATGGTCTTATCTATTGGCGATTTCGTTCCAATTCACATTCCAAGTAATATTCGGCATGCTAATTACATTGCCGGTTGCCAAATTGAATTATCTCTTATAGTTTCCGAGATATGGACTATCGATAATTTAAACCTTAGGCTCTGCTTCTAACTTGGGCCCAAATTGTAAAATGGTCTTACCTATTGGCGATTTCGTTCCAATTCACATTCCAAGTAATATTCGGCATGCTAATTACATTGCCGGTTGCCAAATTGCATTATCTCTTATAGTTTCCGAGATATGGACTATCGATAATTTACACCTTAGGCTCTGCTTCTAACTTGGGCCCAAATTGTAAAATGGTCTTATCTATTGGCGATTTCGTTCCAATTCACATTCCAAGTAATATTCGGCATGCTAATTACATTGCCGGTTGCCAAATTGCATTATCTCTTATAGTTTCCGAGATATGGACTATCGATAATTTACACCTTAGGCTCTGCTTCTAACTTGGGCCCAAATTGTAAAATGGTCTTATCTATTGGCGATTTCGTTCCAATTCACATTCCAAGTAATATTCGGCATGCTAATTACATTGCCGGTTGCCAAATTGCATTATCTCTTATAGTTTCCGAGATATGGACTATCGATAATTTACACCTTAGGCTCTGCTTCTAACTTGGGCCCAAATTGTAAAATGGTCTTATCTATTGGCGATTTCGTCCCAATTCACATTCCAAGTGATATTCGGCATGCTAATTACATTGCCGGTTGCGAAATTGCATTATCTCTTATAGTTTCCGAGATATGGACTATCAATAATTTTCACCTTAGGCTCTGCTTCTAACTTGGGCCCAATTTGTAAAATGGTCTTATCTATTGGCGATTTCGTTCCAATTCACATTCCAAGTAATATTCGGCATGCTAATTACATTGCCGGTTGCCAAATTGCATTATCTCTTATAGTTTCCGAGATATGGACTATCGATAATTTACACCTTAGGCTCTGCTTCTAACTTGGGCCCAAATTGTAAAATGGTCTTATCTATTGGCGATTTCGTTCCAATTCACATTCCAAGTAATATTCGGCATGCTAATTACATTGCCGGTTGCCAAATTGCATTATCTCTTATAGTTTCCGAGATATGGACTATCGATAATTTACACCTTAGGCTCTGCTTCTAACTTGGGCCCAAATTGTAAAATGGTCTTATCTATTGGCGATTTCGTCCCAATTCACATTCCAAGTGATATTCGGCATGCTAATTACATTGCCGGTTGCGAAATTGCATTATCTCTTATAGTTTCCGAGATATGGACTATCAATAATTTTCACCTTAGGCTCTGCTTCTAACTTGGGCCCAATTTGTAAAATGGTCTTATCTATTGGCGATTTCGTTCCAATTCACATTCCAAGTAATATTCGGCATGCTAATTACATTGCCGGTTGCCAAATTGCATTATCTCTTATAGTTTCCGAGATATGGACTATCGATAATTTAAACCATAGGCTCTGCTTCTAACTTGGGCCCAAATTGTAAAATGGTCTTATCTATTGGCGATTTCGTTCCAATTCACATTCCAAGTAATATTCGGCATGCTAATTACATTGCCGGTTGCCAAATTGCATTATCTCTTATAGTTTCCGAGATATGGACTATCGATAATTTACACCTTAGGCTCTGCTTCTAACTTGGGCCCAAATTGTAAAATGGTCTTATCTATTGGCGATTTCGTTCCAATTCACACTCCAAGTAATATTCGGCATGCTAATTACATTGCCGGTTGCGAAATTGCATTATCTCTTATAGTTTCCGAGATATGGACTATCGATAATTTACACCTTAGGCTCTGCTTCTAACTTGGGCCCAAATTGTAAAATGGTCTTATCTATTGGCGATTTCGTTCCAATTCACATTCCAAGTAATATTCGGCATGCTAATTACATTGCCGGTTGCCAAATTGCATTATCTCTTATAGTTTCCGAGATATGGACTATCGATAATTTACACCTTAGGCTCTGCTTCTAACTTGGGCCCAAATTGTAAAATGGTCTTATCTATTGGCGATTTCGTTCCAATTCACATTCCAAGTAATATTCGGCATGCTAATTACATTGCCGGTTGCCAAATTGCATTATCTCTTATAGTTTCCGAGATATGGACTATCGATAATTTACACCTTAGGCTCTGCTTCTAACTTGGGCCCAAATTGTAAAATGGTCTTATCTATTGGCGATTTCGTTCCAATTCACACTCCAAGTAATATTCGGCATGCTAATTACATTGCCGGTTGCGAAATTGCATTATCTCTTATAGTTTCCGAGATATGGACTATCGATAATTTACACCTTAGGCTCTGCTTCTAACTTGGGCCCAAATTGTAAAATGGTCTTATCTATTGGCGATTTCGTTCCAATTCACATTCCAAGTAATATTCGGCATGCTAATTACATTGCCGGTTGCCAAATTGTATTATCTCTTATAGTTTCCGAGATATGGACTATCGATAATTTACACCTTAGGCTCTGCTTCTAACTTGGGCCCAAATTGTAAAATGGTCTTATCTATTGGCGATTTCGTTCCAATTCACACTCCAAGTAATATTCGGCATGCTAATTACATTGCCGGTTGCGAAATTGCATTATCTCTTATAGTTTCCGAGATATGGACTATCGATAATTTACACCTTAGGCTCTGCTTCTAACTTGGGCCCAAATTGTAAAATGGTCTTATCTATTGGCGATTTCGTTCCAATTCACATTCCAAGTAATATTCGGCATGCTAATTACATTGCCGGTTGCCAAATTGCATTATCTCTTATAGTTTCCGAGATATGGACTATCGATAATTTACACCTTAGGCTCTGCTTCTAACTTGGGCCCAAATTGTAAAATGGTCTTATCTATTGGCGATTTCGTTCCAATTCACATTCCAAGTAATATTCGGCATGCTAATTACATTGCCGGTTGCCAAATTGCATTATCTCTTATAGTTTCCGAGATATGGACTATCGATAATTTACACCTTAGGCTCTGCTTCTAACTTGGGCCCAAATTGTAAAATGGTCTTATCTATTGGCGATTTCGTTCCAATTCACATTCCAAGTAATATTCGGCATGCTAATTACATTGCCGGTTGCCAAATTGAATTATCTCTTATAGTTTCCGAGATATGGACTATCGATAATTTAAACCTTAGGCTCTGCTTCTAACTTGGGCCCAAATTGTAAAATGGTCTTACCTATTGGCGATTTCGTCCCAATTCACATTCCAAGTGATATTCGGCATGCTAATTACTTGCCGGTTGCGAAATTGCATTATCTCTTATAGTTTCCGAGATATGGACTATCCATAATTTACACCTTAGGCTCTGCTTCTAACTTGGGCCCAAATTGTAAAATGGTCTTATCTATTGGCGATTTCGTTCCAATTCACATTCCAAGTAATATTCGGCATGCTAATTACATTGCCGGTTGCCAAATTGCATTATCTCTTATAGTTTCCGAGATATGGACTATCGATAATTTACACCTTAGGCTCTGCTTCTAACTTGGGCCCAAATTGTAAAATGGTCTTATCTATTGGCGATTTCGTTCCAATTCACACTCCAAGTAATATTCGGCATGCTAATTACATTGCCGGTTGCGAAATTGCATTATCTCTTATAGTTTCCGAGATATGGACTATCGATAATTTACACCTTAGGCTCTGCTTCTAACTTGGGCCCAAATTGTAAAATGGTCTTATCTATTGGCGATTTCGTTCCAATTCACATTCCAAGTAATATTCGGCTTGCTAATTACATTGCCGGTTGCCAAATTGCATTATCTCTTATAGTTTCCGAGATATGGACTATCGATAATTTACACCTTAGGCTCTGCTTCTAACTTGGGCCCAAATTGTAAAATGGTCTTATCTATTGGCGATTTCGTTCCAATTCACATTCCAAGTAATATTCGGCATGCTAATTACATTGCCGGTTGCCAAATTGCATTATCTCTTATAGTTTCCGAGATATGGACTATCGATAATTTACACCTTAGGCTCTGCTTCTAACTTGGGCCCAAATTGTAAAATGGTCTTATCTATTGGCGATTTCGTTCCAATTCACACTCCAAGTAATATTCGGCATGCTAATTACATTGCCGGTTGCGAAATTGCATTATCTCTTATAGTTTCCGAGATATGGACTATCGATAATTTACACCTTAGGCTCTGCTTCTAACTTGGGCCCAAATTGTAAAATGGTCTTATCTATTGGCGATTTCGTTCCAATTCACATTCCAAGTAATATTCGGCATGCTAATTACATTGCCGGTTGCCAAATTGTATTATCTCTTATAGTTTCCGAGATATGGACTATCGATAATTTACACCTTAGGCTCTGCTTCTAACTTGGGCCCAAATTGTAAAATGGTCTTATCTATTGGCGATTTCGTTCCAATTCACACTCCAAGTAATATTCGGCATGCTAATTACATTGCCGGTTGCGAAATTGCATTATCTCTTATAGTTTCCGAGATATGGACTATCGATAATTTACACCTTAGGCTCTGCTTCTAACTTGGGCCCAAATTGTAAAATGGTCTTATCTATTGGCGATTTCGTTCCAATTCACATTCCAAGTAATATTCGGCATGCTAATTACATTTCCGGTTGCCAAATTGCATTATCTCTTATAGTTTCCGAGATATGGACTATCGATAATTTACACCTTAGGCTCTGCTTCTAACTTGGGCCCAAATTGTAAAATGGTCTTATCTATTGGCGATTTCGTTCCAATTCACATTCCAAGTAATATTCGGCATGCTAATTACATTGCCGGTTGCCAAATTGCATTATCTCTTATAGTTTCCGAGATATGGACTATCGATAATTTACACCTTAGGCTCTGCTTCTAACTTGGGCCCAAATTGTAAAATGGTCTTATCTATTGGCGATTTCGTCCCAATTCACATTCCAAGTGATATTCGGCATGCTAATTACATTGCCGGTTGCGAAATTGCATTATCTCTTATAGTTTCCGAGATATGGACTATCAATAATTTTCACCTTAGGCTCTGCTTCTAACTTGGGCCCAATTTGTAAAATGGTCTTATCTATTGGCGATTTCGTTCCAATTCACATTCCAAGTAATATTCGGCATGCTAATTACATTGCCGGTTGCCAAATTGCATTATCTCTTATAGTTTCCGAGATATGGACTATCGATTATTTACACCTTAGGCTCTGCTTCTAACTTGGGCCCAAATTGTAAAATGGTCTTATCTATTGGCGATTTCGTTCCAATTCACATTCCAAGTAATATTCGGCATGCTAATTACATTGCCGGTTGCCAAATTGCATTATCTCTTATAGTTTCCGAGATATGGACTATCGATAATTTACACCTTAGGCTCTGCTTCTAACTTGGGCCCAAATTGTAAAATGGTCTTATCTATTGGCGATTTCGTTGCAATTCACATTCCAAGTAATATTCGGCATGCTAATTACATTGCCGGTTGCCAAATTGCATTATCTCTTATAGTTTCCGAGATATGGACTATCGATAATTTACACCTTAGGCTCTGCTTCTAACTTGGGCCCAAATTGTAAAATGGTCTTATCTATTGGCGATTTCGTTCCAATTCACATTCCAAGTAATATTCGGCATGCTATTTACATTGCCGGTTGCCAAATTGCATTATCTCTTATAGTTTCCGAGATATGGACTATCGATAATTTACACCTTAGGCTCTGCTTCTAACTTGGGCCCAAATTGTAAAATGGTCTTATCTATTGGCGATTTCGTTCCAATTCACACTCCAAGTAATATTCGGCATGCTAATTACATTGCCGTTTGCGAAATTGCATTATCTCTTATAGTTTCCGAGATATGGACTATCGATAGTTTACATCTTAGGCTCTGCTTCTAACTTGGGCCCAAATTGTAAAATGGTCTTATCTATTGGCGATTTCGTTCCAATTCACATTCCAAGTAATATTCGGCATGCTAATTACATTGCCGGTTGCCAAATTGCATTATCTCTTATAGTTTCCGAGATATGGACTATCGATAATTTACACCTTAGGCTCTGCTTCTAACTTGGGCCCAAATTGTAAAATGGTCTTATCTATTGGCGATTTCGTTCCAATTCACATTCCAAGTAATATTCGGCATGCTAATTACATTGCCGGTTGCCAAATTGCATTATCTCTTATAGTTTCCGAGATATGGACTATCGATAATTTACACCTTAGGCTCTGCTTCTAACTTGGGCCCAAATTGTAAAATGGTCTTATCTATTGGCGATTTCGTCCCAATTCACATTCCAAGTGATATTCGGCATGCTAATTACATTGCCGGTTGCGAAATTGCATTATCTCTTATAGTTTCCGAGATATGGACTATCAATAATTTACACCTTAGGCTCTGCTTCTAACTTGGGCCCAATTTGTAAAATGGTCTTATCTATTGGCGATTTCGTTCCAATTCACATTCCAAGTAATATTCGGCATGCTAATTACATTGCCGGTTGCCAAATTGCATTATCTCTTATAGTTTCCGAGGTATGGACTATCGATAATTTACACCTTAGGCTCTGCTTCTAACTTGGGCCCAAATTGTAAAATGGTCTTATCTATTGGCAATTTCGTTCCAATTCACATTCCAAGTAATATTCGGCATGCTAATTACATTGCCGGTTGCCAAATTGCATTATCTCTTATAGTTTCCGAGATATGGACTATCGATAATTTACACCTTAGGCTCTGCTTCTAACTTGGGCCCAAATTGTAAAATGGTCTTATCTATTGGCGATTTCGTTCCAATTCACATTCCAAGTAATATTCGGCATGCTAATTACATTGCCGGTTGCCAAATTGCATTATCTCTTATAGTTTCCGAGATATGGACTATCGATAATTTACACCATAGGCTCTGCTTCTAACTTGGGCCCAAATTGTAAAATGGTCTTATCTATTGGCGATTTCGTTCCAATTCACATTCCAAGTAATATTCGGCATGCTAATTACATTGCCGGTTGCCAAATTGCATTATCTCTTATAGTTTCCGAGATATGGACTATCGATAATTTACACCTTAGGCTCTGCTTCTAACTTGCTCCCAAATTGTAAAATGGTCATATCTATTGGCGATTTCGTTCCAATTCACATTCCAAGTAATATTCGGCATGCTAATTACATTGCCGGTTGCCAAATTGCATTATCTCTTATAGTTTCCGAGATATGGACTATCGATAATTTACACCTTAGGCTCTGCTTCTAACTTGGGCCCAAATTGTAAAATGGTCTTATCTATTGGCGATTTCGTTCCAATTCACATTCCAAGTAATATTCGGCATTCTAATTACATTGCCGGTTGCCAAATTGAATTATCTCTTATAGTTTCCGAGATATGGACTATCGATAATTTAAACCTTAGGCTCTGCTTCTAACTTGGGCCCAAATTGTAAAATGGTCTTACCTATTGGCGATTTCGTTCCAATTCACATTCCAAGTAATATTCGGCATGCTAATTACATTGCCGGTTGCCAAATTGCATTATCTCTTATAGTTTCCGAGATATGGACTATCGATAATTTACACCTTAGGCTCTGCTTCTAACTTGGGCCCAAATTGTAAAATGGTCTTATCTATTGGCGATTTCGTTCCAATTCACAGTCCAAGTAATATTCGGCATGCTAATTACATTGCCGGTTGCCAAATTGCATTATCTCTTATAGTTTCCGAGATATGGACTATCGATAATTTACACCTTAGGCTCTGCTTCTAACTTGGGCCCAAATTGTAAAATGGTCTTATCTATTGGCGATTTCGTTCCAATTCACATTCCAAGTAATATTCGGCATGCTAATTACATTGCCGGTTGCCAAATTGCATTATCTCTTATAGTTTCCGAGATATGGACTATCGATAATTTACACCTTAGGCTCTGCTTCTAACTTGGGCCCAAATTGTAAAATGGTCTTATCTATTGGCGATTTCGTTCCAATTCACACTCCAAGTAATATTCGGCATGCTAATTACATTGCCGTTTGCGAAATTGCATTATCTCTTATAGTTTCCGAGATATGGACTATCGATAGTTTACACCTTAGGCTCTGCTTCTAACTTGGGCCCAAATTGTAAAATGGTCTTATCTATTGGCGATTTCGTTCCAATTCACATTCCAAGTAATATTCGGCATGCTAATTACATTGCCGGTTGCCAAATTGCATTATCTCTTATAGTTTCCGAGATATGGACTATCGATAATTTACACCTTAGGCTCTGCTTCTAACTTGGGCCCAAATTGTAAAATGGTCTTATCTATTGGCGATTTCGTTCCAATTCACATTCCAAGTAATATTCGGCATGCTAATTACATTGCCGGTTGCCAAATTGCATTATCTCTTATAGTTTCCGAGATATGGACTATCGATAATTTACACCTTAGGCTCTGCTTCTAACTTGGGCCCAAATTGTAAAATGGTCTTATCTATTGGCGATTTCGTCCCAATTCACATTCCAAGTGATATTCGGCATGCTAATTATATTGCCGGTTGCGAAATTGCATTATCTCTTATAGTTTCCGAGATATGGACTATCAATAATTTACACCTTAGGCTCTGCTTCTAACTTGGGCCCAATTTGTAAAATGGTCTTATCTATTGGCGATTTCGTTCCAATTCACATTCCAAGTAATATTCGGCATGCTAATTACATTGCCGGTTGCCAAATTGCATTATCTCTTATAGTTTCCGAGGTATGGACTATCGATAATTTACACCTTAGGCTCTGCTTCTAACTTGGGCCCAAATTGTAAAATGGTCTTATCTATTGGCGATTTCGTTCCAATTCACATTCCAAGTAATATTCGGCATGCTAATTACATTGCCGGTTGCCAAATTGCATTATCTCTTATAGTTTCCGAGATATGGACTATCGATAATTTACACCTTAGGCTCTGCTTCTAACTTGGGCCCAAATTGTAAAATGGTCTTATCTATTGGCGATTTCGTTCCAATTCACATTCCAAGTAATATTCGGCATGCTAATTACATTGCCGGTTGCCAAATTGCATTATCTCTTATAGTTTCCGAGATATGGACTATCGATAATTTACACCATAGGCTCTGCTTCTAACTTGGGCCCAAATTGTAAAATGGTCTTATCTATTGGCGATTTCGTTCCAATTCACATTCCAAGTAATATTCGGCATGCTAATTACATTGCCGGTTGCCAAATTGCATTATCTCTTATAGTTTCCGAGATATGGACTATCGATAATTTACACCTTAGGCTCTGCTTCTAACTTGCTCCCAAATTGTAAAATGGTCATATCTATTGGCGATTTCGTTCCAATTCACATTCCAAGTAATATTCGGCATGCTAATTACATTGCCGGTTGCCAAATTGCATTATCTCTTATAGTTTCCGAGATATGGACTATCGATAATTTACACCTTAGGCTCTGCTTCTAACTTGGGCCCAAATTGTAAAATGGTCTTATCTATTGGCGATTTCGTTCCAATTCACATTCCAAGTAATATTCGGCATTCTAATTACATTGCCGGTTGCCAAATTGAATTATCTCTTATAGTTTCCGAGATATGGACTATCGATAATTTAAACCTTAGGCTCTGCTTCTAACTTGGGCCCAAATTGTAAAATGGTCTTACCTATTGGCGATTTCGTTCCAATTCACATTCCAAGTAATATTCGGCATGCTAATTACATTGCCGGTTGCCAAATTGCATTATCTCTTATAGTTTCCGAGATATGGACTATCGATAATTTACACCTTAGGCTCTGCTTCTAACTTGGGCCCAAATTGTAAAATGGTCTTATCTATTGGCGATTTCGTTCCAATTCACAGTCCAAGTAATATTCGGCATGCTAATTACATTGCCGGTTGCCAAATTGCATTATCTCTTATAGTTTCCGAGATATGGACTATCGATAATTTACACCTTAGGCTCTGCTTCTAACTTGGGCCCAAATTGTAAAATGGTCTTATCTATTGGCGATTTCGTTCCAATTCACATTCCAAGTAATATTCGGCATGCTAATTACATTGCCGGTTGCCAAATTGCATTATCTCTTATAGTTTCCGAGATATGGACTATCGATAATTTACACCTTAGGCTCTGCTTCTAACTTGTGCCCAAATTGTAAAATGGTCTTATCTATTGGCGATTTCGTCCCAATTCACATTCCAAGTGATATTCGGCATGCTAATTACATTGCCGGTTGCGAAATTGCATTATCTCTTATAGTTTCCGAGATATGGACTATCAATAATTTTCACCTTAGGCTCTGCTTCTAACTTGGGCCCAATTTGTAAAATGGTCTTATCTATTGGCGATTTCGTTCCAATTCACATTCCAAGTAATATTCGGCATGCTAATTACATTGCCGGTTGCCAAATTGCATTATCTCTTATAGTTTCCGAGATATGGACTATCGATAATTTACACCTTAGGCTCTGCTTCTAACTTGGGCCCAAATTGTAAAATGGTCTTATCTATTGGCGATTTCGTTCCAATTCACATTCCAAGTAATATTCGGCATGCTAATTACATTGCCGGTTGCCAAATTGCATTATCTCTTATAGTTTCCGAGATATGGACTATCGATAATTTACACCTTAGGCTCTGCTTCTAACTTGGGCCCAAATTGTAAAATGGTCTTATCTATTGGCGATTTCGTCCCAATTCACATTCCAAGTGATATTCGGCATGCTAATTACATTGCCGGTTGCGAAATTGCATTATCTCTTATAGTTTCCGAGATATGGACTATCAATAATTTTCACCTTAGGCTCTGCTTCTAACTTGGGCCCAATTTGTAAAATGGTCTTATCTATTGGCGATTTCGTTCCAATTCACATTCCAAGTAATATTCGGCATGCTAATTACATTGCCGGTTGCCAAATTGCATTATCTCTTATAGTTTCCGAGATATGGACTATCGATAATTTAAACCATAGGCTCTGCTTCTAACTTGGGCCCAAATTGTAAAATGGTCTTATCTATTGGCGATTTCGTTCCAATTCACATTCCAAGTAATATTCGGCATGCTAATTACATTGCCGGTTGCCAAATTGCATTATCTCTTATAGTTTCCGAGATATGGACTATCGATAATTTACACCTTAGGCTCTGCTTCTAACTTGGGCCCAAATTGTAAAATGGTCTTACCTATTGGCGATTTCGTTCCAATTCACACTCCAAGTAATATTAGGCATGCTAATTACATTGCCGGTTGCCAAATTGCATTATCTCTTATAGTTTCCGAGATATGGACTATCGATAATTTACACCTTAGGCTCTGCTTCTAACTTGGGCCCAAATTGTAAAATGGTCTTATCTATTGGCGATTTCGTTCCAATTCACATTCCAAGTAATATTCGGCATGCTAATTACATTGCCGGTTGCCAAATTGCATTATCTCTTATAGTTTCCGAGATATGGACTATCGATAATTTACACCTTAGGCTCTGCTTCTAACTTGGGCCCAAATTGTAAAATGGTCTTATCTCTTGGCGATTTCGTCCCAATTCACATTCCAAGTGATATTCGGCATGCTAATTACATTGCAGGTTGCGAAATTGCATTATCTCTTATAGTTTCCGAGATATGGACTATCAATAATTTACACCTTAGGCTCTGCTTCTAACTTGGGCCCAAATTGTAAAATGGTCTTATCTATTGGCGATTTCGTTCCAATTCACATTCCAAGTAATATTCGGCATGCTAATTACATTGCCGGTTGCCAAATTGCATTATCTCTTATAGTTTCCGAGATATGGACTATCGATAATTTACACCTTAATCTCTGCTTCTAACTTGGGCCCAAATTGTAAAATGGTCTTATCTATTGGCGATTTCGTTCCAATTCACATTCCAAGTAATATTCGGCATGCTAATTACATTGCCGGTTGCCAAATTGCATTATCTCTTATAGTTTCCGAGATATGGACTATCGATAATTTACACCATAGGCTCTGCTTCTAACTTGGGCCCAAATTGTAAAATGGTCTTATCTATTGGCGATTTCGTTCCAATTCACATTCCAAGTAATATTCGGCATGCTAATTACATTGCCGGTTGCCAAATTGCATTATCTCTTATAGTTTCCGAGATATGGACTATCGATAATTTACACCTTAGGCTCTGCTTCTAACTTGCTCCCAAATTGTAAAATGGTCATATCTATTGGCGATTTCGTTCCAATTCACATTCCAAGTAATATTCGGCATGCTAATTACATTGCCGGTTGCCAAATTGCATTATCTCTTATAGTTTCCGAGATATGGACTATCGATAATTTACACCTTAGGCTCTGCTTCTAACTTGGGCCCAAATTGTAAAATGGTCTTATCTATTGGCGATTTCGTTCCAATTCACATTCCAAGTAATATTCGGCATGCTAATTACATTGCCGGTTGCCAAATTGAATTATCTCTTATAGTTTCCGAGATATGGACTATCGATAATTTAAACCTTAGGCTCTGCTTCTAACTTGGGCCCAAATTGTAAAATGGTCTTACCTATTGGCGATTTCGTTCCAATTCACATTCCAAGTAATATTCGGCATGCTAATTACATTGCCGGTTGCCAAATTGCATTATCTCTTATAGTTTCCGAGATATGGACTATCGATAATTTACACCTTAGGCTCTGCTTCTAACTTGGGCCCAAATTGTAAAATGGTCTTATCTATTGGCGATTTCGTTCCAATTCACATTCCAAGTAATATTCGGCATGCTAATTACATTGCCGGTTGCCAAATTGCATTATCTCTTATAGTTTCCGAGATATGGACTATCGATAATTTACACCTTAGGCTCTGCTTCTAACTTGGGCCCAAATTGTAAAATGGTCTTATCTATTGGCGATTTCGTTCCAATTCACATTCCAAGTAATATTCGGCATGCTAATTACATTGCCGGTTGCCAAATTGCATTATCTCTTATAGTTTCCGAGATATGGACTATCGATAATTTACACCTTAGGCTCTGCTTCTAACTTGGGCCCAAATTGTAAAATGGTCTTATCTATTGGCGATTTCGTCCCAATTCACATTCCAAGTGATATTCGGCATGCTAATTACATTGCCGGTTGCGAAATTGCATTATCTCTTATAGTTTCCGAGATATGGACTATCAATAATTTTCACCTTAGGCTCTGCTTCTAACTTGGGCCCAATTTGTAAAATGGTCTTATCTATTGGCGATTTCGTTCCAATTCACATTCCAAGTAATATTCGGCATGCTAATTACATTGCCGGTTGCCAAATTGCATTATCTCTTATAGTTTCCGAGATATGGACTATCGATAATTTACACCTTAGGCTCTGCTTCTAACTTGGGCCCAAATTGTAAAATGGTCTTATCTATTGGCGATTTCGTTCCAATTCACATTCCAAGTAATATTCGGCATGCTAATTACATTGCCGGTTGCCAAAATGCATTATCTCTTATAGTTTCCGAGATATGGACTATCGATAATTTACACCTTAGGCTCTGCTTCTAACTTGGGCCCAAATTGTAAAATGGTCTTATCTATTGGCGATTTCGTCCCAATTCACATTCCAAGTGATATTCGGCATGCTAATTACATTGCCGGTTGCGAAATTGCATTATCTCTTATAGTTTCCGAGATATGGACTATCAATAATTTTCACCTTAGGCTCTGCTTCTAACTTGGGCCCAATTTGTAAAATGGTCTTATCTATTGGCGATTTCGTTCCAATTCACATTCCAAGTAATATTCGGCATGCTAATTACATTGCCGGTTGCCAAATTGCATTATCTCTTATAGTTTCCGAGATATGGACTATCGATAATTTAAACCATAGGCTCTGCTTCTAACTTGGGCCCAAATTGTAAAATGGTCTTATCTATTGGCGATTTCGTTCCAATTCACATTCCAAGTAATATTCGGCATGCTAATTACATTGCCGGTTGCCAAATTGCATTATCTCTTATAGTTTCCGAGATATGGACTATCGATAATTTACACCTTAGGCTCTGCTTCTAACTTGGGCCCAAATTGTAAAATGGTCTTACCTATTGGCGATTTCGTTCCAATTCACATTCCAAGTAATATTAGGCATGCTAATTACATTGCCGGTTGCCAAATTGCATTATCTCTTATAGTTTCCGAGATATGGACTATCGATAATTTACACCTTAGGCTCTGCTTCTAACTTGGGCCCAAATTGTAAAATGGTCTTACCTATTGGCGATTTCGTTCCAATTCACATTCCAAGTAATATTCGGCATGCTAATTACATTGCCGGTTGCCAAATTGCATTATCTCTTATAGTTTCCGAGATATGGACTATCGATAATTTACACCTTAGGCTCTGCTTCTAACTTGGGCCCAAATTGTAAAATGGTCTTATCTATTGGCGATTTCGTCCCAATTCACATTCCAAGTAATATTCGGCATGCTAATTACATTGCCGGTTGCCAAATTGCATTATCTCTTATAGTTTCCGAGATATGGACTATCGATAATTTACACCTTAGGCTCTGCTTCTAACTTGGGCCCAAATTGTAAAATGGTCTTATCTATTGGCGATTTCGTCCCAATTCACATTCCAAGTGATATTCGGCATGCTAATTACTTGCCGGTTGCGAAATTGCATTATCTCTTATAGTTTCCGAGATATGGACTATCCATAATTTACACCTTAGGCTCTGCTTCTAACTTGGGCCCAAATTGTAAAATGGTCTTATCTATTGGCGATTTCGTTCCAATTCACATTCCAAGTAATATTCGGCATGCTAATTACATTGCCGGTTGCCAAATTGCATTATCTCTTATAGTTTCCGAGATATGGACTATCGATAATTTACACCTTAGGCTCTGCTTCTAACTTGGGCCCAAATTGTAAAATGGTCTTATCTATTGGCGATTTCGTTCCAATTCACACTCCAAGTAATATTCGGCATGCTAATTACATTGCCGGTTGCGAAATTGCATTATCTCTTATAGTTTCCGAGATATGGACTATCGATAATTTACACCTTAGGCTCTGCTTCTAACTTGGGCCCAAATTGTAAAATGGTCTTATCTATTGGCGATTTCGTTCCAATTCACATTCCAAGTAATATTCGGCATGCTAATTACATTGCCGGTTGCCAAATTGTATTATCTCTTATAGTTTCCGAGATATGGACTATCGATAATTTACACCTTAGGCTCTGCTTCTAACTTGGGCTCAAATTGTAAAATGGTCTTATCTATTGGCGATTTCGTTCCAATTCACACTCCAAGTAATATTCGGCATGCTAATTACATTGCCGGTTGCGAAATTGCATTATCTCTTATAGTTTCCGAGATATGGACTATCGATAATTTACACCTTAGGCTCTGCTTCTAACTTGGGCCCAAATTGTAAAATGGTCTTATCTATTGGCGATTTCGTTCCAATTCACATTCCAAGTAATATTCGGCATGCTAATTACATTGCCGGTTGCCAAATTGCATTATCTCTTATAGTTTCCGAGATATGGACTATCGATAATTTACACCTTAGGCTCTGCTTCTAACTTGGGCCCAAATTGTAAAATGGTCTTATCTATTGGCGATTTCGTTCCAATTCACATTCCAAGTAATATTCGGCATGCTAATTACATTGCCGGTTGCCAAATTGCATTATCTCTTATAGTTTCCGAGATATGGACTATCGATAATTTACACCTTAGGCTCTGCTTCTAACTTGGGCCCAAATTGTAAAATGGTCTTTTCTATTGGCGATTTCGTCCCAATTCACATTCCAAGTGATATTCGGCATGCTAATTACATTGCCGGTTGCGAAATTGCATTATCTCTTATAGTTTCCGAGATATGGACTATCAATAATTTTCACCTTAGGCTCTGCTTCTAACTTGGGCCCAATTTGTAAAATGGTCTTATCTATTGGCGATTTCGTTCCAATTCACATTCCAAGTAATATTCGGCATGCTAATTACATTGCCGGTTGCCAAATTGCATTATCTCTTATAGTTTCCGAGATATGGACTATCGATTATTTACACCTTAGGCTCTGCTTCTAACTTGGGCCCAAATTGTAAAATGGTCTTATCTATTGGCGATTTCGTTCCAATTCACATTCCAAGTAATATTCGGCATGCTAATTACATTGTCGGTTGCCAAATTGCATTATCTCTTATAGTTTCCGAGATATGGACTATCGATAATTTACACCTTAGGCTCTGCTTCTAACTTGGGCCCAAATTGTAAAATGGTCTAATCTATTGGCGATTTCGTTGCAATTCACATTCCAAGTAATATTCGGCATGCTAATTACATTGCCGGTTGCCAAATTGCATTATCTCTTATAGTTTTCGAGATATGGACTATCGATAATTTACACCTTAGGCTCTGCTTCTAACTTGGGCCCAAATTGTAAAATGGTCTTATCTATTGGCGATTTCGTTCCAATTCACATTCCAAGTAATATTCGGCATGCTATTTACATTGCCGGTTGCCAAATTGCATTATCTCTTATAGTTTCCGAGATATGGACTATCGATAATTTACACCTTAGGCTCTGCTTCTAACTTGGGCCCAAATTGTAAAATGGTCTTATCTATTGGCGATTTCGTTCCAATTCACACTCCAAGTAATATTCGGCATGCTAATTACATTGCCGTTTGCGAAATTGCATTATCTCTTATAGTTTCCGAGATATGGACTATCGATAATTTACACCTTAGGCTCTGCTTCTAACTTGGGCCCAAATTGTAAAATGGTCTTATCTATTGGCGATTTCGTTCCAATTCACATTCCAAGTAATATTCGGCATGCTAATTACATTGCCGGTTGCCAAATTGCATTATCTCTTATAGTTTCCGAGATATGGACTATCGATAATTTACACCTTAGGCTCTGCTTCTAACTTGGGCCCAAATTGTAAAATGGTCTTATCTATTGGCGATTTCGTTCCAATTCACATTCCAAGTAATATTCGGCATGCTAATTACATTGCCGGTTGCCAAATTGCATTATCTCTTATAGTTACCGAGATATGGACTATCGATAATTTACACCTTAGGCTCTGCTTCTAACTTGGGCCCAAATTGTAAAATGGTCTTATCTATTGGCGATTTCGTCCCAATTCACATTCCAAGTGATATTCGGCATGCTAATTACATTGCCGGTTGCGAAATTGCATTATCTCTTATAGTTTCCGAGATATGGACTATCAATAATTTACACCTTAGGCTCTGCTTCTAACTTGGGCCCAATTTGTAAAATGGTCTTATCTATTGGCGATTTCGTTCCAATTCACATTCCAAGTAATATTCGGCATGCTAATTACATTGCCGGTTGCCAAATTGAATTATCTCTTATAGTTTCCGAGATATGGACTATCGATTATTTAAACCTTAGGCTCTGCTTCTAACTTGGGCCCAAATTGTAAAATGGTTTTACCTATTGGCGATTTCGTTCCAATTCACATTCCAAGTAATATTCGGCATGCTAATTACATTGCCGGTTGCCAAATTGCATTATCTCTTATAGTTTCCGAGATATGGACTATCGATAATTTACACCTTAGGCTCTGCTTCTAACTTGGGCCCAAATTGTAAAATGGTCTTATCTATTGGCGATTTCGTTCCAATTCACATTCCAAGTAATATTCGGCATGCTAATTACATTGCCGGTTGCCAAATTGCATTATCTCTTATAGTTTCCGAGATATGGACTATCGATAATTTACACCTTAGGCTCTGCTTCTAACTTGCTCCCAAATTGTAAAATGGTCATATCTATTGGCGATTTCGTTCCAATTCACATTCCAAGTAATATTCGGCATGCTAATTACATTGCCGGTTGCCAAATTGCATTATCTCTTATAGTTTCCGAGATATGGACTATCGATAATTTACACCTTAGGCTCTGCTTCTAACTTGGGCCCAAATTGTAAAATGGTCTTATCTATTGGCGATTTCGTTCCAATTCACATTCCAAGTAATATTCGGCATGCTAATTACATTGCCGGTTGCCAAATTGAATTATCTCTTATAGTTTCCGAGATATGGACTATCGATAATTTAAACCTTAGGCTCTGCTTCTAACTTGGGCCCAAATTGTAAAATGGTCTTACCTATTGGCGATTTCGTTCCAATTCACATTCCAAGTAATATTCGGCATGCTAATTACATTGCCGGTTGCCAAATTGCATTATCTCTTATAGTTTCCGAGATATGGACTATCGATAAATTACACCTTAGGCTCTGCTTCTAACTTGGGCCCAAATTGTAAAATGGTCTTATCTATTGGCGATTTCGTTCCAATTCACATTCCAAGTAATATTCGGCATGCTAATTACATTGCCGGTTGCCAAATTGCATTATCTCTTATAGTTTCCGAGATATGGACTATCGATAATTTACACCTTAGGCTCTGCTTCTAACTTGGGCCCAAATTGTAAAATGGTCTTATCTATTGGCGATTTCGTTCCAATTCACATTCCAAGTAATATTCGGCATGCTAATTACATTGCCGGTTGCCAAATTGCATTATCTCTTATAGTTTCCGAGATGTGGACTATCGATAATTTACACCATAGGCTCTGCTTCTAACTTGGGCCCAAATTGTAAAATGGTCTTATCTATTGGCGATTTCGTTCCAATTCACATTCCAAGGAATATTCGGCATGCTAATTACATTGCCGGTTGCCAAATTGCATTATCTCTTATAGTTTCCGAGATATGGACTATCGATAATTTACACCTTAGGCTCTGCTTCTAACTTGGGCCCAAATTGTAAAATGGTCTTATCTATTGGCGATTTCGTTCCAATTCACATTCCAAGTAATATTCGGCATGCTAATTACATTGCCGGTTGCCAAATTGCATTATCTCTTATAGTTTCCGAGATATGGACTATCGATAATTTACACCTTAGGCTCTGCTTCTAACTTGGGCCCAAATTGTAAAATGGTCTTATCTATTGGCGATTTCGTTCCAATTCACATTCCAAGTAATATTCGGCATGCTAATTACATTGCCGGTTGCCAAATTGCATTATCTCTTATAGTTTCCGAGATGTGGACTATCGATAATTTACACCATAGGCTCTGCTTCTAACTTGGGCCCAAATTGTAAAATGGTCTTATCTATTGGCGATTTCGTTCCAATTCACATTCCAAGGAATATTCGGCATGCTAATTACATTGCCGGTTGCCAAATTGCATTATCTCTTATAGTTTCCGAGATATGGACTATCGATAATTTACACCTTAGGCTCTGCTTCTAACTTGGGCCCAAATTGTAAAATGGTCTTATCTATTGGCGATTTCGTTCCAATTCACATTCCAAGTAATATTCGGCATGCTAATTACATTGCCGGTTGCCAAATTGAATTATCTCTTATAGTTTCCGAGATATGGACTATCGATAATTTAAACCTTAGGCTCTGCTTCTAACTTGGGCCCAAATTGTAAAATGGTCTTACCTATTGGCGATTTCGTTCCAATTCACATTCCAAGTAATATTCGGCATGCTAATTACATTGCCGGTTGCCAAATTGCATTATCTCTTATAGTTTCCGAGATATGGACTATCGATAATTTACACCTTAGGCTCTGCTTCTAACTTGGGCCCAAATTGTAAAATGGTCTTATCTATTGGCGATTTCGTTCCAATTCACATTCCAAGTAATATTCGGCATGCTAATTACATTGCCGGTTGCCAAATTGCATTATCTCTTATAGTTTCCGAGATATGGACTATCGATAATTTACACCTTAGGCTCTGCTTCTAACTTGCTCCCAAATTGTAAAATGGTCATATCTATTGGCGATTTCGTTCCAATTCACATTCCAAGTAATATTCGGCATGCTAATTACATTGCCGGTTGCCAAATTGCATTATCTCTTATAGTTTCCGAGATATGGACTATCGATAATTTACACCTTAGGCTCTGCTTCTAACTTGGGCCCAAATTGTAAAATGGTCTTATCTATTGGCGATTTCGTTCCAATTCACATTCCAAGTAATATTCGGCATGCTAATTACATTGCCGGTTGCCAAATTGAATTATCTCTTATAGTTTCCGAGATATGGACTATCGATAATTTAAACCTTAGGCTCTGCTTCTAACTTGGGCCCAATTTGTAAAATGGTCTTACCTATTGGCGATTTCGTTCCAATTCACATTCCAAGTAATATTCGGCATGCTAATTACATTGCCGGTTGCCAAATTGCATTATCTCTTATAGTTTCCGAGATATGGACTATCGATAATTTACACCTTAGGCTCTGCTTCTAACTTGGGCCCAAATTGTAAAATGGTCTTATCTATTGGCGATTTCGTTCCAATTCACATTCCAAGTAATATTCGGCATGCTAATTACATTGCCGGTTGCCAAATTGCATTATCTCTTATAGTTTCCGAGATGTGGACTATCGATAATTTACACCATAGGCTCTGCTTCTAACTTGGGCCCAAATTGTAAAATGGTCTTATCTATTGGCGATTTCGTTCCAATTCACATTCCAAGGAATATTCGGCATGCTAATTACATTGCCGGTTGCCAAATTGCATTATCTCTTATAGTTTCCGAGATATGGACTATCGATAATTTACACCTTAGGCTCTGCTTCTAACTTGGGCCCAAATTGTAAAATGGTCTTATCTATTGGCGATTTCGTTCCAATTCACATTCCAAGTAATATTCGGCATGCTAATTACATTGCCGGTTGCCAAATTGCATTATCTCTTATAGTTTCCGAGATATGGACTATCGATAATTTACACCTTAGGCTCTGCTTCTAACTTGGGCCCAAATTGTAAAATGGTCTTATCTATTGGCGATTTCGTTCCAATTCACATTCCAAGTAATATTCGGCATGCTAATTACATTGCCGGTTGCCAAATTGCATTATCTCTTATAGTTTCCGAAATGTGGACTATCGATAATTTACACCATAGGCACTGCTTCTAACTTGGGCCCAAATTGTAAAATGGTCTTATCTATTGGCGATTTCGTTCCAATTCACATTCCAAGGAATATTCGGCATGCTAATTACATTGCCGGTTGCCAAATTGCATTATCTCTTATAGTTTCCGAGATATGGACTATCGATAATTTACACCTTAGGCTCTGCTTCTAACTTGGGCCCAAATTGTAAAATGGTCTTATCTATTGGCGATTTCGTTCCAATTCACATTCCAAGTAATATTCGGCATGCTAATTACATTGCCGGTTGCCAAATTGCATTATCTCTTATAGTTTCCGAGATATGGACTATCGATAATTTACACCTTAGGCTCTGCTTCTAACTTGGGCCCAAATTGTAAAATGGTCTTATCTATTGGCGATTTCGTTCCAATTCACATTCCAAGTAATATTCGGCATGCTAATTACATTGCCGGTTGCCAAATTGCATTATCTCTTATAGTTTCCGAGATATGGACTATCGATAATTTACACCTTAGGCTCTGCTTCTAACTTGGGCCCAAATTGTAAAATGGTCTTATCTATTGGCGATTTCGTTCCAATTCACATTCCAAGTAATATTCGGCATGCTAATTACATTGCCGTTTGCCAAATTGAATTATCTCTTATAGTTTCCGAGATATGGACTATCGATAATTTACACCTTAGGCTCTGCTTCTAACTTGGGCCCAAATTGTAAAATGGTCTTATCTATTGGCGATTTCGTTCCAATTCACACTCCAAGTAATATTCGGCATGCTATTTACATTGCCGGTTGCCAAATTGCATTATCTCTTATAGTTTCCGAGATATGGACTATCGATAATTTACACCTTAGGCTCTGCTTCTAACTTGGGCCCAAATTGTAAAATGGTCTTATCTATTGGCGATTTCGTTCCAATTCACACTCCAAGTAATATTCGGCATGCTAATTACATTGCCGTTTGCGAAATTGCATTATCTCTTATAGTTTCCGAGATATGGACTATCGATAATTTACACCTTAGGCTCTGCTTCTAACTTGGGCCCAAATTGTAAAATGGTCTTATCTATTGGCGATTTCGTTCCAATTCACATTCCAAGTAATATTCGGCATGCTAATTACATTGCCGGTTGCCAAATTGCATTATCTCTTATAGTTTCCGAGATATGGACTATCGATAATTTACACCTTAGGCTCTGCTTCTAACTTGGGCCCAAATTGTAAAATGGTCTTATCTATTGGCGATTTCGTTCCAATTCACATTCCAAGTAATATTCGGCATGCTAATTACATTGCCGGTTGCCAAATTGCATTATCTCTTATAGTTACCGAGATATGGACTATCGATAATTTACACCTTAGGCTCTGCTTCTAACTTGGGCCCAAATTGTAAAATGGTCTTATCTATTGGCGATTTCGTTCCAATTCACATTCCAAGTAATATTCGGCATGCTAATTACATTGCCGGTTGCCAAATTGCATTATCTCTTATAGTTTCCGAGATATGGACTATCGATAATTTACACCTTAGGCTCTGCTTCTAACTTGCTCCCAAATTGTAAAATGGTCATATCTATTGGCGATTTCGTTCCAATTCACATTCCAAGTAATATTCGGCATGCTAATTACATTGCCGGTTGCCAAATTGCATTATCTCTTATAGTTTCCGAGATATGGACTATCGATAATTTACACCTTAGGCTCTGCTTCTAACTTGGGCCCAAATTGTAAAATGGTCTTATCTATTGGCGATTTCGTTCCAATTCACATTCCAAGTAATATTCGGCATGCTAATTACATTGCCGGTTGCCAAATTGAATTATCTCTTATAGTTTCCGAGATATGGACTATCGATAATTTAAACCTTAGGCTCTGCTTCTAACTTGGGCCCAAATTGTAAAATGGTCTTACCTATTGGCGATTTCGTTCCAATTCACATTCCAAGTAATATTCGGCATGCTAATTACATTGCCGGTTGCCAAATTGCATTATCTCTTATAGTTTCCGAGATATGGACTATCGATAAATTACACCTTAGGCTCTGCTTCTAACTTGGGCCCAAATTGTAAAATGGTCTTATCTATTGGCGATTTCGTTCCAATTCACATTCCAAGTAATATTCGGCATGCTAATTACATTGCCGGTTGCCAAATTGCATTATCTCTTATAGTTTCCGAGATATGGACTATCGATAATTTACACCTTAGGCTCTGCTTCTAACTTGGGCCCAAATTGTAAAATGGTCTTATCTATTGGCGATTTCGTTCCAATTCACATTCCAAGTAATATTCGGCATGCTAATTACATTGCCGGTTGCCAAATTGCATTATCTCTTATAGTTTCCGAGATGTGGACTATCGATAATTTACACCATAGGCTCTGCTTCTAACTTGGGCCCAAATTGTAAAATGGTCTTATCTATTGGCGATTTCGTTCCAATTCACATTCCAAGGAATATTCGGCATGCTAATTACATTGCCGGTTGCCAAATTGCATTATCTCTTATAGTTTCCGAGATATGGACTATCGATAATTTACACCTTAGGCTCTGCTTCTAACTTGGGCCCAAATTGTAAAATGGTCTTATCTATTGGCGATTTCGTTCCAATTCACATTCCAAGTAATATTCGGCATGCTAATTACATTGCCGGTTGCCAAATTGCATTATCTCTTATAGTTTCCGAGATATGGACTATCGATAATTTACACCTTAGGCTCTGCTTCTAACTTGGGCCCAAATTGTAAAATGGTCTTATCTATTGGCGATTTCGTTCCAATTCACATTCCAAGTAATATTCGGCATGCTAATTACATTGCCGGTTGCCAAATTGCATTATCTCTTATAGTTTCCGAGATGTGGACTATCGATAATTTACACCATAGGCTCTGCTTCTAACTTGGGCCCAAATTGTAAAATGGTCTTATCTATTGGCGATTTCGTTCCAATTCACATTCCAAGGAATATTCGGCATGCTAATTACATTGCCGGTTGCCAAATTGCATTATCTCTTATAGTTTCCGAGATATGGACTATCGATAATTTACACCTTAGGCTCTGCTTCTAACTTGGGCCCAAATTGTAAAATGGTCTTATCTATTGGCGATTTCGTTCCAATTCACATTCCAAGTAATATTCGGCATGCTAATTACATTGCCGGTTGCCAAATTGCATTATCTCTTATAGTTTCCGAGATATGGACTATCGATAATTTACACCTTAGGCTCTGCTTCTAACTTGGGCCCAAATTGTAAAATGGTCTTATCTATTGGCGATTTCGTTCCAATTCACATTCCAAGTAATATTCGGCATGCTAATTACATTGCCGGTTGCCAAATTGCATTATCTCTTATAGTTTCCGAGATATGGACTATCGATAATTTACACCTTAGGCTCTGCTTCTAACTTGGGCCCAAATTGTAAAATGGTCTTATCTATTGGCGATTTCGTTCCAATTCACATTCCAAGTAATATTCGGCATGCTAATTACATTGCCGTTTGCCAAATTGAATTATCTCTTATAGTTTCCGAGATATGGACTATCGATAATTTACACCTTAGGCTCTGCTTCTAACTTGGGCCCAAATTGTAAAATGGTCTTACCTATTGGCGATTTCGTTCCAATTCACATTCCAAGTAATATTCGGCATGCTAATTACATTGCCGGTTGCCAAATTGCATTATCTCTTATAGTTTCCGAGATATGGACTATCGATAATTTACACCTTAGGCTCTGCTTCTAACTTGGGCCCAAATTGTAAAATGGTCTTATCTATTGGCGATTTCGTCCCAATTCACATTCCAAGTAATATTCGGCATGCTAATTACATTGCCGGTTGCCAAATTGCATTATCTCTTATAGTTTCCGAGATATGGACTATCGATAATTTACACCTTAGGCTCTGCTTCTAACTTGGGCCCAAATTGTAAAATGGTCTTATCTATTGGCGATTTCGTCCCAATTCACATTCCAAGTGATATTCGGCATGCTAATTACATTGCCGGTTGCGAAATTGCATTATCTCTTATAGTTTCCGAGATATGGACTATCAATAATTTACACCTTAGGCTCTGCTTCTAACTTGGGCCCAATTTGTAAAATGGTCTTATCTATTGGCGATTTCGTTCCAATTCACATTCCAAGTAATATTCGGCATGCTAATTACATTGCCGGTTGCCAAATTGCATTATCCCTTATAGTTTCCGAGATATGGACTATCGATAATTTACACCTTAGGCTCTGCTTCTAACTTGGGCCCAAATTGTAAAATGGTCTTATCTATTGGCGATTTCGTTCCAATTCACATTCCAAGTAATATTCGGCATGCTAATTACATTGCCGGTTGCCAAATTGCATTATCTCTTATAGTTTCCGAGATATGGACTATCGATAATTTACACCTTAGGCTCTGCTTCTAACTTGGGCCCAAATTGTAAAATGGTCTTATCTATTGGCGATTTCGTTCCAATTCACATTCCAAGTAATATTCGGCATGCTAATTACATTGCCGGTTGCCAAATTGCATTATCTCTTATAGTTTCCGAGATATGGACTATCGATAATTTACATAGGCTCTGCTTCTAACTTATGCCCAAATTGTAAAATGGTCTTATCTATTGGCGATTTCGTTCCAATTCACATTCCAAGTAATATTCGGCATGCTAATTACATTGCCGGTTGCCAAATTGCATTATATCTTATAGTTTCCGAGATATGGACTATCGATAATTTACACCTTAGGTCTCTGCTTCTAACTTGCTCCCAAATTGTAAAATGGTCTTATCTATTGGCGATTTCGTTCCAATTCACATTCCAAGTAATATTCGGCATGCTAATTACATTGCCGGTTGCCAAATTGCATTATCTCTTATAGTTTCCGAGATATGGACTATCGATAATTTACACCTTAGGCTCTGCTTCTAACTTGGGCTCAAATTGTAAAATGGTCTTATCTATTGGCGATTTCGTTCCAATTCACATTCCGAGTAATATTCGGCATGCTAATTACATTGCCGGTTGCCAAATTGCATTATCTCTTATAGTTTCCGAGATATGGACTATCGATAATTTACACCATAGGCTCTGCTTCTAACTTGGGCCCAAATTGTAAAATGGCCTTATCTTTTGGCGATTTCGTTCCAATTCACATTCCAAGTAATATTCAGCATGCTAATTACATTGCCGGTTGCCAAATTGCATTATCTCTTATAGTTTCCGAGATATGGACTATCGATAATTTACACCTTAGTCTCTGCTTCTAACTTGGGCCCAAATAGTAAAATGGTCTTATCTATTGGCGATTTCGTTCCAATTCACATTCCAAGTAATATTCGGCATGCTAATTACATTGCCGGTTGCCAAATTGCATTATCTCTTATAGTTTCCGAGATATGGACTATCGATAATTTACACCTTAGGCTCTGCTTCTAACTTGGGCCCAAATTGTAAAATGGTCTTATCTATTGGCGATTTCGTTCTAATTCACATTCCAAGTAATATTCGGCATGCTAATTACATTGCCGGTTGCCAAATTGAATTATCTCTTATAGTTTCCGAGATATGGACTATCGATAATTTACACCTTAGGCTCTGCTTCTAACTTGGGCCCAAATTGTAAAATGGTCTTACCTATTGGCGATTTCGTTCCAATTCACATTCCAAGTAATATTCGGCATGCTAATTACATTGCCGGTTGCCAAATTGCATTATCTCTTATAGTTTCCGAGATATGGACTATCGATAATTTACACCTTAGGCTCTGCTTCTAACTTGGGCCCAAATTGTAAAATGGTCTTATCTATTGGCGATTTCGTCCCAATTCACATTCCAAGTAATATTCGGCATGCTAATTACATTGCCGGTTGCCAAATTGCATTATCTCTTATAGTTTCCGAGATATGGATTATCGATAATTTACACCTTAGGCTCTGCTTCTAACTTGGGCCCAAATTGTAAAATGGTCTTATCTATTGGCGATTTCGTCCCAATTCACATTCCAAGTTATATTCGGCATGCTAATAACATTGCCGGTTGCGAAATTGCATTATCCCTTATAGTTTCCGAGATATGGACTATCAATAATTTACACCTTAGGCTCTGCTTCTAACTTGGGCCCAAATTGTAAAATGGTCTTATCTATTGGCGATTTCGTTCCAATTCACATTCCAAGTAATATTCGGCATGCTAATTACATTGCCGGTTGCCAAATTGCATTATCTCTTATAGTTTCCGAGATATGGACTATCGATAATTTACACCTTAGGCTCTGCTTCTAACTTGGGCCCAAATTGTAAAATGGTCTTATCTATTGGCGATTTCGTTGCAATTCACATTCCAAGTAATATTCGGCATGCTAATTACATTGCCGGTTGCCAAATTGCATTATCTCTTATAGTTTCCGAGATATGGACTATCGATAATTTACACCTTAGGCTCTGCTTCTAACTTGGGCCCAAATTGTAAAATGGTCTTATCTATTGGCGATTTCGTTCCAATTCACACTCCAAGTAATATTCGGCATGCTAATTACATTGCCGGTTGCGAAATTGCATTATCTCTTATAGTTTCCGAGATATGGACTATCGATAATTTACACCTTAGGCTCTGCTTCTAACTTGGGCCCAAATTGTAAAATGGCCTTATCTATTGGCGATTTCGTTCCAATTCACACTCCAAGTAATATACGGCATGCTAATTACATTGCCGGTTGCGAAATTGCATTATCTCTTATAGTTTCCGAGATATGGACTATCGATAATTTACACCTTAGGCTCTGCTTCTAACTTGGGCCCAAATTGTAAAATGGTCTTATCTATTGGCGATTTCGTTCCAATTCACATTCCAAGTAATATTCGGCATGCTAATTACATTGCCGGTTGCCAAATTGCATTATCTCTTATAGTTTCCGAGATATGGACTATCGATAATTTACACCTTAGGCTCTGCTTCTAACTTGGGCCCAAATTGTAAAATGGTCTTATCTATTGGCGATTTCGTTCCAATTCACATTCCAAGTAATATTCGGCATGCTAATTACATTGCCGGTTGCCAAATTGCATTATCTCTTATAGTTTCCGAGATATGGACTATCGATAATTTACACCTTAGGCTCTGCTTCTAACTTGGGCCCAAATTGTAAAATAGTCTTATCTATTGGCGATTTCGTTCCAATTCACACTCCAAGTAATATTCGGCATGCTAATTACATTGCCGGTTGCGAAATTGCATTATCTCTTATAGTTTCCGAGATATGGACTATCGATAATTTACACCTTAGGCTCTGCTTCTAACTTGGGCCCAAATTGTAAAATGGTCTTATCTATTGGCGATTTCGTTCCAATTCACATTCCAAGTAATATTCGGCATGCTAATTACATTGCCGGTTGCCAAATTGCATTATCTCTTATAGTTTCCGAGATATGGACTGTCGATAATTTACACCTTAGGCTCTGCTTCTAACTTGGGCCCAAATTGTAAAATGGTCTTATCTATTGGCGATTTCGTTCCAATTCACATTCCAAGTAATATTCGGCATGCTAATTACATTGCCGGTTGCCAAATTGCATTATCTCTTATAGTTTCCGAGATATGGACTATCGATAATTTACACCTTAGGCTCTGCTTCTAACTTGGGCCCAAATTGTAAAATGGTCTTATCTATTGGCGATTTCGTTCCAATTCACATTCCAAGTAATATTCGGCATGCTAATTACATTGCCGGTTGCCAAATTGCAATATCTCTTATAGTTTCCGAGATATGGACTATCGATAATTTACACCTTAGGCTCTGCTTCTAACTTGGGCCCAAATTGTAAAATGGTCTTATCTATTGGCGATTTCGTTCCAATTCACATTCCAAGTAATATTCGGCATGCTAATTACATTGCCGGTTGCCAAATTGCATTATCTCTTATAGTTTCCGAGTTATGGACTATCGATAATTTACACCTTAGGCTCTGCTTCTAACTTGGGCCCAAATTGTAAAATGGTCTTATCTATTGGCGATTTCGTCCCAATTCACATTCCAAGTGATATTCGGCATGCTAATTACATTGCCGGTTGCGAAATTGCATTATCTCTTATAGTTTCCGAGATATGGACTATCAATAATTTACACCTTAGGCTCTGCTTCTAACTTGGGCCCAATTTGTAAAATGGTCTTATCTATTGGCGATTTCGTTCCAATTCACATTCCAAGTAATATTCGGCATGCTAATTACATTGCCGGTTGCCAAATTGCATTATCTCTTATAGTTTCCGAGATATGGACTATCGATAATTTACACCTTAGGCTCTGCTTCTAACTTGGGCCCAAATTGTAAAATGGTCTTATCTATTGGCGATTTCGTTCCAATTCACATTCCAAGTAATATTCGGCATGATAATTACATTGCCGGTTGCCAAATTGAATTATCTCTTATAGTTTCCGAGATATGGACTATCGATAATTTACACCTTAGGCTCTGCTTCTAACTTGGGCCCAAATTGTAAAATGGTCTTACCTATTGGCGATTTCGTTCCAATTCACATTCCAAGTAATATTCGGCATGCTAATTACATTGCCGTTTGCCAAATTGCATTATCTCTTATAGTTTCCGAGATATGGACTATCGATAATTTACACCTTAGGCTCTGCTTCTAACTTGGGCTCAAATTGTAAAATGGTCTTATCTATTGGCGATTTCGTTCCAATTCACATTCCGAGTAATATTCGGCATGCTAATTACATTGCCGGTTGCCAAATTGCATTATCTCTTATAGTTTCCGAGATATGGACTATCGATAATTTACACCATAGGCTCTGCTTCTAACTTGGGCCCAAATTGTAAAATGGCCTTATCTTTTGGCGATTTCGTTCCAATTCACATTCCAAGTAATATTCAGCATGCTAATTACATTGCCGGTTGCCAAATTGCATTATCTCTTATAGTTTCCGAGATATGGACTATCGATAATTTACACCTTAGTCTCTGCTTCTAACTTGGGCCCAAATAGTAAAATGGTCTTATCTATTGGCGATTTCGTTCCAATTCACATTCCAAGTAATATTCGGCATGCTAATTACATTGCCGGTTGCCAAATTGCATTATCTCTTATAGTTTCCGAGATATGGACTATCGATAATTTACACCTTAGGCTCTGCTTCTAACTTGGGCCCAAATTGTAAAATGGTCTTATCTATTGGCGATTTCGTTCTAATTCACATTCCAAGTAATATTCGGCATGCTAATTACATTGCCGGTTGCCAAATTGAATTATCTCTTATAGTTTCCGAGATATGGACTATCGATAATTTACACCTTAGGCTCTGCTTCTAACTTGGGCCCAAATTGTAAAATGGTCTTACCTATTGGCGATTTCGTTCCAATTCACATTCCAAGTAATATTCGGCATGCTAATTACATTGCCGGTTGCCAAATTGCATTATCTCTTATAGTTTCCGAGATATGGACTATCGATAATTTACACCTTAGGCTCTGCTTCTAACTTGGGCCCAAATTGTAAAATGGTCTTATCTATTGGCGATTTCGTCCCAATTCACATTCCAAGTAATATTCGGCATGCTAATTACATTGCCGGTTGCCAAATTGCATTATCTCTTATAGTTTCCGAGATATGGATTATCGATAATTTACACCTTAGGCTCTGCTTCTAACTTGGGCCCAAATTGTAAAATGGTCTTATCTATTGGCGATTTCGTCCCAATTCACATTCCAAGTGATATTCGGCATGCTAATTACATTGCCGGTTGCGAAATTGCATTATCTCTTATAGTTTCCGAGATATGGACTATCAATAATTTACACCTTAGGCTCTGCTTCTAACTTGGGCCCAAATTGTAAAATGGTCTTATCTATTGGCGATTTCGTTCCAATTCACATTCCAAGTAATATTCGGCATGCTAATTACATTGCCGGTTGCCAAATTGCATTATCTCTTATAGTTTCCGAGATATGGACTATCGATAATTTACACCTTAGGCTCTGCTTCTAACTTGGGCCCAAATTGTAAAATGGTCTTATCTATTGGCGATTTCGTTGCAATTCACATTCCAAGTAATATTCGGCATGCTAATTACATTGCCGGTTGCCAAATTGCATTATCTCTTATAGTTTCCGAGATATGGACTATCGATAATTTACACCTTAGGCTCTGCTTCTAACTTGGGCCCAAATTGTAAAATGGTCTTATCTATTGGCGATTTCGTTCCAATTCACACTCCAAGTAATATTCGGCATGCTAATTACATTGCCGGTTGCGAAATTGCATTATCTCTTATAGTTTCCGAGATATGGACTATCGATAATTTACACCTTAGGCTCTGCTTCTAACTTGGGCCCAAATTGTAAAATGGCCTTATCTATTGGCGATTTCGTTCCAATTCACACTCCAAGTAATATACGGCATGCTAATTACATTGCCGGTTGCGAAATTGCATTATCTCTTATAGTTTCCGAGATATGGACTATCGATAATTTACACCTTAGGCTCTGCTTCTAACTTGGGCCCAAATTGTAAAATGGTCTTATCTATTGGCGATTTCGTTCCAATTCACATTCCAAGTAATATTCGGCATGCTAATTACATTGCCGGTTGCCAAATTGCATTATCTCTTATAGTTTCCGAGATATGGACTATCGATAATTTACACCTTAGGCTCTGCTTCTAACTTGGGCCCAAATTGTAAAATGGTCTTATCTATTGGCGATTTCGTTCCAATTCACACTCCAAGTAATATTCGGCATGCTAATTACATTGCCGGTTGCGAAATTGCATTATCTCTTATAGTTTCCGAGATATGGACTATCGATAATTTACACCTTAGGCTCTGCTTCTAACTTGGGCCCAAATTGTAAAATGGTCTTATCTATTGGCGATTTCGTTCCAATTCACATTCCAAGTAATATTCGGCATGCTAATTACATTGCCGGTTGCCAAATTGCATTATCTCTTATAGTTTCCGAGATATGGACTATCGATAATTTACACCTTAGGCTCTGCTTCTAACTTGGGCCCAAATTGTAAAATGGTCTTATCTATTGGCGATTTCGTCCCAATTCACACTCCAAGTAATATTCGGCATGCTAATTACATTGCCGGTTGCGAAATTGCATTATCTTTTATAGTTTCCGAGATATGGACTATCGATAATTTACACCTTAGGCTCTGCTTCTAACTTGGGCCCAAATTGTAAAATGGTCTTATCTATTGGCGATTTCGTTCCAATTCACATTCCAAGTAATATTCGGCATGCTAATTACATTGCCGGTTGCCAAATTGTATTATCTCTTATAGTTTCCGAGATATGGACTATCGATAATTTACACCTTAGGCTCTGCTTCTAACTTGGGCCCAAATTGTAAAATGGTCTTATCTATTGGCGATTTCGTTCCAATTCACATTCCAAGTAATATTCGGCATGCTAATTACATTGCCGGTTGCCAAATTGCATTATCTCTTATAGTTTCCGAGATATGGACTATCGATAATTTACACCTTAGGCTCTGCTTCTAACTTGGGCCCAAATTGTAAAATGGTCTTATCTATTGGCGATTTCGTTCCAATTCACATTCCAAGTAATATTCGGCATGCTAATTACATTGCCGGTTGCCAAATTGCATTATCTCTTATAGTTTCCGAGATATGGACTATCGATAATTTACACCTTAGGCTCTGCTTCTAACTTGGGCCCAAATTGTAAAATGGTCTTATCTATTGGCGATTTCGTCCCAATTCACATTCCAAGTGATATTCGGCATGCTAATTACATTGCCGGTTGCGAAATTGCATTATCTCTTATAGTTTCCGAGATATGGACTATCAATAATTTTCACCTTAGGCTCTGCTTCTAACTTGGGCCCAAATTGTAAAATGGTCTTATCTATTGGCGATTTCGTTCCAATTCACATTCCAAGTAATATTCGGCATGCTAATTACATTGCCGGTTGCCAAATTGCATTATCTCTTATAGTTTCCGAGATATGGACTATCGATAATTTACACCTTAGGCTCTGCTTCTAACTTGGGCCCAAATTGTAAAATGGTCTTATCTATTGGCGATTTCGTTCCAATTCACATTCCAAGTAATATTCGGCATGCTAATTACATTGCCGGTTGCCAAATTGCAATATCTCTTATAGTTTCCGAGATATGGACTATCGATAATTTACACCTTAGGCTCTGCTTCTAACTTGGGCCCAAATTGTAAAATGGTCTTATCTATTGGCGATTTCGTTCCAATTCACATTCCAAGTAATATTCGGCATGCTAATTACATTGCCGGTTGCCAAATTGCATTATCTCTTATAGTTTCCGAGTTATGGACTATCGATAATTTACACCTTAGGCTCTGCTTCTAACTTGGGCCCAAATTGTAAAATGGTCTTATCTATTGGCGATTTCGTCCCAATTCACATTCCAAGTGATATTCGGCATGCTAATTACATTGCCGGTTGCGAAATTGCATTATCTCTTATAGTTTCCGAGATATGGACTATCAATAATTTACACCTTAGGCTCTGCTTCTAACTTGGGCCCAATTTGTAAAATGGTCTTATCTATTGGCGATTTCGTTCCAATTCACATTCCAAGTAATATTCGGCATGCTAATTACATTGCCGGTTGCCAAATTGCATTATCTCTTATAGTTTCCGAGATATGGACTATCGATAATTTACACCTTAGGCTCTGCTTCTAACTTGGGCCCAAATTGTAAAATGGTCTTATCTATTGGCGATTTCGTTCCAATTCACATTCCAAGTAATATTCGGCATGATAATTACATTGCCGGTTGCCAAATTGAATTATCTCTTATAGTTTCCGAGATATGGACTATCGATAATTTACACCTTAGGCTCTGCTTCTAACTTGGGCCCAAATTGTAAAATGGTCTCACCTATTGGCGATTTCGTTCCAATTCACATTCCAAGTAATATTCGGCATGCTAATTACATTGCCGTTTGCCAAATTGCATTATCTCTTATAGTTTCCGAGATATGGACTATCGATAATTTACACCTTAGGCTCTGCTTCTAACTTGGGCTCAAATTGTAAAATGGTCTTATCTATTGGCGATTTCGTTCCAATTCACATTCCGAGTAATATTCGGCATGCTAATTACATTGCCGGTTGCCAAATTGCATTATCTCTTATAGTTTCCGAGATATGGACTATCGATAATTTACACCATAGGCTCTGCTTCTAACTTGGGCCCAAATTGTAAAATGGCCTTATCTTTTGGCGATTTCGTTCCAATTCACATTCCAAGTAATATTCAGCATGCTAATTACATTGCCGGTTGCCAAATTGCATTATCTCTTATAGTTTCCGAGATATGGACTATCGATAATTTACACCTTAGTCTCTGCTTCTAACTTGGGCCCAAATAGTAAAATGGTCTTATCTATTGGCGATTTCGTTCCAATTCACATTCCAAGTAATATTCGGCATGCTAATTACATTGCCGGTTGCCAAATTGCATTATCTCTTATAGTTTCCGAGATATGGACTATCGATAATTTACACCTTAGGCTCTGCTTCTAACTTGGGCCCAAATTGTAAAATGGTCTTATCTATTGGCGATTTCGTTCTAATTCACATTCCAAGTAATATTCGGCATGCTAATTACATTGCCGGTTGCCAAATTGAATTATCTCTTATAGTTTCCGAGATATGGACTATCGATAATTTACACCTTAGGCTCTGCTTCTAACTTGGGCCCAAATTGTAAAATGGTCTTACCTATTGGCGATTTCGTTCCAATTCACATTCCAAGTAATATTCGGCATGCTAATTACATTGCCGGTTGCCAAATTGCATTATCTCTTATAGTTTCCGAGATATGGACTATCGATAATTTACACCTTAGGCTCTGCTTCTAACTTGGGCCCAAATTGTAAAATGGTCTTATCTATTGGCGATTTCGTCCCAATTCACATTCCAAGTAATATTCGGCATGCTAATTACATTGCCGGTTGCCAAATTGCATTATCTCTTATAGTTTCCGAGATATGGATTATCGATAATTTACACCTTAGGCTCTGCTTCTAACTTGGGCCCAAATTGTAAAATGGTCTTATCTATTGGCGATTTCGTCCCAATTCACATTCCAAGTGATATTCGGCATGCTAATTACATTGCCGGTTGCGAAATTGCATTATCTCTTATAGTTTCCGAGATATGGACTATCAATAATTTACACCTTAGGCTCTGCTTCTAACTTGGGCCCAAATTGTAAAATGGTCTTATCTATTGGCGATTTCGTTCCAATTCACATTCCAAGTAATATTCGGCATGCTAATTACATTGCCGGTTGCCAAATTGCATTATCTCTTATAGTTTCCGAGATATGGACTATCGATAATTTACACCTTAGGCTCTGCTTCTAACTTGGGCCCAAATTGTAAAATGGTCTTATCTATTGGCGATTTCGTTGCAATTCACATTCCAAGTAATATTCGGCATGCTAATTACATTGCCGGTTGCCAAATTGCATTATCTCTTATAGTTTCCGAGATATGGACTATCGATAATTTACACCTTAGGCTCTGCTTCTAACTTGGGCCCAAATTGTAAAATGGTCTTATCTATTGGCGATTTCGTTCCAATTCACACTCCAAGTAATATTCGGCATGCTAATTACATTGCCGGTTGCGAAATTGCATTATCTCTTATAGTTTCCGAGATATGGACTATCGATAATTTACACCTTAGGCTCTGCTTCTAACTTGGGCCCAAATTGTAAAATGGCCTTATCTATTGGCGATTTCGTTCCAATTCACACTCCAAGTAATATACGGCATGCTAATTACATTGCCGGTTGCGAAATTGCATTATCTCTTATAGTTTCCGAGATATGGACTATCGATAATTTACACCTTAGGCTCTGCTTCTAACTTGGGCCCAAATTGTAAAATGGTCTTATCTATTGGCGATTTCGTTCCAATTCACATTCCAAGTAATATTCGGCATGCTAATTACATTGCCGGTTGCCAAATTGCATTATCTCTTATAGTTTCCGAGATATGGACTATCGATAATTTACACCTTAGGCTCTGCTTCTAACTTGGGCCCAAATTGTAAAATGGTCTTATCTATTGGCGATTTCGTTCCAATTCACATTCCAAGTAATATTCGGCATGCTAATTACATTGCCGGTTGCCAAACTGCATTATCTCTTATAGTTTCCGAGATATGGACTATCGATAATTTACACCTTAGGCTCTGCTTCTAACTTGGGCCCAAATTGTAAAATAGTCTTATCTATTGGCGATTTCGTTCCAATTCACACTCCAAGTAATATTCGGCATGCTAATTACATTGCCGGTTGCGAAATTGCATTATCTCTTATAGTTTCCGAGATATGGACTATCGATAATTTACACCTTAGGCTCTGCTTCTAACTTGGGCCCAAATTGTAAAATGGTCTTATCTATTGGCGATTTCGTTCCAATTCACATTCCAAGTAATATTCGGCATGCTAATTACATTGCCGGTTGCCAAATTGCATTATCTCTTATAGTTTCCGAGATATGGACTGTCGATAAATTACACCTTAGGCTCTGCTTCTAACTTGGGCCCAAATTGTAAAATGGTCTTATCTATTGGCGATTTCGTTCCAATTCACATTCCAAGTAATATTCGGCATGCTAATTACATTGCCGGTTGCCAAATTGCATTATCTCTTATAGTTTCCGAGATATGGACTATCGATAATTTACACCTTAGGCTCTGCTTCTAACTTGGGCCCAAATTGTAAAATGGTCTTATCTATTGGCGATTTCGTTGCAATTCACATTCCAAGTAATATTCGGCATGCTAATTACATTGCCGGTTGCCAAATTGCATTATCTCTTATAGTTTCCGAGATATGGACTATCGATAATTTACACCTTAGGCTCTGCTTCTAACTTGGGCCCAAATTGTAAAATGGTCTTATCTATTGGCGATTTCGTTCCAATTCACACTCCAAGTAATATTCGGCATGCTAATTACATTGCCGGTTGCGAAATTGCATTATCTCTTATAGTTTCCGAGATATGGACTATCGATAATTTACACCTTAGGCTCTGCTTCTAACTTGGGCCCAAATTGTAAAATGGCCTTATCTATTGGCGATTTCGTTCCAATTCACACTCCAAGTAATATACGGCATGCTAATTACATTGCCGGTTGCGAAATTGCATTATCTCTTATAGTTTCCGAGATATGGACTATCGATAATTTACACCTTAGGCTCTGCTTCTAACTTGGGCCCAAATTGTAAAATGGTCTTATCTATTGGCGATTTCGTTCCAATTCACATTCCAAGTAATATTCGGCATGCTAATTACATTGCCGGTTGCCAAATTGCATTATCTCTTATAGTTTCCGAGATATGGACTATCGATAATTTACACCTTAGGCTCTGCTTCTAACTTGGGCCCAAATTGTAAAATGGTCTTATCTATTGGCGATTTCGTTCCAATTCACATTCCAAGTAATATTCGGCATGCTAATTACATTGCCGGTTGCCAAATTGCATTATCTCTTATAGTTTCCGAGATATGGACTATCGATAATTTACACCTTAGGCTCTGCTTCTAACTTGGGCCCAAATTGTAAAATAGTCTTATCTATTGGCGATTTCGTTCCAATTCACACTCCAAGTAATATTCGGCATGCTAATTACATTGCCGGTTGCGAAATTGCATTATCTCTTATAGTTTCCGAGATATGGACTATCGATAATTTACACCTTAGGCTCTGCTTCTAACTTGGGCCCAAATTGTAAAATGGTCTTATCTATTGGCGATTTCGTTCCAATTCACATTCCAAGTAATATTCGGCATGCTAATTACATTGCCGGTTGCCAAATTGCATTATCTCTTATAGTTTCCGAGATATGGACTGTCGATAAATTACACCTTAGGCTCTGCTTCTAACTTGGGCCCAAATTGTAAAATGGTCTTATCTATTGGCGATTTCGTTCCAATTCACATTCCAAGTAATATTCGGCATGCTAATTACATTGCCGGTTGCCAAATTGCATTATCTCTTATAGTTTCCGAGATATGGACTATCGATAATTTACACCTTAGGCTCTGCTTCTAACTTGGGCCCAAATTGTAAAATGGTCTTATCTATTGGCGATTTCGTTCCAATTCACATTCCAAGTAATATTCGGCATGCTAATTACATTGCCGGTTGCCAAATTGCAATATCTCTTATAGTTTCCGAGATATGGACTATCGATAATTTACACCTTAGGCTCTGCTTCTAACTTGGGCCCAAATTGTAAAATGGTCTTATCTATTGGCGATTTCGTTCCAATTCACATTCCAAGTAATATTCGACATGCTAATTACATTGCCGGTTGCCAAATTGCATTATCTCTTATAGTTTCCGAGTTATGGACTATCGATAATTTACACCTTAGGCTCTGCTTCTAACTTGGGCCCAAATTGTAAAATGGTCTTATCTATTGGCGATTTCGTCCCAATTCACATTCCAAGTGATATTCGGCATGCTAATTACATTGCCGGTTGCGAAATTGCATTATCTCTTATAGTTTCCGAGATATGGACTATCAATAATTTACACCTTAGGCTCTGCTTCTAACTTGGGCCCAATTTGTAAAATGGTCTTATCTATTGGCGATTTCGTTCCAATTCACATTCCAAGTAATATTCGGCATGCTAATTACATTGCCGGTTGCCAAATTGCATTATCTCTTATAGTTTCCGAGATATGGACTATCGATAATTTACACCTTAGGCTCTGCTTCTAACTTGAGCCCAAATTGTAAAATGGTCTTATCTATTGGCGATTTCGTTCCAATTCACATTCCAAGTAATATTCGGCATGATAATTACATTGCCGGTTGCCAAATTGAATTATCTCTTATAGTTTCCGAGATATGGACTATCGATAATTTACACCTTAGGCTCTGCTTCTAACTTGGGCCCAAATTGTAAAATGGTCTTACCTATTGGCGATTTCGTTCCAATTCACATTCCAAGTAATATTCGGCATGCTAATTACATTGCCGGTTGCCAAATTGCATTATCTCTTATAGTTTCCGAGATATGGACTATCGATAATTTACACCTTAGGCTCTGCTTCTAACTTGGGCCCAAATTGTAAAATGGTCTTATCTATTGGCTATTTCGTTCCAATTCACATTCCAAGTAATATTCGGCATGCTAATTACATTGCCGGTTGCCAAATTGCATTATCTCTTATAGTTTCCGAGATATGGACTATCGATAATTTACACCTTAGGCTCTGCTTCTAACTTGGGCCCAAATTGTAAAATGGTCTTATCTATTGGCGATTTCGTTCCAATTCACATTCCAAGTAATATTCGGCATGCTAATTACATTGCCGGTTGCCAAATTGCATTATCTCTTATAGTTTCCGAGATATGGACTATCGATAATTTACACCATAGGCTCTGCTTCTAACTTGGGCCCAAATTGTAAAATGGCCTTATCTTTTGGCGATTTCGTTCCAATTCACATTCCAAGTAATATTCAGCATGCTAATTACATTGCCGGTTGCCAAATTGCATTATCTCTTATAGTTTCCGAGATATGGACTATCGATAATTTACACCTTAGGCTCTGCTTCTAACTTGGGCCCAAATTGTAAAATGGTCTTATCTATTGGCGATTTCGTTCCAATTCACATTCCAAGTAATATTCGGCATGCTAATTACATTGCCGGTTGCCAAATTGCATTATCTCTTATAGTTTCCGAGATATGGACTATCGATAATTTACACCTTAGGCTCTGCTTCTAACTTGGGCCCAAATTGTAAAATGGTCTTATCTATTGGCGATTTCGTTCCAATTCACATTCCAAGTAATATTCGGCATGCTAATTACATTGCCGGTTGCCAAATTGAATTATCTCTTATAGTTTCCGAGATATGGACTATCGATAATTTACACCTTAGGCTCTGCTTCTAACTTGGGCCCAAATTGTAAAATGGTCTTACCTATTGGCGATTTCGTTCCAATTCACATTCCAAGTAATATTCGGCATGCTAATTACATTGCCGGTTGCCAAATTGCATTATCTCTTATAGTTTCCGAGATATGGACTATCGATAATTTACACCTTAGGCTCTGCTTCTAACTTGGGCCCAAATTGTAAAATGGTCTTATCTATTGGCGATTTCGTCCCAATTCACATTCCAAGTAATATTCGGCATGCTAATTACATTGCCGGTTGCCAAATTGCATTATCTCTTATAGTTTCCGAGATATGGACTACCGATAATTTACACCTTAGGCTCTGCTTCTAACTTGGGCCCAAATTGTAAAATGGTCTTATCTATTGGCGAATTCGTCCCAATTCACATTCCAAGTGATATTCGGCATGCTAATTACTTGCCGGTTGCGAAATTGCATTATCTCTTATAGTTTCCGAGATATGGAATATCCATAATTTACACCTTAGGCTCTGCTTCTAACTTGGGCCCAAATTGTAAAATGGTCTTATCTATTGGCGATTTCGTTCCAATTCACATTCCAAGTAATATTCGGCATGCTAATTACATTGCCGGTTGCCAAATTGCATTATCTCTTATAGTTTCCGAGATATGGACTATCGATAATTTACACCTTAGGCTCTGCTTCTAACTTGGGCCCAAATTGTAAAATGGTCTTATCTATTGGCGATTTCGTTCCAATTCACACTCCAAGTAATATTCGGCATGCTAATTACATTGCCGGTTGCGAAATTGCATTATCTCTTATAGTTTCCGAGATATGGACTATCGATAATTTACACCTTAGGCTCTGCTTCTAACTTGGGCCCAAATTGTAAAATGGTCTTATCTATTGGCGATTTCGTTCCAATTCACATTCCAAGTAATATTCGGCATGCTAATTACATTGCCGGTTGCCAAATTGCATTATCTCTTATAGTTTCCGAGATATGGACTATCGATAATTTACACCTTAGGCTCTGCTTCTAACTTGGGCCCAAATTGTAAAATGGTCTTATCTATTGGCGATTTCGTTCCAATTCACATTCCAAGTAATATTCGGCATGCTAATTACATTGCCGGTTGCCAAATTGCATTATCTCTTATAGTTTCCGAGATATGGACTATCGATAATTTACACCTTAGGCTCTGCTTCTAACTTGGGCCCAAATTGTAAAATGGTCTTATCTATTGGCGATTTCGTTCCAATTCACACTCCAAGTAATATTCGGCATGCTAATTACATTGCCGGTTGCGAAATTGCATTATCTCTTATAGTTTCCGAGATATGGACTATCGATAATTTACACCTTAGGCTCTGCTTCTAACTTGGGCCCAAATTGTAAAATGGTCTTATCTATTGGCGATTTCGTTCCAATTCACATTCCAAGTAATATTCGGCATGCTAATTACATTGCCGGTTGCCAAATTGTATTATCTCTTATAGTTTCCGAGATATGGACTATCGATAATTTACACCTTAGGCTCTGCTTCTAACTTGGGCCCAAATTGTAAAATGGTGTTATCTATTGGCGATTTCGTTCCAATTCACACTCCAAGTAATATTCGGCATGCTAATTACATTGCCGGTTGCGAAATTGCATTATCTCTTATAGTTTCCGAGATATGGACTATCGATAATTTACACCTTAGGCTCTGCTTCTAACTTGGGCCCAAATTGTAAAATGGTCTTATCTATTGGCGATTTCGTCCCAATTCACATTCCAAGTGATATTCGGCATGCTAATTACTTGCCGGTTGCGAAATTGCATTATCTCTTATAGTTTCCGAGATATGGACTATCCATAATTTACACCTTAGGCTCTGCTTCTAACTTGGGCCCAAATTGTAAAATGGTCTTATCTATTGGCGATTTCGTTCCAATTCACATTCCAAGTAATATTCGGCATGCTAATTACATTGCCGGTTGCCAAATTGCATTATCTCTTATAGTTTCCGAGATATGGACTATCGATAATTTACACCTTAGGCTCTGCTTCTAACTTGGGCCCAAATTGTAAAATGGTCTTATCTATTGGCGATTTCGTTCCAATTCACACTCCAAGTAATATTCGGCATGCTAATTACATTGCCGGTTGCGAAATTGCATTATCTCTTATAGTTTCCGAGATATGGACTATCGATAATTTACACCTTAGGCTCTGCTTCTAACTTGGGCCCAAATTGTAAAATGGTCTTATCTATTGGCGATTTCGTTCCAATTCACATTCCAAGTAATATTCGGCATGCTAATTACATTGCCGGTTGCCAAATTGCATTATCTCTTATAGTTTCCGAGATATGGACTATCGATAATTTACACCTTAGGCTCTGCTTCTAACTTGGGCCCAAATTGTAAAATGGTCTTATCTATTGGCGATTTCGTTCCAATTCACATTCCAAGTAATATTCGGCATGCTAATTACATTGCCGGTTGCCAAATTGCATTATCTCTTATAGTTTCCGAGATATGGACTATCGATAATTTTCACCTTAGGCTCTGCTTCTAACTTGGGCCCAAATTGTAAAATGGTCTTATCTATTGGCGATTTCGTCCCAATTCACACTCCAAGTAATATTCGGCATGCTAATTACATTGCCGGTTGCGAAATTGCATTATCTTTTATAGTTTCCGAGATATGGACTATCGATAATTTACACCTTAGGCTCTGCTTCTAACTTGGGCCCAAATTGTAAAATGGTCTTATCTATTGGCGATTTCGTTCCAATTCACATTCCAAGTAATATTCGGCATGCTAATTATATTGCCGGTTGCCAAATTGTATTATCTCTTATAGTTTCCGAGATATGGACTATCGATAATTTACACCTTAGGCTCTGCTTCTAACTTGGGCCCAAATTGTAAAATGGTCTTATCTATTGGCGATTTCGTTCCAATTCACACTCCAAGTAATATTCGGCATGCTAATTACATTGCCGGTTGCGAAATTGCATTATCTCTTATAGTTTCCGAGATATGGACTATCGATAATTTACACCTTAGGCTCTGCTTCTAACTTGGGCCCAAATTGTAAAATGGTCTTATCTATTGGCGATTTCGTTCCAATTCACATTCCAAGTAATATTCGGCATGCTAATTACATTGCCGGTTGCCAAATTGCATTATCTCTTATAGTTTCCGAGATATGGACTATCGATAATTTACACCTTAGGCTCTGCTTCTAACTTGGGCCCAAATTGTAAAATGGTCTTATCTATTGGCGATTTCGTCCCAATTCACACTCCAAGTAATATTCGGCATGCTAATTACATTGCCGGTTGCGAAATTGCATTATCTTTTATAGTTTCCGAGATATGGACTATCGATAATTTACACCTTAGGCTCTGCTTCTAACTTGGGCCCAAATTGTAAAATGGTCTTATCTATTGGCGATTTCGTTCCAATTCACATTCCAAGTAATATTCGGCATGCTAATTACATTGCCGGTTGCCAAATTGTATTATCTCTTATAGTTTCCGAGATATGGACTATCGATAATTTACACCTTAGGCTCTGCTTCTAACTTGGGCCCAAATTGTAAAATGGTCTTATCTATTGGCGATTTCGTTCCAATTCACATTCCAAGTAATATTCGGCATGCTAATTACATTGCCGGTTGCCAAATTGCATTATCTCTTATAGTTTCCGAGATATGGACTATCGATAATTTACACCTTAGGCTCTGCTTCTAACTTGGGCCCAAATTGTAAAATGGTCTTATCTATTGGCGATTTCGTTCCAATTCACATTCCAAGTAATATTCGGCATGCTAATTACATTGCCGGTTGCCAAATTGCATTATCTCTTATAGTTTCCGAGATATGGACTATCGATAATTTACACCTTAGGCTCTGCTTCTAACTTGGGCCCAAATTGTAAAATGGTCTTATCTATTGGCGATTTCGTCCCAATTCACATTCCAAGTGATATTCGGCATGCTAATTACATTGCCGGTTGCGAAATTGCATTATCTCTTATAGTTTCCGAGATATGGACTATCAATAATTTTCACCTTAGGCTCTGCTTCTAACTTGGGCCCAATTTGTAAAATGGTCTTATCTATTGGCGATTTCGTTCCAATTCACATTCCAAGTAATATTCGGCATGCTAATTACATTGCCGGTTGCCAAATTGCATTATCTCTTATAGTTTCCGAGATATGGACTATCGATTATTTACACCTTAGGCTCTGCTTCTAACTTGGGCCCAAATTGTAAAATGGTCTTATCTATTGGCGATTTCGTTCCAATTCACATTCCAAGTAATATTCGGCATGCTAATTACATTGCCGGTTGCCAAATTGCATTATCTCTTATAGTTTCCGAGATATGGACTATCGATAATTTACACCTTAGGCTCTGCTTCTAACTTGGGCCCAAATTGTAAAATGGTCTTATCTATTGGCGATTTCGTTGCAATTCACATTCCAAGTAATATTCGGCATGCTAATTACATTGCCGGTTGCCAAATTGCATTATCTCTTATAGTTTCCGAGATATGGACTATCGATAATTTACACCTTAGGCTCTGCTTCTAACTTGGGCCCAAATTGTAAAATGGTCTTATCTATTGGCGATTTCGATCCAATTCACATTCCAAGTAATATTCGGCATGCTATTTACATTGCCGGTTGCCAAATTGCATTATCTCTTATAGTTTCCGAGATATGGACTATCGATAATTTACACCTTAGGCTCTGCTTCTAACTTGGGCCCAAATTGTAAAATGGTCTTATCTATTGGCGATTTCGTTCCAATTCACACTCCAAGTAATATTCGGCATGCTAATTACATTGCCGTTTGCGAAATTGCATTATCTCTTATAGTTTCCGAGATATGGACTATCGATAATTTACACCTTAGGCTCTGCTTCTAACTTGGGCCCAAATTGTAAAATGGTCTTATCTATTGGCGATTTCGTTCCAATTCACATTCCAAGTAATATTCGGCATGCTAATTACATTGCCGGTTGCCAAATTGCATTATCTCTTATAGTTTCCGAGATATGGACTATCGATAATTTACACCTTAGGCTCTGCTTCTAACTTGGGCCCAAATTGTAAAATGGTCTTATCTATTGGCGATTTCGTTCCAATTCACATTCCAAGTAATATTCGGCATGCTAATTACATTGCCGGTTGCCAAATTGCATTATCTCTTATAGTTTCCGAGATATGGACTATCGATAATTTACACCTTAGGCTCTGCTTCTAACTTGGGCCCAAATTGTAAAATGGTCTTATCTATTGGCGATTTCGTCCCAATTCACATTCCAAGTGATATTCGGCATGCTAATTACATTGCCGGTTGCGAAATTGCATTATCTCTTATAGTTTCCGAGATATGGACTATCAATAATTTACACCTTAGGCTCTGCTTCTAACTTGGGCCCAATTTGTAAAATGGTCTTATCTATTGGCGATTTCGTTCCAATTCACATTCCAAGTAATATTCGGCATGCTAATTACATTGCCGGTTGCCAAATTGCATTATCTCTTATAGTTTCCGAGATATGGACTATCGATAATTTACACCTTAGGCTCTGCTTCTAACTTGCTCCCAAATTGTAAAATGGTCATATCTATTGGCGATTTCGTTCCAATTCACATTCCAAGTAATATTCGGCATGCTAATTACATTGCCGGTTGCCAAATTGCATTATCTCTTATAGTTTCCGAGATATGGACTATCGATAATTTACACCTTAGGCTCTGCTTCTAACTTGGGCCCAAATTGTAAAATGGTCTTATCTATTGGCGATTTCGTTCCAATTCACATTCCAAGTAATATTCGGCATGCTAATTACATTGCCGGTTGCCAAATTGAATTATCTCTTATAGTTTCCGAGATATGGACTATCGATAATTTAAACCTTAGGCTCTGCTTCTAACTTGGGCCCAAATTGTAAAATGGTCTTACCTATTGGCGATTTCGTTCCAATTCACATTCCAAGTAATATTCGGCATGCTAATTACATTGCCGGTTGCCAAATTGCATTATCTCTTATAGTTTCCGAGATATGGACTATCGATAATTTACACCTTAGGCTCTGCTTCTAACTTGGGCCCAAATTGTAAAATGGTCTTATCTATTGGCGATTTCGTTCCAATTCACATTCCAAGTAATATTCGGCATGCTAATTACATTGCCGGTTGCCAAATTGCATTATCTCTTATAGTTTCCGAGATATGGACTATCGATAATTTACACCTTAGGCTCTGCTTCTAACTTGGGCCCAAATTGTAAAATGGTCTTATCTATTGGCGATTTCGTTCCAATTCACATTCCAAGTAATATTCGGCATGCTAATTACATTGCCGGTTGCCAAATTGAATTATCTCTTATAGTTTCCGAGATATGGACTATCGATAATTTACACCTTAGGCTCTGCTTCTAACTTGGGCCCAAATTGTAAAATGGTCTTACCTATTGGCGATTTCGTTCCAATTCACATTCCAAGTAATATTCGGCATGCTAATTACATTGCCGGTTGCCAAATTGCATTATCTCTTATAGTTTCCGAGATATGGACTATCGATAATTTACACCTTAGGCTCTGCTTCTAACTTGGGCCCAAATTGTAAAATGGTCTTATCTATTGGCGATTTCGTCCCAATTCACATTCCAAGTAATATTCGGCATGCTAATTACATTGCCGGTTGCCAAATTGCATTATCTCTTATAGTTTCCGAGATATGGACTATCGATAATTTACACCTTAGGCTCTGCTTCTAACTTGGGCCCAAATTGTAAAATGGTCTTATCTATTGGCGATTTCGTCCCAATTCACATTCCAAGTGATTTTCGGCATGCTAATTACATTGCCGGTTGCGAAGTTGCATTATCTCTTATAGTTTCCGAGATATGGACTATCAATAATTTACACCTTAGGCTCTGCTTCTAACTTGGGCCCAAATTGTAAAATGGTCTTATATATTGGCGATTTCGTTCCAATTCACATTCCAGGTAATATTCGGCATGCTAATTACATTGCCGGTTGCCAAATTGCATTATCTCTTATAGTTTCCGAGATATGGACTATCGATAATTTACACCTTAGGCTGTGCTTCTAACTTGGGCCCAAATTGTAAAATGGTCTTATCTATTGGCGATTTCGTTGCAATTCACATTTCAAGTAATATTCGGCATGCTAATTACATTGACGGTTGCCAAATTGCATTATCTCTTATAGTTTCCGAGATATGGACTATCGATAATTTACACCTTAGGCTCTGCTTCTAACTTGGGCCCAAATTGTAAAATGGTCTTATCTATTGGCGATTTCGTTCCAATTCACATTCCAAGTAATATTCGGCATGCTAATTACATTGCCGGTTGCCAAATTGCATTATCTCTTATAGTTTCCGAGATATGGACTATCGATAATTTACACCTTAGGCTCTGCTTCTAACTTGGGCCCAAATTGTAAAATGGTCTTATCTATTGGCGATTTCGTTCCAATTCACACTCCAAGTAATATTCGGCATGCTAATTACATTGCCGGTTGCGAAATTGCATTATCTCTTATAGTTTCCGAGATATGGACTATCGATAATTTACACCATAGGCTCTGCTTCTAACTTGGGCCCAAATTGTAAAATGGTCTTATCTATTGGCGATTTCGTTCCAATTCACATTCCAAGTAATATTCGGCATGCTAATTACATTGCCGGTTGCCTAATTGAATTATCTCTTATAGTTTCCGAGATATGGACTATCGATAATTTAAACCTTAGGCTCTGCTTCTAACTTGGGCCCAAATTGTAAAATGGTCTTACCTATTGGCGATTTCGTTCCAATTCACATTCCAAGTAATATTCGGCATGCTAATTACATTGCCGGTTGCCAAATTGCATTATCTCTTATAGTTTCCGAGATATGGACTATCGATAATTTACACCTTAGGCTCTGCTTCTAACTTGGGCCCAAATTGTAAAATGGTCTTATCTATTGGCGATTTCGTTCCAATTCACATTCCAAGTAATATTCGGCATGCTAATTACATTGCCGGTTGCCAAATTGCATTATCTCTTATAGTTTCCGAGATATGGACTATCGATAATTTACACCTTAGGCTCTGCTTCTAACTTGGGCCCAAATTGTAAAATGGTCTTATCTATTGGCGATTTCGTTCCAATTCACATTCCAAGTAATATTCGGCATGCTAATTACATTGCCGGTTGCCAAATTGCATTATCTCTTATAGTTTCCGAGATATGGACTATCGATAATTTACACCATAGGCTCTGCTTCTAACTTGGGCCCAAATTGTAAAATGGTCTTATCTATTGGCGATTTCGTTCCAATTCACATTCCAAGGAATATTCGGCATGCTAATTACATTGCCGGTTGCCAAATTGCATTATCTCTTATAGTTTCCGAGATATGGACTATCGATAATTTACACCTTAGGCTCTGCTTCTAACTTGGGCCCAAATTGTAAAATGGTCTTATCTATTGGCGATTTCGTTCCAATTCACATTCCAAGTAGTATTCGGCATGCTAATTACATTGCCGGTTGCCAAATTGCATTATCTCTTATAGTTTCCGAGATATGGACTATCGATAATTTACACCTTAGGCTCTGCTTCTAACTTGGGCCCAAATTGTAAAATGGTCTTATCTATTGGCGATTTCGTTGCAATTCACATTCCAAGTAATATTCGGCATGCTAATTACATTGCCGGTTGCCAAATTGCATTATCTCTTATAGTTTCCGAGATATGGACTATCGATAATTTACACCTTAGGCTCTGCTTCTAACTTGGGCCCAAATTGTAAAATGGTCTTATCTATTGGCGATTTCGTTCCAATTCACATTCCAAGTAATATTCGGCAAGCTAATTACATTGCCGGTTGCCAAATTGCATTATCTCTAATAGTTTCCGAGATATGGACTATCGATAATTTACACCTTAGGCTCTGCTTCTAACTTGTGCCCAAATTGTAAAATGGTCTTATCTATTGGCGATTTCGTCCCAATTCACATTCCAAGTGATATTCGGCATGCTAATTACATTGCCGGTTGCGAAATTGCATTATCTCTTATAGTTTCCGAGATATGGACTATCAATAATTTACACCTTAGGCTCTGCTTCTAACTTGGGCCCAAATTGTAAAATGGTCTTATCTAGTGGCGATTTCGTTGCAATTCACATTCCAAGTAATATTCGGCATGCTAATTACATTGCCGGTTGCCAAATTGCATTATCTCTTATAGTTTCCGAGATATGGACTATCGATAATTTACACCTTAGGCTCTGCTTCTAACTTGGGCCCAAATTGTAAAATGGCCTTATCTATTGGCGATTTCGTTCCAATTCACACTCCAAGTAATATTCGGCATGCTAATTACATTGCCGGTTGCCAAATTGCATTATCTCTTATAGTTTCCGAGATATGGACTATCGATAATTTACACCTTAGGCTCTGCTTCTAACTTGGGCCCAAATTGTAAAATGGTCTTATCTATTGGCGATTTCGTTCCAATTCACATTCCAAGTAATATTCGGCAAGCTAATTACATTGCCGGTTGCCAAATTGCATTATCTCTAATAGTTTCCGAGATATGGACTATCGATAATTTACACCTTAGGCTCTGCTTCTAACTTGGGCCCAAATTGTAAAATGGTCTTATCTATTGGCGATTTCGTCCCAATTCACATTCCAAGTGATATTCGGCATGCTAATTACATTGCCGGTTGCGAAATTGCATTATCTCTTATAGTTTCCGAGATATGGACTATCGATAATTTACACCTTAGGCTCTGCTTCTAACTTGGGCCCAAATTGTAAAATGGTCTTATCTATTGGCGATTTCGTTCCAATTCACATTCCAAGTAAAATTCGGCATGCTAATTACATTGCCGGTTGCCAAATTGCATTATCTCTTATAGTTTCCGAGATATGGACTATCGATAATTTACACCTTAGGCTCTGCTTCTAACTTGGGCCCAAATTGTAAAATGGTCTTATCTATTGGCGATTTCGTTCCAATTCACATTCCAAGTAATATTCGGCAAGCTAATTACATTGCCGGTTGCGAAATTGCATTATCTCTTATAGTTTCCGAGATATGGACTATCGATAATTTACACCTTAGGCCCTGCTTCTAACTTGGGCCCAAATTGTAAAATGGTCTTATCTATTGGCGATTTCGTTCCAATTCACATTCCAAGTAATATTCGGCATGCTAATTACATTGCCGGTTGCCAAATTGCATTATCTCTTATAGTTTCCGAGATATGGACTATCGATAATTTACACCTTAGGCTCTGCTTCTAACTTGGGCCCAAATTGTAAAATGGTCTTATCTATTGGCGATTTCGTTCCAATTCACATTCCAAGTAATATTCGGCATGCTAATTACATTGCCGGTTGCCAAATTGCATTATCTCTTATAGTTTCCGAGATATGGACTATCGATAATTTACACCTTAGGCTCTGCTTCTAACTTGGGCCCAAATTGTAAAATGGTCTTATCTATTGGCGATTTCGTTCCAATTCACATTCCAAGTAATATTCGGCATGCTAATTACATTGCCGGTTGCCAAATTGCATTATCTCTTATAGTTTCCGAGATATGGACTATCGATAATTTACACCTTAGGCTCTGCTTCTAACTTGGGCCCAAATTGTAAAATGGTCTTATCTATTGGCGATTTCGTTCCAATTCACATTCCAAGTAATATTCGGCATGCTAATTACATTGCCGGTTGCCAAATTGAATTATCTCTTATAGTTTCCGAGATATGGACTATCGATAATTTACACCTTAGGCTCTGCTTCTAACTTGGGCCCAAATTGTAAAATGGTCTTACCTATTGGCGATTTCGTTCCAATTCACATTCCAAGTAATATTCGGCATGCTAATTACATTGCCGGTTGCCAAATTGCATTATCTCTTATAGTTTCCGAGATATGGACTATCGATAATTTACACCTTAGGCTCTGCTTCTAACTTGGGCCCAAATTGTAAAATGGTCTTATCTATTGGCGATTTCGTCCCAATTCACATTCCAAGTAATATTCGGCATGCTAATTACATTGCCGGTTGCCAAATTGCATTATCTCTTATAGTTTCCGAGATATGGACTATCGATAATTTACACCTTAGGCTCTGCTTCTAACTTGGGCCCAAATTGTAAAATGGTCTTATCTATTGGCGATTTCGTCCCAATTCACATTCCAAGTGATATTCGGCATGCTAATTACATTGCCGGTTGCGAAATTGCATTATCTCTTATAGTTTCCGAGATATGGACTATCAATAATTTACACCTTAGGCTCTGCTTCTAACTTGGGCCCAAATTGTAAAATGGTCTTATCTATTGGCGATTTCGTTCCAATTCACATTCCAAGTAATATTCGGCATGCTAATTACATTGCCGGTTGCCAAATTGCATTATCTCTTATAGTTTCCGAGATATGGACTATCGATAATTTACACCTTAGGCTCTGCTTCTAACTTGAGCCCAAATTGTAAAATGGTCTTATCTATTGGCGATTTCGTTGCAATTCACATTCCAAGTAATATTCGGCATGCTAATTACATTGCCGGTTGCCAAATTGCATTATCTCTTATAGTTTCCGAGATATGGACTATCGATAATTTACACCTTAAGCTCTGCTTCTAACTTGGGCCCAAATTGTAAAATGGCCTTATCTATTGGCGATTTCGTTCCAATTCACACTCCAAGTAATATTCGGCATGCTAATTACATTGCCGGTTGCGAAATTGCATTATCTCTTATAGTTTCCGAGATATGGACTATCGATAATTTACACCTTAGGCTCTGCTTCTAACTTGGGCCCAAATTGTAAAATGGTCTTATCTATTGACGATTTCGTTCCAATTCACATTCCAAGTAATATTCGGCATGCTAATTACATTGCCGGTTGCCAAATTGCATTATCTCTTATAGTTTCCGAGATATGGACTATCGATAATTTACACCTTAGGCTCTGCTTCTAACTTGGGCCCAAATTGTAAAATGGTCTTATCTATTGGCGATTTCGTCCCAATTCACATTCCAAGTGATATTCGGCATGCTAATTACATTGCCGGTTGCCAAATTCCATTATCTCTTATAGTTTCCGAGATATGGACTATCGATAATTTACACCTTAGGCTCTGCTTCTAACTTGGGCCCAAATTGTAAAATGGTCTTATCTATTGGCGATTTCGTTGCAATTCACATTCCAAGTAATATTCGGCATGCTAATTACATTGCCGGTTGCCAAATTGCATTATCTCTTATAGTTTCCGAGATATGGACTATCGATAATTTACACCTTAGGCTCTGCTTCTAACTTGGGCCCAAATTGTAAAATGGTCTTATCTATTGGCGATTTCGTCCCAATTCACATTCCAAGTAGTATTCGGCATGCTAATTACATTGCCGGTTGCCAAATTGCATTATCTCTTATAGTTTCCGAGATATGGACTATCGATAATTTACACCTTAGGCTCTGCTTCTAACTTGGGCCCAAATTGTAAAATGGTCTTATCTATTGGCGATTTCGTTCCAATTCACATTCCAAGTAATATTCGGCATGCTAATTACATTGCCGGTTGCCAAATTGAATTATCTCTTATAGTTTCCGAGATATGGACTATCGATAATTTACACCTTAGGCTCTGCTTCTAACTTGGGCCCAAATTGTAAAATGGTCTTACCTATTGGCGATTTCGTTCCAATTCACATTCCAAGTAATATTCGGCATGCTAATTACATTGCCGGTTGCCAAATTGCATTATCTCTTATAGTTTCCGAGATATGGACTATCGATAATTTACACCTTAGGCTCTGCTTCTAACTTGGGCCCAAATTGTAAAATGGTCTTATCTATTGGCGATTTCGTCCCAATTCACATTCCAAGTAATATTCGGCATGCTAATTACATTGCCGGTTGCCAAATTGCATTATCTCTTATAGTTTCCGAGATATGGACTATCGATAATTTACACCTTAGGCTCTGCTTCTAACTTGGGCCCAAACTGTAAAATGGTCTTATCTATTGGCGATTTCGTCCCAATTCACATTCCAAGTAATATTCGGCATGCTAATTACATTGCCGGTTGCCAAATTGCATTATCTCTTATAGTTTCCGAGATATGGACTATCGATAATTTACACCTTAGGCTCTGCTTCTAACTTGGGCCCAAATTGTAAAATGGCCTTATCTATTGGCGATTTCGTTCCAATTCACACTCCAAGTAATATTCGGCATGCTAATTACATTGCCGGTTGCGAAATTGCATTATCTCTTATAGTTTCCGAGATATGGACTATCGATAATTTACACCTTAGGCTCTGCTTCTAACTTGGGCCCAAATTGTAAAATGGTCTTATCTATTGACGATTTCGTTCCAATTCACATTCCAAGTAATATTCGGCATGCTAATTACATTGCCGGTTGCCAAATTGCATTATCTCTTATAGTTTCCGAGATATGGACTATCGATAATTTACACCTTAGGCTCTGCTTCTAACTTGGGCCCAAATTGTAAAATGGTCTTATCTATTGGCGATTTCGTCCCAATTCACATTCCAAGTGATATTCGGCATGCTAATTACATTGCCGGTTGCCAAATTGCATTATCTCTTATAGTTTCCGAGATATGGACTATCGATAATTTACACCTTAGGCTCTGCTTCTAACTTGGGCCCAAATTGTAAAATGGTCTTATCTATTGGCGATTTCGTTGCAATTCACATTCCAAGTAATATTCGGCATGCTAATTACATTGCCGGTTGCCAAATTGCATTATCTCTTATAGTTTCCGAGATATGGACTATCGATAATTTACACCTTAGGCTCTGCTTCTAACTTGGGCCCAAATTGTAAAATGGTCTTATCTATTGGCGATTTCGTCCCAATTCACATTCCAAGTAGTATTCGGCATGCTAATTACATTGCCGGTTGCCAAATTGCATTATCTCTTATAGTTTCCGAGATATGGACTATCGATAATTTACACCTTAGGCTCTGCTTCTAACTTGGGCCCAAATTGTAAAATGGTCTTATCTATTGGCGATTTCGTCCCAATTCACATTCCAAGTAATATTCGGCATGCTAATTACATTGCCGGTTGCCAAATTGCATTATCTCTTATAGTTTCCGAGATATGGACTATCGATAATTTACACCTTAGGCTCTGCTTCTAACTTGGGCCCAAATTGTAAAATGGTCTTATCTATTGGCGATTTCGTTCCAATTCACATTCCAAGTAATATTCGGCAAGCTAATTACATTGCCGGTTGCCAAATTGCATTATCTCTTATAGTTTCCGAGATATGGACTATCGATAATTTACACCTTAGGCTCTGCTTCTATCTTGGGCCCAAATTGTAAAATGGTCTTATCTATTGGCGATTTCGTCCCAATTCACATTCCAAGTGATATTCGGCATGCTAATTACATTGCCGGTTGCGAAATTGCATTATCTCTTATAGTTTCCGAGATATGGACTATCAATAATTTACACCTTAGGCTCTGCTTCTAACTTGGGCCCAAATTGTAAAATGGTCTTATCTAGTGGCGATTTCGTTCCAATTCACATTCCAAGTAAAATTCGGCATGCTAATTACATTGCCGGTTGCCAAATTGCATTATCTCTTATAGTTTCCGAGATATGGACTATCGATAATTTACACCTTAGGCTCTGCTTCTAACTTGCTCCCAAATTGTAAAATGGTCTTATCTATTGGCGATTTCGTTCCAATTCACATTCCAAGTAATATTCGGCATGCTAATTACATTGCCGGTTGCCAAATTGCATTATCTCTTATAGTTTCCGAGATATGGACTATCGATAATTTACACCTTAGGCTCTGCTTCTAACTTGGGCCCAAATTGTAAAATGGTCTTATCTATTGGCGATTTCGTCCCAATTCACATTCCAAGTAGTATTCGGCATGCTAATTACATTGCCGGTTGCCAAATTGCATTATCTCTTATAGTTTCCGAGATATGGACTATCGATAATTTACACCTTAGGCTCTGCTTCTAACTTGGGCCCAAATTGTAAAATGGTCTTATCTATTGGCGATTTCGTTGCAATTCACATTCCAAGTAATATTCGGCATGCTAATTACATTGCCGGTTGCCAAATTGCATTATCTCTTATAGTTTCCGAGATATGGACTATCGATAATTTACACCTTAGGCTCTGCTTCTAACTTGGGCCCAAATTGTAAAATGGTCTTATCTATTGGCGATTTCGTTCCAATTCACATTCCAAGTAATATTCGGCAAGCTAATTACATTGCCGGTTGCCAAATTGCATTATCTCTTATAGTTTCCGAGATATGGACTATCGATAATTTACACCTTAGGCTCTGCTTCTATCTTGGGCCCAAATTGTAAAATGGTCTTATCTATTGGCGATTTCGTCCCAATTCACATTCCAAGTGATATTCGGCATGCTAATTACATTGCCGGTTGCGAAATTGCATTATCTCTTATAGTTTCCGAGATATGGACTATCAATAATTTACATCTTAGGCTCTGCTTCTAACTTGGGCCCAAATTGTAAAATGGTCTTATCTAGTGGCGATTTTGTTCCAATTCACATTCCAAGTAAAATTCGGCATGCTAATTACATTGCCGGTTGCCAAATTGCATTATCTCTTATAGTTTCCGAGATATGGACTATCGATAATTTACACCTTAGGCTCTGCTTCTAACTTGCTCCCAAATTGTAAAATGGTCTTATCTATTGGCGATTTCGTTCCAATTCACATTCCAAGTAATATTCGGCATGCTAATTACATTGCCGGTTGCCAAATTGCATTATCTCTTATAGTTTCCGAGATATGGACTATCGATAATTTACACCTTAGGCTCTGCTTCTAACTTGGGCCCAAATTGTAAAATGGTCTTATCTATTGGCGATTTCGTTCCAATTCACATTCCAAGTAATATTCGGCATGCTAATTACATTGCCGGTTGCCAAATTGCATTATCTCTTATAGTTTCCGAGATATGGACTATCGATAATTTACACCTTAGGCTCTGCTTCTAACTTGGGCCCAAATTGTAAAATGGTCTTATCTATTGGCGATTTCGTTCCAATTCACATTCCAAGTAATATTCGGCATGCTAATTACATTGCCGGTTGCCAAATTGCGTTATCTCTTATAGTTTCCGAGATATAGACTATCGATAATTTACACCTTAGGCTCTGCTTCTAACTTGGGCCCAAATTGTAAAATGGTCTTATCTATTGGCGATTTCGTTGCAATTCACATTCCAAGTAATATTCGGCATGCTAATTACATTGCCGGTTGCCAAATTGCATTATCTCTTATAGTTTCCGAGATATGGACTATCGATAATTTACACCTTAGGCTCTGCTTCTAACTTGGGCCCAAATTGTAAAATGGTCTTATCTATTGGCGATTTCGTTCCAATTCACATTCCAAGTAATATTCGGCATGCTAATTACATTGCCGGTTGCCAAATTGCGTTATCTCTTATAGTTTCCGAGATATAGACTATCGATAATTTACACCTTAGGCTCTGCTTCTAACTTGGGCCCAAATTGTAAAATGGTCTTATCTATTGGCGATTTCGTTCCAATTCACACTCCAAGTAATATTCGGCATGCTAATTACATTGCCGGTTGCGAAATTGCATTATCTCTTATAGTTTCCGAGATATGGACTATCGATAATTTACACCTTAGGCCCTGCTTCTAACTTGGGCCCAAATTGTAAAATGGTCTTATCTATTGGCGATTTCGTTCCAATTCACATTCCAAGTAATATTCGGCATGCTAATTACATTGCCGGTTGCCAAATTGCATTATCTCTTATAGTTTCCGAGATATGGACTATCGATAATTTACACCTTAGGCTCTGCTTCTAACTTGGGCCCAAATTGTAAAATGGTCTTATCTATTGGCGATTTCGTTCCAATTCACATTCCAAGTAATATTCGGCATGCTAATTACATTGCCGGTTGCCAAATTGCATTATCTCTTATAGTTTCCGAGATATGGACTATCGATAATTTACACCTTAGGCTCTGCTTCTAACTTGGGCCCAAATTGTAAAATGGTCTTATCTATTGGCGATTTCGTTCCAATTCACACTCCAAGTAATATTCGGCATGCTAGTTACATTGCCGGTTGCGAAATTGCATTATCTCTTATAGTTTCCGAGATATGGACTATCGATAATTTACACCTTAGGCTCTGCTTCTAACTTGGGCCCAAATTGTAAAATGGTCTTATCTATTGGCGATTTCGTTCCAATTCACATTCCAAGTAATATTCGGCATGCTAATTACATTGCCGGTTGCCAAATTGCATTATCTCTTATAGTTTCCGAGATATGGACTATCGATAATTTACACCTTAGGCTCTGCTTCTAACTTGGGCCCAAATTGTAAAATGGTCTTATCTATTGGCGATTTCGTTCCAATTCACACTCCAAGTAATATTCGGCATGCTAATTACATTGCCGGTTGCGAAATTGCATTATCTCTTATAGTTTCCGAGATATGGACTATCGATAATTTACACCTTAGGCTCTGCTTCTAACTTGGGCCCAAATTGTAAAATGGTCTTATCTATTGGCGATTTCGTTCCAATTCACATTCCAAGTAATATTCGGCATGCTAATTACATTGCCGGTTGCCAAATTGCATTATCTCTTATAGTTTCCGAGATATGGACTATCGATAATTTACACCTTAGGCTCTGCTTCTAACTTGGGCCCAAATTGTAAAATGGTCTTATCTATTGGCGATTTCGTTCCAATTCACATTCCAAGTAATATTCGGCATGCTAATTACATTGCCGGTTGCCAAATTGCATTATCTCTTATAGTTTCCGAGATATGGACTATCGATAATTTACACCTTAGGCTCTGCTTCTAACTTGGGCCCAAATTGTAAAATGGTCTTATCTATTGGCGATTTCGTCCCAATTCACATTCCACGTGATATTCGGCATGCTAATTACATTGCCGGTTGCGAAATTGCATTATCTCTTATAGTTTCCGAGATATGGACTATCAATAATTTACACCTTAGGCTCTGCTTCTAACTTGGGCCCAATTTGTAAAATGGTCTTATCTATTGGCGATTTCGTTCCAATTCACATTCCAAGTAATATTCGGCATGCTAATTACATTGCCGGTTGCCAAATTGCATTATCTCTTATAGTTTCCGAGATATGGACTATCGATAATTTACACCTTAGGCTCTGCTTCTAACTTGGGCCCAAATTGTAAAATGGTCTTATCTATTGGCGATTTCGTCCCAATTCACATTCCAAGTAATATTCGGCATGCTAATTACATTGCCGGTTGCCAAATTGCATTATCTCTTATAGTTTCCGAGATATGGACTATCGATAATTTACACCTTAGGCTCTGCTTCTAACTTGGGCCCAAATTGTAAAATGGTCTTATCTATTGGCGATTTCGTTGCAATTCACATTCCAAGTAATATTCGGCATGCTAATTACATTGCCGGTTGCCAAATTGCATTATCTCTTATAGTTTCCGAGATATGGACTATCGATAATTTACACCTTAGGCTCTGCTTCTAACTTGGGCCCAAATTGTAAAATGGTCTTATCTATTGGCGATTTCGTTCCAATTCACATTCCAAGTAATATTCGGCAAGCTAATTACATTGCCGGTTGCCAAATTGCATTATCTCTTATAGTTTCCGAGATATGGACTATCGATAATTTACACCTTAGGCTCTGCTTCTATCTTGGGCCCAAATTGTAAAATGGTCTTATCTATTGGCGATTTCGTCCCAATTCACATTCCAAGTGATATTCGGCATGCTAATTACATTGCCGGTTGCGAAATTGCATTATCTCTTATAGTTTCCGAGATATGGACTATCAATAATTTACACCTTAGGCTCTGCTTCTAACTTGGGCCCAAATTGTAAAATGGTCTTATCTAGTGGCGATTTTGTTCCAATTCACATTCCAAGTAAAATTCGGCATGCTAATTACATTGCCGGTTGCCAAATTGCATTATCTCTTATAGTTTCCGAGATATGGACTATCGATAATTTACACCTTAGGCTCTGCTTCTAACTTGCTCCCAAATTGTAAAATGGTCTTATCTATTGGCGATTTCGTTCCAATTCACATTCCAAGTAATATTCGGCATGCTAATTACATTGCCGGTTGCCAAATTGCATTATCTCTTATAGTTTCCGAGATATGGACTATCGATAATTTACACCTTAGGCTCTGCTTCTAACTTGGGCCCAAATTGTAAAATGGTCTTATCTATTGGCGATTTCGTTCCAATTCACATTCCAAGTAATATTCGGCATGCTAATTACATTGCCGGTTGCCAAATTGCATTATCTCTTATAGTTTCCGAGATATGGACTATCGATAATTTACACCTTAGGCTCTGCTTCTAACTTGGGCCCAAATTGTAAAATGGTCTTATCTATTGGCAATTTCGTTCCAATTCACATTCCAAGTAATATTCGGCATGCTAATTACATTGCCGGTTGCCAAATTGCGTTATCTCTTATAGTTTCCGAGATATAGACTATCGATAATTTACACCTTAGGCTCTGCTTCTAACTTGGGCCCAAATTGTAAAATGGTCTTATCTATTGGCGATTTCGTTGCAATTCACATTCCAAGTAATATTCGGCATGCTAATTACATTGCCGGTTGCCAAATTGCATTATCTCTTATAGTTTCCGAGATATGGACTATCGATAATTTACACCTTAGGCTCTGCTTCTAACTTGGGCCCAAATTGTAAAATGGTCTTATCTATTGGCGATTTCGTTCCAATTCACAATCCAAGTAATATTCGGCATGCTAATTACATTGCCGGTTGCCAAATTGCGTTATCTCTTATAGTTTCCGAGATATAGACTATCGATAATTTACACCTTAGGCTCTGCTTCTAACTTGGGCCCAAATTGTAAAATGGTCTTATCTATTGGCGATTTCGTTCCAATTCACACTCCAAGTAATATTCGGCATGCTAATTACATTGCCGGTTGCGAAATTGCATTATCTCTTATAGTTTCCGAGATATGGACTATCGATAATTTACACCTTAGGCTCTGCTTCTAACTTGGGCCCAAATTGTAAAATGGTCTTATCTATTGGCGATTTCGTTCCAATTCACATTCCAAGTAATATTCGGCATGCTAATTACATTGCCGGTTGCCAAATTGCATTATCTCTTATAGTTTCCGAGATATGGACTATCGATAATTTACACCTTAGGCTCTGCTTCTAACTTGGGCCCAAATTGTAAAATGGTCTTATCTATTGGCGATTGCGTTCCAATTCACATTCCAAGTAATATTCGGCATGCTAATTACATTGCCGGTTGCCAAATTGCATTATCTCTTATAGTTTCCGAGATATGGACTATCGATAATTTACACCTTAGGCTCTGCTTCTAACTTGGGCCCAAATTGTAAAGTGGTCTTATCTATTGGCGATTTCGTTCCAATTCACACTCCAAGTAATATTCGGCATGCTAGTTACATTGCCGGTTGCGAAATTGCATTATCTCTTATAGTTTCCGAGATATGGACTATCGATAATTTACACCTTAGGCTCTGCTTCTAACTTGGGCCCAAATTGTAAAATGGTCTTATCTATTGGCGATTTCGTTCCAATTCACATTCCAAGTAATATTCGGCATGCTAATTACATTGCCGGTTGCCAAATTGCATTATCTCTTATAGTTTCCGAGATATGGACTATCGATAATTTACACCTTAGGCTCTGCTTCTAACTTGGGCCCAAATTGTAAAATGGTCTTATCTATTGGCGATTTCGTTCCAATTCACACTCCAAGTAATATTCGGCATGCTAATTACATTGCCGGTTGCGAAATTGCATTATCTCTTATAGTTTCCGAGATATGGACTATCGATAATTTACACCTTAGGCTCTGCTTCTAACTTGGGCCCAAATTGTAAAATGGTCTTATCTATTGGCGATTTCGTTCCAATTCACATTCCAAGTAATATTCGGCATGCTAATTACATTGCCGGTTGCCAAATTGCATTATCTCTTATAGTTTCCGAGATATGGACTATCGATAATTTACACCTTAGGCTCTGCTTCTAACTTGGGCCCAAATTGTAAAATGGTCTTATCTATTGGCGATTTCGTTCCAATTCACATTCCAAGTAATATTCGGCATGCTAATTACATTGCCGGTTGCCAAATTGCATTATCTCTTATAGTTTCCGAGATATGGACTATCGATAATTTACACCTTAGGCTCTGCTTCTAACTTGGGCCCAAATTGTAAAATGGTCTTATCTATTGGCGATTTCGTCCCAATTCACATTCCACGTGATATTCGGCATGCTAATTACATTGCCGGTTGCGAAATTGCATTATCTCTTATAGTTTCCGAGATATGGACTATCAATAATTTACACCTTAGGCTCTGCTTCTAACTTGGGCCCAATTTGTAAAATGGTCTTATCTATTGGCGATTTCGTTCCAATTCACATTCCAAGTAATATTCGGCATGCTAATTACATTGCCGGTTGCCAAATTGCATTATCTCTTATAGTTTCCGAGATATGGACTATCGATAATTTACACCTTAGGCTCTGCTTCTAACTTGGGCCCAAATTGTAAAATGGTCTTATCTATTGGCGATTTCGTTCCAATTCACATTCCAAGTAATATTCGGCATGCTAATTACATTGCCGGTTGCCAAATTGCATTATCTCTTATAGTTTCCGAGATATGGACTATCGATAATTTACACCTTAGGCTCTGCTTCTAACTTGGGCCCAAATTGTAAAATGGTCTTATCTATTGGCGATTTCGTTCCAATTCACATTCCAAGTAATATTCGGCATGCTAATTACATTGCCGGTTGCCAAATTGCATTATCTCTTATAGTTTCCGAGATATGGACTATCGATAATTTACACCTTAGGCTCTGCTTCTAACTTGGGCCCAAATTGTAAAATGGCCTTATCTATTGGCGATTTCGTTCCAATTCACATTCCAAATAATATTCGGCATGCTAATTACATTGCCGGTTGCCAAATTGCATTATCTCTTATAGTTTCCGAGATATGGACTATCGATAATTTACACCTTAGGCTCTGCTTCTAACTTGGGCCCAAATTGTAAAATGGTCTTATCTATTGGCGATTTCGTTCCAATTCACATTCCAAGTAATATTCGGCATGCTAATTACATTGCCGGTTGCCAAATTGCATTATCTCTTATAGTTTCCGAGATATGGACTATAGATAATTTACACCTTAGGCTCTGCTTCTAACTTGGGCCCAAATTGTAAAATGGTCTTATCTATTGGCGATTTCGTCCCAATTCACATTCCAAGTGATATTCGGCATGCTAATTACATTGCCGGTTGCGAAATTGCATTATCTCTTATAGTTTCCGAGATATGGAGTATCAATAATTTACACCTTAGGCTCTGCTTCTAACTTGGGCCCAATTTGTAAAATGGTCTTATCTATTGGCGATTTCGTTCCAATTCACATTCCAAGTAATATTCGGCATGCTAATTACATTGCCGGTTGCCAAATTGCATTATCTCTTATTGTTTCCGAGATATGGACTATCGATAATTTACACCTTAGGCTCTGCTTCTAACTTGGGCCCAAATTTTAAAATGGTCTTATCTATTGGCGATTTCGTTCCAATTCACATTCCAAGTAATATTCGGCATGATAATTACATTGCCGGTTGCCAAATTGAATTATCTCTTATAGTTTCCGAGATATGGACTATCGATAATTTACACCTTAGGCTCTGCTTCTAACTTGGGCCCAAATTGTAAAATGGTCTTATCTATTGGCGATTTCGTTCCAATTCACATTCCAAGTAATATTCGGCATGCTAATTACATTGCCGGTTGCCAAATTGCATTATCTCTTATAGTTTCCGAGATATGGACTATCGATAATTTACACCTTAGGCTCTGCTTCTAACTTGGGCCCAAATTGTAAAATGGTCTTATCTATTGGCGATTTCGTTCCAATTCACATTCCAAGTAATATTCGGCATGCTAATTACATTGCCGGTTGCCAAATTGCATTATCTCTTATAGTTTCCGAGATATGGACTATCGATAATTTACACCATAGGCTCTGCTTCTAACTTGGGCCCAAATTGTAAAATGGCCTTATCTTTTGGCGATTTCGTTCCAATTCACATTCCAAGTAATATTCAGCATGCTAATTACATTGCCGGTTGCCAAATTGCATTATCTCTTATAGTTTCCGAGATATGGACTATCGATAATTTACACCTTAGGCTCTGCTTCTAACTTGGGCCCAAATTGTAAAATGGTCTTATCTATTGGCGATTTCGTTCCAATTCACATTCCAAGTAATATTCGGCATGCTAATTACATTGCCGGTTGCCAAATTGCATTATCTCTTATAGTTTCCGAGATATGGACTATCGATAATTTACACCTTAGGCTCTGCTTCTAACTTGGGCCCAAATTGTAAAATGGTCTTATCTATTGGCGATTTCGTTCCAATTCACATTCCAAGTAATATTCGGCATGCTAATTACATTGCCGGTTGCCAAATTGAATTATCTCTTATAGTTTCCGAGATATGGACTATCGATAATTTACACCTTAGGCTCTGCTTCTAACTTGGGCCCAAATTGTAAAATGGTCTTACCTATTGGCGATTTCGTTCCAATTCACATTCCAAGTAATATTCGGCATGCTAATTACATTGCCGGTTGCCAAATTGCATTATCTCTTATAGTTTCCGAGATATGGACTATCGATAATTTACACCTTAGGCTCTGCTTCTAACTTGGGCCCAAATTGTAAAATGGTCTTATCTATTGGCGATTTCGTCCCAATTCACATTCCAAGTAATATTCGGCATTCTAATTACATTGCCGGTTGCCAAATTGCATTATCTCTTATAGTTTCCGAGATATGGACTATCGATAATTTACACCTTAGGCTCTGCTTCTAACTTGGGCCCAAATTGTAAAATGGTCTTATCTATTGGCGATTTCATCCCAATTCACATTCCAAGTGATATTCGGCATGCTAATTACTTGCCGGTTGCGAAATTGCATTATCTCTTATAGTTTCCGAGATATGGACTATCAATAATTTACACCTTAGGCTCTGCTTCTAACTTGGGCCCAAATTGTAAAATGGTCTTATTTATTGGCGATTTCGTTCCAATTCACATTCCAAGTAATATTCGGCATGCTAATTACATTGCCGGTTGCCAAATTGCATTATCTCTTATAGTTTCCGAGATATGGACTATCGATAATTTACACCTTAGGCTCTGCTTCTAACTTAGGCCCAAATTGTAAAATGGTCTTATCTATTGGCGATTTCGTTGCAATTCACATTCCAAGTAATATTCGGCATGCTAATTACATTGCCGGTTGCCAAATTGCATTATCTCTTATAGTTTCCGAGATATGGACTATCGATAATTTACACCTTAGGCTCTGCTTCTAATTTGGGCCCAAATTGTAAAATGGTCTTATCTATTGGCGATTTCGTTCCAATTCACACTCCAAGTAATATTCGGCATGCTAATTACATTGCCGGTTGCGAAATTGCATTATCTCTTATAGTTTCCGAGATATGGACTATCGATAATTTACACCTTAGGCTCTGCTTCTAACTTGGGCCCAAATTGTAAAATGGTCTTATCTATTGGCGATTTCGTTCCAATTCACATTCCAAGTAATATTCGGCATGCTAATTACATTGCCGGTTGTCAAATTGCATTATCTCTTATAGTTTCCGAGATATGGACTATCGATAATTTACACCTTAGGCTCTGCTTCTAACTTGGGCCCAAATTGTAAAATGGTCTTATCTATTGGCGATTTCGTTCCAATTCACACTCCAAGTAATATTCGGCATGCTAATTACATTGCCGGTTGCGAAATTGCATTATCTCTTATAGTTTCCGAGATATGGACTATCGATAATTTTCACCTTAGGCTCTGCTTCTAACTTGGGCCCAAATGGTAAAATGGTCTTATCTATTGGCGATTTCGTTCCAATTCATATTCCAAGTAATATTCGGCATGCTAATTACATTGCCGGTTGACAAATTGCATTATCTCTTATAGTTTCCGAGATATGGATTATCGATAATTTACACCTTAGGCTCTGCTTCTAACTTGGGCCCAAATTGTAAAATGGTCTTATCTATTGGCGATTTCGTTCCAATTCACATTCCAAGTAATATTCGGCATGCTAATTACATTGCCGGTTGCCAAATTGCATTATCTCTTATAGTTTCCGAGATATGGACTATCGATAATTTACACCTTAGGCTCTGCTTCTAACTTGGGCCCAAATTGTAAAATGGTCTTATCTATTGGCGATTTCGTTCCAATTCACACTCCAAGTAATATTCGGCATGCTAATTACATTGCCGGTTGCGAAATTGCATTATCTCTTATAGTTTCCGAGATATGGACTATCGATAATTTACACCTTAGGCTCTGCTTCTAACTTGGGCCCAAATTGTAAAATGGTCTTATCTATTGGCGATTTCGTTCCAATTCACATTCCAAGTAATATTCGGCATGCTAATTACATTGCCGGTTGCCAAATTGCATTATCTCTTATAGTTTCCGAGATATGGACTATCGATAATTTACACCTTAGGCTCTGCTTCTAACTTGGGCCCAAATTGTAAAATGGTCTTATCTATTGGCGATTTCGTTCCAATTCACACTCCAAGTAATATTCGGCATGCTAATTACATTGCCGGTTGCGAAATTGCATTATCTCTTATAGTTTCCGAGATATGGACTATCGATAATTTACACCTTAGGCTCTGCTTCTAACTTGGGCCCAAATTGTAAAATGGTCTTATCTATTGGCGATTTCGTTCCAATTCACATTCCAAGTAATATTCGGCATGCTAATTACATTGCCGGTTGCCAAATTGCATTATCTCTTATAGTTTCCGAGATATGGACTATCGATAATTTACACCTTAGGCTCTGCTTCTAACTTGGGCCCAAATTGTAAAATGGTCTTATCTATTGGCGATTTCGTTCCAATTCACATTCCAAGTAATATTCGGCATGCTAATTACATTGCCGGTTGCCAAATTGCATTATCTCTTATAGTTTCCGAGATATGGACTATCGATAATTTACACCTTAGGCTCTGCTTCTAACTTGGGCCCAAATTGTAAAATGGTCTTATCTATTGGCGATTTCGTCCCAATTCACATTCCACGTGATATTCGGCATGCTAATTACATTGCCGGTTGCGAAATTGCATTATCTCTTATAGTTTCCGAGATATGGACTATCAATAATTTACACCTTAGGCTCTGCTTCTAACTTGGGCCCAATTTGTAAAATGGTCTTATCTATTGGCGATTTCGTTCCAATTCACATTCCAAGTAATATTCGGCATGCTAATTACATTGCCGGTTGCCAAATTGCATTATCTCTTATAGTTTCCGAGATATGGACTATCGATAATTTACACCTTAGGCTCTGCTTCTAACTTGGGCCCAAATTGTAAAATGGTCTTATCTATTGGCGATTTCGTTCCAATTCACATTCCAAGTAATATTCGGCATGCTAATTACATTGCCGGTTGCCAAATTGCATTATCTCTTATAGTTTCCGAGCTATGGACTATCGATAATTTACACCTTAGGCTCTGCTTCTAACTTGGGCCCAAATTGTAAAATGGCCTTATCTATTGGCGATTTCGTTCCAATTCACATTCCAAGTAATATTCGGCATGCTAATTACATTGCCGGTTGCCAAATTGCATTATCTCTTATAGTTTCCGAGATATGGACTATCGATTATTTACACCTTAGGCTCTGCTTCTAACTTGGGCCCAAATTGTAAAATGGTCTTATCTATTGGCGATTTCGTTCCAATTCACATTCCAAGTAATATTCGGCATGCTAATTACATTGCCGGTTGCCAAATTGCATTATCTCTTATAGTTTCCGAGATATGGACTATCGATAATTTACACCTTAGGCTCTGCTTCTAACTTGGGCCCAAATTGTAAAATGGTCTTATCTATTGGCGATTTCGTTCCAATTCACATTCCAAGTAATATTCGGCATGCTAATTACATTGCCGGTTGCCAAATTGCATTATCTCTTATAGTTTCCGAGATATGGACTATCGATAATTTACACCTTAGGCTCTGCTTCTAACTTGGGCCCAAATTGTAAAATGGTCTTATCTATTGGCGATTTCGTTCCAATTCACATTCCAATTAATATTCGGCATGCTAATTACATTGCCGGTTGCCAAATTGCATTATCTCTTATTGTTTCCGAGATATGGACTATCGATAATTTACACCTTAGGCTCTGCTTCTAACTTGGGCCCAAATTTTAAAATGGTCTTATCTATTGGCGATTTCGTTCCAATTCACATTCCAAGTAATATTCGGCATGCTAATTACGTTGCCGGTTGCCAAATTGCATTATCTCTTATAGTTTCCGAGATATGGACTATCGATAATTTACACCTTAGGCTCTGCTTCTAACTTAGGCCCAAATTGTAAAATGGTCTTATCTATTGGCGATTTCGTTGCAATTCACATTCCAAGTAATATTCGGCATGCTAATTACATTGCCGGTTGCCAAATTGCATTATCTCTTATAGTTTCCGAGATATGGACTATCGATAATTTACACCTTAGGCTCTGCTTCTAATTTGGGCCCAAATTGTAAAATGGTCTTATCTATTGGCGATTTCGTTCCAATTCACACTCCAAGTAATATTCGGCATGCTAATTACATTGCCGGTTGCGAAATTGCATTATCTCTTATAGTTTCCGAGATATGGACTATCGATAATTTACACCTTAGGCTCTGCTTCTAACTTGGGCCCAAATTGTAAAATGGTCTTATCTATTGGCGATTTCGTTCCAATTCACATTCCAAGTAATATTCGGCATGCTAATTACATTGCCGGTTGTCAAATTGCATTATCTCTTATAGTTTCCGAGATATGGACTATCGATAATTTACACCTTAGGCTCTGCTTCTAACTTGGGCCCAAATTGTAAAATGGTCTTATCTATTGGCGATTTCGTTCCAATTCACACTCCAAGTAATATTCGGCATGCTAATTACATTGCCGGTTGCGAAATTGCATTATCTCTTATAGTTTCCGAGATATGGACTATCGATAATTTTCACCTTAGGCTCTGCTTCTAACTTGGGCCCAAATGGTAAAATGGTCTTATCTATTGGCGATTTCGTTCCAATTCATATTCCAAGTAATATTCGGCATGCTAATTACATTGCCGGTTGACAAATTGCATTATCTCTTATAGTTTCCGAGATATGGATTATCGATAATTTACACCTTAGGCTCTGCTTCTAACTTGGGCCCAAATTGTAAAATGGTCTTATCTATTGGCGATTTCGTTCCAATTCACATTCCAAGTAATATTCGGCATGCTAATTACATTGCCGGTTGCCAAATTGCATTATCTCTTATAGTTTCCGAGATATGGACTATCGATAATTTACACCTTAGGCTCTGCTTCTAACTTGGGCCCAAATTGTAAAATGGTCTTATCTATTGGCGATTTCGTTCCAATTCACACTCCAAGTAATATTCGGCATGCTAATTACATTGCCGGTTGCGAAATTGCATTATCTCTTATAGTTTCCGAGATATGGACTATCGATAATTTACACCTTAGGCTCTGCTTCTAACTTGGGCCCAAATTGTAAAATGGTCTTATCTATTGGCGATTTCGTTCCAATTCACATTCCAAGTAATATTCGGCATGCTAATTACATTGCCGGTTGCCAAATTGTATTATCTCTTATAGTTTCCGAGATATGGACTATCGATAATTTACACCTTAGGCTCTGCTTCTAACTTGGGCCCAAATTGTAAAATGGTCTTATCTATTGGCGATTTCGTTCCAATTCACACTCCAAGTAATATTCGGCATGCTAATTACATTGCCGGTTGCGAAATTGCATTATCTCTTATAGTTTCCGAGATATGGACTATCGATAATTTACACCTTAGGCTCTGCTTCTAACTTGGGCCCAAATTGTAAAATGGTCTTATCTATTGGCGATTTCGTTCCAATTCACATTCCAAGTAATATTCGGCATGCTAATTACATTGCCGGTTGCCAAATTGCACTATCTCTTATAGTTTCCGAGATATGGACTATCGATAATTTACACCTTAGGCTCTGCTTCTAACTTGGGCCCAAATTGTAAAATGGTCTTATCTATTGGCGATTTCGTTCCAATTCACATTCCAAGTAATATTCGGCATGCTAATTACATTGCCGGTTGCCAAATTGCATTATCTCTTATAGTTTCCGAGATATGGACTATCGATAATTTACACCTTAGGCTCTGCTTCTAACTTGGGCCCAAATTGTAAAATGGTCTTATCTATTGGCGATTTCGTCCCAATTCACATTCCACGTGATATTCGGCATGCTAATTACATTGCCGGTTGCGAAATTGCATTATCTCTTATAGTTTCCGAGATATGGACTATCAATAATTTACACCTTAGGCTCTGCTTCTAACTTGGGCCCAATTTGTAAAATGGTCTTATCTATTGGCGATTTCGTTCCAATTCACATTCCAAGTAATATTCGGCATGCTAATTACATTGCCGGTTGCCAAATTGCATTATCTCTTATAGTTTCCGAGATATGAACTATCGATAATTTACACCTTAGGCTCTGCTTCTAACTTGGGCCCAAATTGTAAAATGGTCTTATCTATTGGCGATTTCGTTCCAATTCACATTCCAAGTAATATTCGGCATGCTAATTACATTGCCGGTTGCCAAATTGCATTATCTCTTATAGTTTCCGAGCTATGGACTATCGATAATTTACACCTTAGGCTCTGCTTCTAACTTGGGCCCAAATTGTAAAATGGCCTTATCTATTGGCGATTTCGTTCCAATTCACATTCCAAGTAATATTCGGCATGCTAATTACATTGCCGGTTGCCAAATTGCATTATCTCTTATAGTTTCCGAGATATGGACTATCGATTATTTACACCTTAGGCTCTGCTTCTAACTTGGGCCCAAATTGTAAAATGGTCTTATCTATTGGCGATTTCGTTCCAATTCACATTCCAAGTAATATTCGGCATGCTAATTACATTGCCGGTTGCCAAATTGCATTATCTCTTATAGTTTCCGAGATATGGACTATCGATAATTTACACCTTAGGCTCTGCTTCTAACTTGGGCCCAAATTGTAAAATGGTCTTATCTATTGGCGATTTCGTTCCAATTCACATTCCAAGTAATATTCGGCATGCTAATTACATTGCCGGTTGCCAAATTGCATTATCTCTTATAGTTTCCGAGATATGGACTATCGATAATTTACACCTTAGGCTCTGCTTCTAACTTGGGCCCAAATTGTAAAATGGTCTTATCTATTGGCGATTTCGTTCCAATTCACATTCCAATTAATATTCGGCATGCTAATTACATTGCCGGTTGCCAAATTGCATTATCTCTTATTGTTTCCGAGATATGGACTATCGATAATTTACACCTTAGGCTCTGCTTCTAACTTGGGCCCAAATTTTAAAATGGTCTTATCTATTGGCGATTTCGTTCCAATTCACATTCCAAGTAATATTCGGCATGATAATTACATTGCCGGTTGCCAAATTGAATTATCTCTTATAGTTTCCGAGATATGGACTATCGATAATTTACACCTTAGGCTCTGCTTCTAACTTGGGCCCAAATTGTAAAATGGTCTTACCTATTGGCGATTTCGTTCCAATTCACATTCCAAGTAATATTCGGCATGCTAATTACATTGCCGGTTGCCAAATTGCATTATCTCTTATAGTTTCCGAGATATGGACTATCGATAATTTACACCTTAGGCTCTGCTTCTAACTTGGGCCCAAATTGTAAAATGGTCTTATCTATTGGCGATTTCGTTCCAATTCACATTCCAAGTAATATTCGGCATGCTAATTACATTGCCGGTTGCCAAATTGCATTATCTCTTATAGTTTCCGAGATATGGACTATCGATTATTTACACCTTAGGCTCTGCTTCTAACTTGGGCCCAAATTGTAAAATGGTCTTATCTATTGGCGATTTCGTTCCAATTCACATTCCAAGTAATATTCGGCATGCTAATTACATTGCCGGTTGCGAAATTGCATTATCTCTTATAGTTTCCGAGATATGGACTATCGATAATTTACACCATAGGCTCTGCTTCTAACTTGGGCCCAAATTGTAAAATGGCCTTATCTTTTGGCGATTTCGTTCCAATTCACATTCCAAGTAATATTCAGCATGCTAATTACATTGCCATTTGCCAAATTGCATTATCTCTTATAGTTTCCGAGATATGGACTATCGATAATTTACACCTTAGGCTCTGCTTCTAACTTGGGCCCAAATTGTAAAATGGTCTTATCTATTGGCGATTTCGTTCCAATTCACATTCCAAGTAATATTCGGCATGCTAATTACATTGCCGGTTGCCAAATTGCATTATCTCTTATAGTTTCCGAGATATGGACTATCGATAATTTACACCTTAGGCTCTGCTTCTAACTTGGGCCCAAATTGTAAAATGGTCTTATCTATTGGCGATTTCGTTCCAATTCACATTCCAAGTAATATTCGGCATGCTAATTACATTGCCGGTTGCCAAATTGAATTATCTCTTATAGTTTCCGAGATATGGACTATCGATAATTTACACCTTAGGCTCTGCTTCTAACTTGGGCCCAAATTGTAAAATGGTCTTACCTATTGGCGATTTCGTTCCAATTCACATTCCAAGTAATATTCGGCATGCTAATTACATTGCCGGTTGCCAAATTGCATTATCTCTTATAGTTTCCGAGATATGGACTATCGATAATTTACACCTTAGGCTCTGCTTCTAACTTGGGCCCAAATTGTAAAATGGTCTTATCTATTGGCGATTTCATCCCAATTCACATTCCAAGTGATATTCGGCATGCTAATTACTTGCCGGTTGCGAAATTGCATTATCTCATATAGTTTCCGAGATATGGACTATCAATAATTTACACCTTAGGCTCTGCTTCTAACTTGGGCCCAAATTGTAAAATGGTCTTATCTATTGGCGATTTCGTTCCAATTCACATTCCAAGTAATATTCGGCATGCTAATTACATTGCCGGTTGCCAAATTGCATTATCTCTTATAGTTTCCGAGATATGGACTATCGATAATTTACACCTTAGGCTCTGCTTCTAACTTAGGCCCAAATTGTAAAATGGTCTTATCTATTGGCGATTTCGTTCCAATTCACACTCCAAGTAATATTCGGCATGCTAATTACATTGCCGGTTGCGAAATTGCATTATCTCTTATAGTTTCCGAGATATGGACTATCGATAATTTACACCTTAGGCTCTGCTTCTAACTTGGGCCCAAATTGTAAAATGGTTTTATCTATTGGCGATTTCGTTCCAATTCACATTCCAAGTAATATTCGGCATGCTAATTACATTGCCGGTTGCCAAATTGCATTATCTCTTATGGTTTCCGAGATATGGACTATCGATAATTTACACCTTAGGCTCTGCTTCTAACTTGGGCCCAAATTGTAAAATGGTCTTATCTATTGGCGATTTCGTTCCAATTCACACTCCAAGTAATATTCGGCATGCTAATTACATTGCCGGTTGCGAAATTGCATTATCTCTTATAGTTTCCGAGATATGGACTATCGATAATTTTCACCTTAGGCTCTGCTTCTAACTTGGGCCCAAATGGTAAAATGGTCTTATCTATTGGCGATTTCGTTCCAATTCATATTCCAAGTAATATTCGGCATGCTAATTACATTGCCGGTTGACAAATTGCATTATCTCTTATAGTTTCCGAGATATGGACTATCGATAATTTACACCTTAGGCTCTGCTTCTAACTTGGGCCCAAATTGTAAAATGGTCTTATCTATTGGCGATTTCGTTCCAATTCACACTCCAAGTAATATTCGGCATGCTAATTACATTGCCGGTTGCGAAATTGCATTATCTCTTATAGTTTCCGAGATATGGACTATCGATAATTTACACCTTAGGCTCTGCTTCTAACTTGGGCCCAAATTGTAAAATGGTCTTATCTATTGGCGATTTCGTTCCAATTCACACTCCAAGTAATATTCGGCATGCTAATTACATTGCCGGTTGCGAAATTGCATTATCTCTTATAGTTTCCGAGATATGGACTATCGATAATTTACACCTTAGGCTCTGCTTCTAACTTGGGCCCAAATTGTAAAATGGTCTTATCTATTGGCGATTTCGTTCCAATTCACATTCCAAGTAATATTCGGCATGCTAATTACATTGCCGGTTGCCAAATTGCATTATCTCTTATAGTTTCCGAGATATGGACTATCGATAATTTACACCTTAGGCTCTGCTTCTAACTTGGGCCCAAATTGTAAAATGATCTTATCTATTGGCGATTTCGTTCCAATTCACATTCCAAGTAATATTCGGCATGCTAATTACATTGCCGGTTGCCAAATTTCATTATCTCTTATAGTTTCCGAGATATGGACTATCGATAATTTACACCTTAGGCTCTGCTTCTAACTTGGGCCCAAATTGTAAAATGGTCTTATCTATTGGCGATTTCGTCCCAATTCACATTCCAAGTGATATTCGGCATGCTAATTACATTGCCGGTTGCGAAATTGCATTATCTCTTATAGCTTCCGAGATATGGACTATCAATAATTTACACCTTAGGCTCTGCTTCTAACTTGGGCCCAATTTGTAAAATGGTCTTATCTATTGGCGATTTCGTTCCAATTCACATTCCAAGTAATATTCGGCATGCTAATTACATTGCCGGTTGCCAAATTGCATTATCTCTTATAGTTTCCGAGATATGGACTATCGATAATTTACACCTTAGGCTCTGCTTCTAACTTGGGCCCAAATTGTAAAATGGTCTTATCTATTGGCGATTTCGTTCCAATTCACATTCCAAGTAATATTCGGCATGCTAATTACATTGCCGGTTGCCAAATTGCATTATCTCTTATAGTTTCCGAGATATGGACTATCGATAATTTACACCATAGGCTCTGCTTCTAACTTGGGCCCAAATTGTAAAATGGTCTTATCTATTGGCGATTTCGTTCCAATTCACTTCCAAGTAATATTCGGCATGCTAATTACATTGCCGGTTGCCAAATTGCATTATCTCTTATAGTTTCCGAGATATGGACTATCGATAATTTACACCTTAGGCTCTGCTTCTAACTTGGGCCCAAATTGTAAAATGGTCTTATCTATTGGCGATTTCGTCCCAATTCACATTCCAAGTGATATTCGGCATGCTAATTACATTGCCGGTTGCGAAATTGCATTATCTCTTATAGTTTCCGAGATATGGACTATCAATAATTTACACCTTAGGCTCTGCTTCTAACTTGGGCCCAATTTGTAAAATGGTCATATCTATTGGCGATTTCGTTCCAATTCACATTCCAAGTAATATTCGGCATGCTAATTACATTGCCGGTTGCCAAATTGCATTATCTCTTATAGTTTCCGAGATATGGACTATCGATAATTTACACCTTAGGCTCTGCTTCTAACTTGGGCCCAAATTGTAAAATGGTCTTATCTATTGGCGATTTCGTTGCAATTCACATTCCAAGTAATATTCGGCATGCTAATTACATTGCCGGATGCCAAATTGCATTATCTCTTATAGTTTCCGAGATATGGACTATCGATAATTTACACCTTAGGCTCTGCTTCTAACTTGGGCCCAAATTGTAAAATGGTCTTATCTATTGGCGATTTCGTTCCAATTCACATTCCAAGTAATATTCGGCATGCTATTTACATTGCCGGTTGCCAAATTGCATTATCTCTTATAGTTTCCGAGATATGGACTATCGATAATTTACACCTTAGGCTCTGCTTCTAACTTGGGCCCAAATTGTAAAATGGCCTTATCTATTGGCGATTTCGTTCCAATTCACACTCCAAGTAATATTCGGCATGCTAATTACATTGCCGGTTGCGAAATTGCATTATCTCTTATAGTTTCCGAGATATGGACTATCGATAATTTACACCTTAGGCTCTGCTTCTAACTTGGGCCCAAATTGTAAAATGGTCTTATCTATTGACGATTTCGTTCCAATTCACATTCCAAGTAATATTCGGCATGCTAATTACATTGCCGGTTGCCAAATTGCATTATCTCTTATAGTTTCCGAGATATGGACTATCGATAATTTACACCTTAGGCTCTGCTTCTAACTTGGGCCCAAATTGTAAAATGGTCTTATCTATTGGCGATTTCGTTCCAATTCACATTCCAAGTAATATTCGGCATGCTAATTACATTGCCGGTTGCCAAATTGCATTATCTCTTATAGTTTCCGAGATATGGACTATCGATAATTTACACCTTAGGCTCTGCTTCTAACTTGGGCCCAAATTGTAAAATGGTCTTATCTATTGGCGATTTCGTCCCAATTCACATTCCAAGTGATATTCGGCATGCTAATTACATTGCCGGTTGCGAAATTGCATTATCTCTTATAGTTTCCGAGATATGGACTATCAATAATTTACACCTTAGGCTCTGCTTCTAACTTGGGCCCAATTTGTAAAATGGTCTTATCTATTGGCGATTTCGTTCCAATTCACATTCCAAGTAATATTCGGCATGCTAATTACATTGCCGGTTGCCAAATTGCATTATCTCTTATAGTTTCCGAGATATGGACTATCGATAATTTACACCTTAGGCTCTGCTTCTAACTTGGGCCCAAATTGTAAAATGGTCTTATCTATTGGCGATTTCGTTCCAATTCACATTCCAAGTAATATTCGGCATGCTAATTACATTGCCGGTTGCCAAATTGCATTATCTCTTATAGTTTCCGAGATATGGACTATCGATAATTTACACCTTAGGCTCTGCTTCTAACTTGGGCCCAAATTGTAAAATGGTCTTATCTATTGGCGATTTCGTTCCAATTCACATTCCAAGTAATATTCGGCATGCTAATTACATTGCCGGTTGCCAAATTGCATTATCTCTTATAGTTTCCGAGATATGGACTATCGATAATTTACACCATAGGCTCTGCTTCTAACTTGGGCCCAAATTGTAAAATGGTCTTATCTATTGGCGATTTCGTTCCAATTCACATTCCAAGTAATATTCGGCATGCTAATTACATTGCCGGTTGCCAAATTGCATTATCTCTTATAGTTTCCGAGATATGGACTATCGATAATTTACACCTTAGGCTCTGCTTCTAACTTGGGCCCAAATTGTAAAATGGTCTTATCTATTGGCGATTTCGTTCCAATTCACACTCCAAGTAATATTCGGCATGCTAATTACATTGCCGGTTGCGAAATTGCATTATCTCTTATAGTTTCCGAGATATGGACTATCGATAATTTACACCTTAGGCTCTGCTTCTAACTTGGGCCCAAATTGTAAAATGGTCTTATCTATTGGCGATTTCGTTCCAATTCACACTCCAAGTAATATTCGGCATGCTAATTACATTGCCGGTTGCGAAATTGCATTATCTCTTATAGTTTCCGAGATATGGACTATCGATAATTTACACCTTAGGCTCTGCTTCTAACTTGGGCCCAAATTGTAAAATGGTCTTATCTATTGGCGATTTCGTTCCAATTCACATTCCAAGTAATATTCGGCATGCTAATTACATTGCCGGTTGCCAAATTGCATTATCTCTTATAGTTTCCGAGATATGGACTATCGATAATTTACACCTTAGGCTCTGCTTCTAACTTGGGCCCAAATTGTAAAATGATCTTATCTATTGGCGATTTCGTTCCAATTCACATTCCAAGTAATATTCGGCATGCTAATTACATTGCCGGTTGCCAAATTTCATTATCTCTTATAGTTTCCGAGATATGGACTATCGATAATTTACACCTTAGGCTCTGCTTCTAACTTGGGCCCAAATTGTAAAATGGTCTTATCTATTGGCGATTTCGTCCCAATTCACATTCCAAGTGATATTCGGCATGCTAATTACATTGCCGGTTGCGAAATTGCATTATCTCTTATAGCTTCCGAGATATGGACTATCAATAATTTACACCTTAGGCTCTGCTTCTAACTTGGGCCCAATTTGTAAAATGGTCTTATCTATTGGCGATTTCGTTCCAATTCACATTCCAAGTAATATTCGGCATGCTAATTACATTGCCGGTTGCCAAATTGCATTATCTCTTATAGTTTCCGAGATATGGACTATCGATAATTTACACCTTAGGCTCTGCTTCTAACTTGGGCCCAAATTGTAAAATGGTCTTATCTATTGGCGATTTCGTTCCAATTCACATTCCAAGTAATATTCGGCATGCTAATTACATTGCCGGTTGCCAAATTGCATTATCTCTTATAGTTTCCGAGATATGGACTATCGATAATTTACACCATAGGCTCTGCTTCTAACTTGGGCCCAAATTGTAAAATGGTCTTATCTATTGGCGATTTCGTTCCAATTCACTTCCAAGTAATATTCGGCATGCTAATTACATTGCCGGTTGCCAAATTGCATTATCTCTTATAGTTTCCGAGATATGGACTATCGATAATTTACACCTTAGGCTCTGCTTCTAACTTGGGCCCAAATTGTAAAATGGTCTTATCTATTGGCGATTTCGTCCCAATTCACATTCCAAGTGATATTCGGCATGCTAATTACATTGCCGGTTGCGAAATTGCATTATCTCTTATAGTTTCCGAGATATGGACTATCAATAATTTACACCTTAGGCTCTGCTTCTAACTTGGGCCCAATTTGTAAAATGGTCATATCTATTGGCGATTTCGTTCCAATTCACATTCCAAGTAATATTCGGCATGCTAATTACATTGCCGGTTGCCAAATTGCATTATCTCTTATAGTTTCCGAGATATGGACTATCGATAATTTACACCTTAGGCTCTGCTTCTAACTTGGGCCCAAATTGTAAAATGGTCTTATCTATTGGCGATTTCGTTGCAATTCACATTCCAAGTAATATTCGGCATGCTAATTACATTGCCGGATGCCAAATTGCATTATCTCTTATAGTTTCCGAGATATGGACTATCGATAATTTACACCTTAGGCTCTGCTTCTAACTTGGGCCCAAATTGTAAAATGGTCTTATCTATTGGCGATTTCGTTCCAATTCACATTCCAAGTAATATTCGGCATGCTATTTACATTGCCGGTTGCCAAATTGCATTATCTCTTATAGTTTCCGAGATATGGACTATCGATAATTTACACCTTAGGCTCTGCTTCTAACTTGGGCCCAAATTGTAAAATGGCCTTATCTATTGGCGATTTCGTTCCAATTCACACTCCAAGTAATATTCGGCATGCTAATTACATTGCCGGTTGCGAAATTGCATTATCTCTTATAGTTTCCGAGATATGGACTATCGATAATTTACACCTTAGGCTCTGCTTCTAACTTGGGCCCAAATTGTAAAATGGTCTTATCTATTGACGATTTCGTTCCAATTCACATTCCAAGTAATATTCGGCATGCTAATTACATTGCCGGTTGCCAAATTGCATTATCTCTTATAGTTTCCGAGATATGGACTATCGATAATTTACACCTTAGGCTCTGCTTCTAACTTGGGCCCAAATTGTAAAATGGTCTTATCTATTGGCGATTTCGTTCCAATTCACATTCCAAGTAATATTCGGCATGCTAATTACATTGCCGGTTGCCAAATTGCATTATCTCTTATAGTTTCCGAGATATGGACTATCGATAATTTACACCTTAGGCTCTGCTTCTAACTTGGGCCCAAATTGTAAAATGGTCTTATCTATTGGCGATTTCGTCCCAATTCACATTCCAAGTGATATTCGGCATGCTAATTACATTGCCGGTTGCGAAATTGCATTATCTCTTATAGTTTCCGAGATATGGACTATCAATAATTTACACCTTAGGCTCTGCTTCTAACTTGGGCCCAATTTGTAAAATGGTCTTATCTATTGGCGATTTCGTTCCAATTCACATTCCAAGTAATATTCGGCATGCTAATTACATTGCCGGTTGCCAAATTGCATTATCTCTTATAGTTTCCGAGATATGGACTATCGATAATTTACACCTTAGGCTCTGCTTCTAACTTGGGCCCAAATTGTAAAATGGTCTTATCTATTGGCGATTTCGTTCCAATTCACATTCCAAGTAATATTCGGCATGCTAATTACATTGCCGGTTGCCAAATTGCATTATCTCTTATAGTTTCCGAGATATGGACTATCGATAATTTACACCTTAGGCTCTGCTTCTAACTTGGGCCCAAATTGTAAAATGGTCTTATCTATTGGCGATTTCGTTCCAATTCACATTCCAAGTAATATTCGGCATGCTAATTACATTGCCGGTTGCCAAATTGCATTATCTCTTATAGTTTCCGAGATATGGACTATCGATAATTTACACCATAGGCTCTGCTTCTAACTTGGGCCCAAATTGTAAAATGGTCTTATCTATTGGCGATTTCGTTCCAATTCACATTCCAAGTAATATTCGGCATGCTAATTACATTGCCGGTTGCCAAATTGCATTATCTCTTATAGTTTCCGAGATATGGACTATCGATAATTTACACCTTAGGCTCTGCTTCTAACTTGCTCCCAAATTGTAAAATGGTCATATCTATTGGCGATTTCGTTCCAATTCACATTCCAAGTAATATTCGGCATGCTAATTACATTGCCGGTTGCCAAATTGCATTATCTCTTATAGTTTCCGAGATATGGACTATCGATAATTTACACCTTAGGCTCTGCTTCTAACTTGGGCCCAAATTGTAAAATGGTCTTATCTATTGGCGATTTCGTTCCAATTCACATTCCAAGTAATATTCGGCATGCTAATTACATTGCCGGTTGCCAAATTGAATTATCTCTTATAGTTTCCGAGATATGGACTATCGATAATTTAAACCTTAGGCTCTGCTTCTAACTTGGGCCCAAATTGTAAAATGGTCTTACCTATTGGCGATTTCGTTCCAATTCACATTCCAAGTAATATTCGGCATGCTAATTACATTGCCGGTTGCCAAATTGCATTATCTCTTATAGTTTCCGAGATATGGACTATCGATAATTTACACCTTAGGCTCTGCTTCTAACTTGGGCCCAAATTGTAAAATGGTCTTATCTATTGGCGATTTCGTTCCAATTCACATTCCAAGTAATATTCGGCATGCTAATTACATTGCCGGTTGCCAAATTGCATTATCTCTTATAGTTTCCGAGATATGGACTATCGATAATTTACACCTTAGGCTCTGCTTCTAACTTGGGCCCAAATTGTAAAATGGTCTTATCTATTGGCGATTTCGTTCCAATTCACATTCCAAGTAATATTCGGCATGCTAATTACATTGCCGGTTGCCAAATTGCATTATCTCTTATAGTTTCCGAGATATGGACTATCGATAATTTACACCATAGGCTCTGCTTCTAACTTGGGCCCAAATTGTAAAATGGTCTTATCTATTGGCGATTTCGTTCCAATTCACATTCCAAGGAATATTCGGCATGCTAATTACATTGCCGGTTGCCAAATTGCATTATCTCTTATAGTTTCCGAGATATGGACTATCGATAATTTACACCTTAGGCTCTGCTTCTAACTTGGGCCCAAATTGTAAAATGGTCTTATCTATTGGCGATTAAGTTCCAATTCACATTCCAAGTAATATTCGGCATGCTAATTACATTGCCGGTTGCCAAATTGCATTATCTCTTATAGTTTCCGAGATATGGACTATCGATAATTTACACCTTAGGCTCTGCTTCTAACTTGGGCCCAAATTGTAAAATGGTCTTATCTATTCGCGATTTCGTTCCAATTGACATTCCAAGTAATATTCGGCATGCTAATTACATTGCCGGTTGCCAAATTGCATTATCTCTTATAGTTTCCGAGATATGGACTATCGATAATTTACACCTTAGGCTCTGCTTCTAACTTGGGCCCAAATTGTAAAA